>NC_053157.1:86896232-87212066 GCF_016835505.1 Polypterus senegalus
CAAACCTATATGATAGTTCTGTATATAATGATTAGTATAATCTATTCTTGCATTTTGCCTTAAAAGTTGGTGAGGAACGCTGTGCAAGAACAAAGTAGTTTGTACTATTGTATTGTATTTCTAATTGGCAATGATAGCTCTATGAAGAGGATTACTTATGTTCTATTTTGTTTATTGTATTAACCCTATTTTTGACACCCATTGCATGCCCAAATTATCTGGAAGGGGGTCTCTCTTTGAATTGCCTTTCCCAAGATTTCTTCCATTTTTTTTCTTACAATTTTTTTGGTGAGTTTTTTCTTGTCATCTTGGTGTGTCATGGCTGAGGGGCTGTCAAAAATAGGGCCTGTTAAAGCTCATTGAGGCATTCCTTATGCGATTCTGGGTTATACAACAAAAAATTGTTGTGGATGTTATTATTGGCATCCATGAACCCAGGCCAATAGCCCTTTCCAGATGGACAAGCATTGGTCGACAGTCTCTCAGCTGTCTTCCATTCCTGAACCTCT
The DNA here is from genome assembly GCF_016835505.1 of Polypterus senegalus. Classification (NCBI taxonomy): domain Eukaryota; kingdom Metazoa; phylum Chordata; class Cladistia; order Polypteriformes; family Polypteridae; genus Polypterus; species Polypterus senegalus. The sequence goes on from NC_053157.1 coordinate 86,896,742, forward strand.
GCTGCAAACACCATTCCAGATCCTGGATCCCAGCCTCAAGACTCTCCAGGAGATCCTCTGAAGAGACAAGCAGATCCTTTTTAGCTCTCTGAGGCACTCAATGCTTTGCTAAGTCAGACTGTTAGGTCGTCTTGTCCTGCTTTGGGCACCAACATATCACCGGAGCTGAGTGCCAGAATGGATTCTCTGCTGTTTACATGTCTCTTTGAGGTGGCTTTCTATCCTTAAAATGATTGCTTGCCCTTTGCCACACTAGTTGGACAAGCATGTGATATTGCTGGCTTTCCTTTGCATATTCAAGTTGTATAATGTAACACTCTCAGACCTGCTTAATCCTATTCAGATTCACATGGAAGCAGCTTTAAGAGAAAGATGGAACCAGCCCATCAGGGCAGTGTGTACTGCTAGTCCATTATATGGCCAGCTCACAATGACTGGGTCAATTTGCAGTTGTCAGTTTATCTAAAATATATTTCGGGGGTGTGGGAGGAAAAATGGAGTAACTGAAGAAAACATGCAGAGATGGGGAATAAGTACAAAATCCCCATAAACAGCAGCCAGGTGTGGCATTTTGAACTAAGGACACTGGATCAATGAAATTTCAGCATTTACTGATGCACCACTATCCCGCTAAAATTTTCACACAAAAAAATTGAAATTTTATTACTAATCAAAATAGTTGTTGGAAATTTGTGTTACAGCTATAGATATAACAGCAGAAATATGGAATTCAGCATATCATATACAACATATAACTTCATCACAACTGATGAACAAGCTCATTTTATTCACTGAAAGTTTGACAATATAACAAAACTGGAACTTCCCTGAAATTTGCAAAATACATTGAAGTGAATGGGGAAGGAAAAGCTGAAATAGTTTTGAGTGAATTGTAATTGTGCAATGGTCTTTTATGTGTTTCTGAGGGCTAGAGAAGCATCTGCCAACTGTGCTGAACTGATAATAGTAGCCAAAATGTGATCTATGCTGTAATACAGCAGTGCTAGCTACTGCACCACCGTGCCTCAGACAACACAGATGCAAAGAATACCACAACCAAAATACAACAAAAGACTGCAGTCTTGCAATAAAGTAAATAAAATGTATTGTAGATAACTGCAGAATTTCAGTCTTGGAGCACAAATTGGTCTGTCACAAAGTTACAGCATGGGACTGACTTGCTGTATTGTTTGAAGTTGTGGCTCTAGGCACAGCTTGAACATCTTTTTGTTGTCCATGTATCCGTGCAAAAGCTTTACACATTTTTCTTCCATCAAACAGAAATAAACGCCTTGTAAATAGTAATAAATGTCTCATTATTATTATCATCATCAATATTATTATTTCACAGGGTCTCCTATGTTTTCTGATGATTGGATGGCAAAGGAGAGGCACGGTGAGCATACGGGGATCAGCATTATATATTTAGTGGCAGCATTCATAATATTCTCATTATGGTCAGCTAATGTGCACCTCAAATAAAAAAACTGCAAGTTTTTCTTTTAATGCATCTTCTTCCTTCGGCCACACCCGTTAGGGTTTGCCACAGCGAATCATCTTCTTCCATATCTTTCTGTCCTCTGTATCTTGTTCTGTTACACCCATCACCTGCATGTCCTCTCTAATCACATCCATAAACCTTCTCTTAGGCCTTCCTCTTTTTCTCTTGTCTGGCAGCTCTATCCTTAATATCCTTTAACCCAATATACTCAGCATCTCTCCTCTGCACATGTCCAAACCAGCGCAATCTCACCTCTCTGACTTTTTCTCCCAACTGTCCAGCTTGAGCTGACCCTCTAATGTACTCATTTCTAATCCTATCCATCCTCATCACACCCAGCGCAAATCTTAGCATCTTTAACTCTGCTACCTTCAACTCTATCTCCTGCTTTCTTCTCAACCTGCTCCCCACTAATACTACAGATCACAATGTCATCAGCAAACATCATAGTCCACGGGGACTCCTGTCTAATCTCGTCTGTCAACCTGTCCATCACCATTGCAAATAAGAAAGGGCTCAGAGACGATCCCAGATGTAATCCCACCTCCACCTTGAATGCATCCATCACTCCTACAGCAGACCTCTCCGTGGTCACACTTCCCTCGTATATCGTACAACTCTTACATACTTCTCTGCCACTCCCGACTTCCTCATATAATACCACAACTCCTCTCGAGACACCCTATCATATGCTTTCTCCAGGTCCACAAACACGCAATGCAACTCCTTCTGGCCTTCTCTACACTTCTCCATCAATATCCTCAGAACTAACATTGCATCTCTGGTACTCTTTATTGGCATGAAACCATACTGCTGCTCATTAATCATCACCTCACTTCTTAGCCTAGCTTCCAATACTCTTTCCCATAGCTTCATGCTGTGGCTCATCAGTTTTATCCCCCTGTAGTTATTACAGTCCTGCACATCCCCCTTATTCTTAAATATCGGCACCAGTACACTTCTTCTCCACTCTTCAGGCATCCTCTCACTTTCCAAGATTCCATTAAACAATCTGGTTAAAAACTCTACTGCCATCTCTCCTAAACACCTCTATGCTTCCACAGGTATGTCATCTGGACTAACGGCCCTTCCATTTTTCATCCTCTTCACAGCTGTCCTCACATCCTTCTTGCTAGTCCGTTGCACTTCCTGATTCACTATCTCCACATCATCCAACCTCTTCTCCCTCTCGTTCTTTTCATTCATCACCCTCTCAAACTACTCGTTCCATCTGATCAACACACTCTCCTCGCTTGTGAGTATGTTTCCACCTTTATCACCCTAACCTGCTGCACATCTTTCCCAGCTCGGTCCCTCTGTCTAGCCAATCGGTACAGGTCCTTTTTTCCCTCATTAGTGTCCAACCTTTCATACAACTCGTCATACACTTTTTCTTTAGCCTTCGCCACCTCTCTGTTCACCTTGTGCTTTATCTCCTTCTACTCTTGTCTACTTTCTGCATCTCTCTGACTATCCCAATTCTTCTTTGCCATCCTCATCTGTATACTCTCTTGTACTTCCCCATTCCACCATCAGGTTTCCTTTTCCTCCTTCGTCTTTCTAGATGTCACGCCAAGCACTCTTCTTGCTGTCACCTTTACTACTTCTGCTGTAGTTTCCCAACTGTCTAGTAACTCTTCACTTCCACCCAGTGCCTGTCTCACCTTCTCCCTAAACTCAACCTTGCAGTCTTCCTTTTTCAAATTCCACCATTTGATCCTTGGCTCTGCCCTCACTCTCTCCCTGTTCTTGAGCTCCAATGTCATCCTAAAGACCACCATCCATTTGCTGCTTAACTACACTTTCCCCTGCCACCACTTTGCAGTCTTCAATCTCATTCAGAATGACTCTTCTGTATAGGATGTAATCTACCTGTGTGCATCTTCCTCCACTCTTGAACGTAACTCTATGTTCCTCCCTCTTCTTAAAATACGTATTCACCACAGCCATGTTCATCCTTTTGGCAAAATCCACTGTCATCTGACCTTCTTCATTCCTCTCCTTGACATCATACCTACCCATCACTTCTTCATCTCCTCAGATCCCTTCACCAACATGTCCATTGAAATCCACTCCAATCACCACTTTCTGTCCCTTGGGTACACTGTCCATCACTTCATCCAACTCATTCCAAATTTCTTCTTTCTGCTCCATCGCACACCCAACTTGTGGGGCATATGCACTAACAACATTCATCATCACACCTCCAATTTCCAGCTTCATAATCATTACTGTCTGACATTCATTTCACCTCCAAAACACTCTTGACATACTGTTCCTTCAGAGTAACCCCTACCCCATTTCTCCTCCCATCCACACCTTGATAGAGCAATTTGAATCCACCGCCAATCAACCTGGCCTTACTTCCTTTCCATTTAGTCTCTTGCGCGCACAATATATCAATCTTCCTTCTCTCCATCATATTGGATAACTCTCTCCCCCTACCAGTCATACTGCCAACATTCAAAGTTACCACAATCAGGTCCACTCTATGTACTTTCCTCTTCTCCTCTTGCCTCCTGACACATCTCCCCTGTCTTCTTCTCCTTCTTTGGCCAACAGTAGCACAATTTCCACCAGCACCCTGTTAGCTAACAGCACTGGTGGTGGTCATTGTTAACCCAGGGCTCGACTGATCCGGTATGGAAATTTGTATTATATTGATTTGGCAAAATTTTACACTGGATACCCTTCCTGACATAATCTTCCCCATTTATCCGGGCTTTAGACCAGCACGAAGAAACACACTGGTTTGTGCATCCCCTATGAATGGGTTTTTCTTTTAATACATGCAAGGCAGAAATTTGGGTAAAGAATTGATCATGAAGCCAATCCACAAGGATCTTACAGTAGACCTATGTGAAAGTTCTGTGCATGACTGGTACTGCTATGTGATGTCATATCAACCTCATAAAGCATCATAGAGCACTGAGAAAAAATGTTTGTATAAATCGGCCGCAGGCAAATTTCCAGCTAAATATTCAATGAAGAAAGTTCAGTGATAACTTTCTGTTTAAAAACCCTTTGGTGAGATTCGCCAGTCAATCACCACATTAGATAAATCAGTAGAAAAGATAATATAGTGCACATTACAAAATAGTACTGTAAGTAAATAAAACAATAAATTAGTAAAGCAAGACCAGTCTTTAACATGTAATATACCAAAGGCAATACCAGTTTACTGCTGTATGGATGATTTTGTTAATTAATGACAATTTTCATTTTAGTTTTTGTTAACAATAAAATCACTGAGTGCAGAATCACGTTTACCACATCATCAAGTGATTTATGTACATTCAATATTTTATCCATGGTTGTTAAACTTTAAACAAAAAATCTTACTAGATTTCATGAAAAATGAGTATATATTAGCTGAGAATTCTAACAATTATCTGTTTGCTTCATCAGTTCCACTGACAAACCTTTGTGATTGTTCTCATATTTTTAAAACAAATGCATCAAGTTTGTTTCAATCTCATTTTCCACTTGCAGTAATATGGGTATAATTCAGTCACACATCTGCCAAGTTGAAGGCTTATCATAACTGATTCATATTTTGGCAGACAATCAAACTTACATTTCACATTTCATCAATATCTATACTCTGCTGTATGTGGTAATCATTATGTGTAAGAAAGTTAATATGATTACTCCCGCTTTGAACCTAACTCTGTTATTATTTTTTTTTTTTGTGCACAAGCTGTGAGCTAATAAAAATTCTAATAACAAGAGCATATGTGAGGCTAACTGAAAAAGTATCTGTAATATAATACAGCAACAGCAATAAAGAATTCCTAAATATACAGTATAACCTACTTTTAGCACACATCTTTCCATTCTACACTCATTTTGTAAACCATGCACATTTTATGTATGCATCTCTATGTTTAACTTATTCTCAGTTTCAAAAGAACAGATTTTAAATAAGCTTTGAAATTCCTAACTATGTAGTAATCTGCTAGAAACCTAGGGGTAGTTTACTTGGTGTTGAGGCTTGAACCATCCTAGAAACTATGATTTCACATTCTTGATTGACCACAATGCAAATCACTCCAGGGTGTATCAGATTACCATGCCTTTCAAAATTACAAGTAACGATTCAACTAATGTCGTTTAAGAGAACACCGTATATTTTATTTGTATTATACTTGTCTATTAATTCACTGACTGACAATCATGTACAGTCATGTGAAAAAGTAAGTACATTTCTCTTTCACTATGGTTTTAAATTACAAAACATAACTGACAGTCAAGTACTCAAGTCCTTTAATTAGATAAATGAAATCTTTGGTGACAGACTTATTTTGCTCTATTTTTTCAGTCAGCAGAAATCAAGCCAATATACAAAGTCATGTCTAAAGAATTAGTACATTTAAAGATTCAGTAGCTTGCAGTATCTTGCAGTATCTTAAATTTGTTTTCTATAAGAGTTTATCATTATCTTACATCATATTGGAGGAATTTTGGTGCACACCTCCTTACAACCAATGCTTATAATTTTGTTATTTACCAACATTTTTCTATGCTCACTTCTGTTAAAATCTTCTTACAGCATCAAAATAAGACTAAGGTCTGGTTTGTTGACTTGGCCTTTCCAAAACCTTGATTGTTTTGTTCAATTGCATAATCCAATTTTAACTAAACTTGAGCTATTAGAAAGATGGCCTCAGATTTTCTGCTGCCCTAGAGGAGCTCTTGGTGGACTCAACGGCTGTAAGATGACTCAGTCCTGTGGCCGCTAAACAAACTGTGACTGCAAAATTACCACAGTATCATTGTGTTTGAGAGTTGGTATTATGTTCTTGTCATCAAACATTAGGTTTGGTTTTTGCCAAACACATCAATGTGCATAAGGATCAAGCAACTCCACTTACATTCTTCTTCAATATAATATTACAAAAGTATTGTGATTTGTGCAAGTACAACTTTGCAATTCTAAGACAAGATGCCATATTCTCTTTAGAAAGAAAAATCCTTTCCTTGCTATCCTTGAATAAGTCATACTTTTTTTTTTTTTTTGATAACAGAATAATATACTGTAGCACTTCTAGAAATACTGATAACATTTTTGAAAGTTATCTTTTTGTAAATAATTCTTTTCACTGCACAATCATAGACCAATAATTATTTGCAAGTTACCTTATGGTCGTTGCTAAAAATTGTTTCTGAGGTGACCACAGATGTGTTTTATCTTTGGTATAGTGTTACCATAAAGATTAATGTCAAATTAAATTGTCAAAGGTTCTGCTTCTTTTATATATGGGGGTGATGGCACTTCTTTATCAAGAACTAATTGAATGCACATGAATAGCAGCACCATTTCCCATTATACTCAATGCTGAAGCAGTAAGAAAATATTTATTCTGTTCCAATATGGCTTCCGTATGTTGATTTGTTTTTATTGAAATAATAATACCTAAGTAAAATGTATTTTGACTTCAGTAATTTAAAAAAGCCATCAATTGGCCATTTATGTTGTTGGACTTGGGTGAGTTGTTCAAACTAAGGTAAAATGTTTGCCTCTGTTGTAGTACAGGCAAATATTTTTGATCAATCGGCTGTCATTTATGTTGACTAATACATGCTTGTTGTACTTACATTGCCTTCAGAAACACCTTCAAGAAAAATTCAAAGAAGCAGTTTGACAAGAAATTTTGGAAAATGTGGATTATTAATTTCTAAGGCATAGACAATTAAAAGTAAGATGCAAATGCATATGAAGGAAGGTCACAGGAGTGTGTATTTTATAAAAATGATTGTACCTATTTTGATGTATTTTGGAATTGTTCAACATTATTTCCTATGTGCCTTAAATGTGCATCTTATTACTGATAATGCACTTAAACAGACATTAAAAATTTTGTATGCCTTCTTTCAAATTATGCTTTTAATTGGAGTATTAGGACATAACAATGATGTAGTTGTCACCGAATTATAATATTACATACACCTTACCTCTAGTGACAAGCACCACATGACAGATATCATAATGTTATTATTATTTAAATCAAAAGAAGTCAACATACCATCCATGTATTGAAGCTCACCTGAAGCTAAGCTTGTCTGGACATGGCCAGTACTTGAATGGGAGACAAACAAAAAAAAAGATTAGGTAGCTGCTGGAAGAGGTGTTGGTAAGTTCAGCAGGGGGCACTTTCCCTGTGGGCTGTGTGGTAATCCCAGTGCCCCAGTGCAGTGAAGGGAACACCACACTGAAAAAATGTTGCCACCCTTTGAATGTGATGTAAAACTGAGGTCCTGACTCTCTGCAATCATAAAAGATTCCTAGGCATCTTTTGAAAAAGAGTAAGTTGTTTCCTAATCTCTTGGCTAAATTGCCCATCACAGTCTTGTCCATTCTGGCTCCCAAATCCCCAAATCATGTCCTGCCTCCAAGTGGCTGTCTTTCCCTTCCCTTCACCACCTAATAATTAATGTGTGGTGAGCATACTGGAGGAAAAATGGCCGCCATTGCATCATCCAGGTGGATGCCACACATTGGAGGAGGTTAATGTGGCTTCCCAATGTCTACATAAAGTGCTTTGAGCAGCTAGAAACACTCTTTAAAAATGTAATTAATTATGCATTCATTTTCTAACCTGCTTTGTCCTGAACAGGGTCACGGGGGCTGCTAAAGTCTATCCCAGCCAGGAAAGGGTGCAAGGCAGGAACAAACTGGACACACCAACCACACACTAAGGCAATTTAATATTGCCAGTCCATCTTATTTGCATATTTGTGCACTGTGGGAGGAAGCTGAAGCACCTAGAGGAAACCTACACAGACATGGGAAGAACATGCAAACTCCAAGCATGGAGAACCTGTGACACAAAACCTTGGTCTTCTTACTGCAAGGCAGCAGCGCCACCACTGTGCCGCCCTGTAATTAATTATTGACTATTACAATTACTTTGAATTAGTCTAGTGCAAATAAATGTGGGTTTTGATGGACTTTTGCCCTGTTGGGTAGGTTCCTGCTTTTCTCCCAAAATGGTTGCAATAGGTTCTGAATAAATGGCAGACTGGATATAGTGATAGGAGTAATTCAAAATAATATACTCTTTAAAGGAGCAATGTGATTCTAGGATCTGGTCTCTCCCCAGTACTTTAAAAATCTGTTTCTTTTCAGTTGACTAAGATAGAGTAAAACGAGCGATAACGTGGAACTGTTAAACAGCAAGTACTGTAAAAAGCAACATACCAAAACATATGGAACTGACTAGAGCCACAGAGAACAGTACATACTGTACATTCTATGAAAGGTACGTAGTGAGTAGAAACTACATTGTAGGCAAAAGTTTCAATAAGGAGAGGCGTAAATTAGCTATTAGGCATACCAAATGAGCTTAATGGGCTGAACTGTCTCCAATTGTTTGTAAAATTTCTGTAGCAAACCCCTTTTTCTTGAAGGATCCCCTGAATTCTCAAGGTAACTAATACTGAATGAAAACATCTGAATAAGATCAACATTACAGTAAATTATATTGCTGCTGTCATTAGCCTTACAAATTCTGCTTAATACAATGATTCATCAATCAATACAGTATGTGAAGTTTAAAATCCATGTGTGTGTATGCATTTATATTTATATTTAGCCCCCCCGGGTGACTAACACCACAGATTCCTGCAGGGCATGCTGAGAGATGAAGTTTGATGCAGCCCTGTTGGGCTCCGTGGGGTTTGCTAGGGGAAGCTACAGAGACAGCAGAGCCCTGCTATATTGGGTTTCCATCACATCTGGGAGTAATTCCGGTTAACCCTGATTAGTAGTACTCCCAGGTGTAACATAAAAGGAGCCGCCTCACTCTATTTGGAGAGCCAGAGTCAGGAGGAAGAGGGACTAAGCTTGCTTGTGGAGGAGAAGGTGGAACGAGAAGGAGAAACAAAAAAAGTGCTTTGGAACTATGTATCAGTGTTTTATACAGTGCTGCTGTGGGGAGTGAGGGAAAAGCACCTGCATCTGCCTGTGGTGTTATGGGTCCACAGCTCGTTGAGTAAAGGCCATTTTTAAATAAATAATCAATGTGCTCGCGGCTTAGTGAGGGGCGTTGGGCCATAGTGGGCCTTGGGGCGATCCGTAGGGTGTGGCGTTTCTCACCTAGTGCACAGGTGAGGAACTGCCCACATTCATGATTGTCCAGCGGCTAATGCTGCAGCTGCTGTGGCCCTCGTCATTTTAAAAAGAAGCGCGAGTCGGTTTTAAAGGGGGAAAAAGAAAGAAACGTTCAGAGAGAGAATCGATTAGAGAGAAAGAAACGATCGGAGAAAGGAAAGGAGAGGGCGGAGGTTACGGGAGCAGGAGAGGAAGCAGGTCGGTGAGAGGGAGAGAGCCGCGAAGAGCGGCGGACGTGCGGCGAATGGCGCTCGTGGACAGCTGCATGGAAGCTGGGTGTTAGGCCGACACCCGTGTTTGTGTTGATGTCGCTCCGCTGGCGAGCAGGTAGCGGAGTGACCAAGGTGAAAGCGAGCCGCAGAAGGCCGCAGAAAGGCAGCGGAAGTCGGGAGGCTTGGAGTGGCAGTCCTTGGTGTGAGCGTCCTGGAGACCAAGGAGTCCAAGTCTCGAGGCTGGGATGAGAGCCAAACCGAAGCCAGGGATCGGGAGGTCTCCAGTCTTGCGTGTGTTTGAGGAGGGCAGCTGTAGAGCGTCTTGCCTGCTGCTTGGCCCATACGGGATAAGCAGGTGAGACGCTAACAGAAGAGCACCAGATTTGTTTGTTGGGTTTTAAGACTGCTTCCTAAAAAGATTTTAACCTCTCGTTTTTAAGGATTGTTTTTTCTATTTATTGGTTTTACTCCACGTTCTTTTTATGGATTATTTATTTAATGAATTTGAAACTGCACTATTTATGGAACACTGTTTTTGTTGACTGTTTTAATAAAAGCACTTTTGTACTTTCAACCATCCCCTTGCTCAGATGCTCAATTTGCCTCCATTGACTGGCTCACTCGGTTTCATTATCGACGGTGTTGGGTTCAAGGGTTCCCAAACAGCCATGGGAGCGTGGAGCCAGAACCCACATCGTCACACTGCCTAGCATCTGTTTGTGTTGGTGTTGGGGTAGCTGGCGTGCCCTGTTGTGATTCATAATATTGTGATGTGTGGGGCACAGACTTGCACAAGACAGAAGAAGGCGAGTCCAGATTTCTAAAAAAAGATCAGTTTTATTGTCATCCTAGTTATGCAAATGGGAGCTGTCGCCTCAGCACTCACAAAAAACTACTGTACGTATGCAGTGGCGCTCTTGTCATCTTAAAGTTGCTCCTTTCTCAGCTTAAAACAGTAGACAGATTTCAAGCACAAGTGAGAAAACAGAAAGTGAACACAGGTTAGCTGTGGCATCCACCCAGCAGGTGACAAATGCATTACGTGGGAAGCGTACAAACTTACAGTTGCATTGGCAGCGACAACAAGTCCCTACATGTGTTAATTGAGTGTCAGCGCACAGTGCAGTTGGGAGATTGTCAGGGTGTCAAAAAGTCTTGCACCAGAGAGAAGACACTGAGTCCAAAGCCTTCAAGAAAACCAATTTTATTCAAATAGGCTACCACTTTAATACACACAGACACAGCAAACAAGCAGTGACGGGGCCAGCTCAGTGGCCAGGTTAGAATGTTCCCAGCATCAACCAATTAGGCGACAGGAATATTAAGTGGTGAGGCTGTGAACCTGCAATTGCCTTGGTGGCACCATGAACCTGTGAGTGCCTTGCCAATGGACAAGCAATCCTCGACAGATGCGTCAGCCACATTTCGGAGTGCAGCACAGTTGGAGAGGGTCTCAAAAATCTTATATCCCCACCTTAGTTTTGTTCACACTGTGTGAACAAAGCAACAGTCTAGGCCAGAGTCAACTATACTTGATGTGCAAAAGCAAATGGCTGCAAGCTAATAAACCACAGAGTAAGCTGGGTATTCACATCCTCCGGTCTATACAGCCACTGGAGTGGAGCGTGGTCTATCACCAGAGTAAATTGCTGACCCCATAAGTAGTAGCGGACAGTTACCACTGCCCACTTAATTACCAAACATTGTTCCTGAATGGTTGAAAAATTACACTCCATGGGGAGCAATTTCCTACATAGAAATATGATGGGTTATTACTCCCCATCAAAACAATGAGAGAGCATTGCCCCCACACCGAAAATATTCACATCTGTCTGTAGAATGAATTCCTTAGAAAAGTCCAGATTCTGCAAAACTGGGAACAAGGGCAAAACGGCCTTTAAGTCTGAGAAGGACCTGCCATAATCAGACAATGCTGTGATTCTTTCTGTCCTTTGTCAAGTCAGTTAGAGGGGTGGTCCTATGAGCAAAATTTAGAATAAACCTCCTGTAATAACCAGCAAGACTGAGGAAAGCTACTGCATTATGAGATGAGGATGCACAAGCATCTCCCCCACCTTGTTCAACTGAGGTTTAAGCAGATCATTCCCCATGGAATACCCCAAATAATGTGCTTCCAACGTATACAATTTGTACTTCTTAGGGTTAGCCATCAACCCAGCCAACCTCAATCTGTCAAACACTGTCTGCAGACAGTTGAGATGAGAGCTACAATCATTTCTGAAAATGACCACATCATTGAAGTACACACTAGTGCAGGGGTGGGCAAAGTCATTCCCGGAGGGCCGCAGTGGGTGCAGGTTTTTGTTCCAACCCAGTTACTTAATCAGAAGCACTTATTGCTCAAGTAACACTTCTCCATTTTAGTTGTCTCGCTCATTAAGATTTTGAACCCTTATTGCCTATTTTAGTCTTCAACAGCTGTATTCTTGGTTTTTAATTGCTCCTTATTATCAATAAGATGTAAATGACAAAAGAAACGAGCATTTCTCCATTTAACTTGTTTCAATTTACACCTGTGTGTATTTAATGGGCACTATTTGGTTTAATTAAATACTTAGAAGGAAAGTGAAGAGAAAAAAGTAAATGGCTGAGAATTACACCTCAATTGTAGACTTCATATAATTTGGACGATATCCTTAGAAAGGAAAAAAAAAATCTACGATATGAGAATGACCTGACATGGGAGATTTAAAGCATTAACAAGTCATGAAATTAAATTATTGGCAAGGATTATTTTCTAATTAAGCAACTTGGTTGGAACAAAAACTTGCAGCCACTGCAGCCCTCCAGGACTGACTTATGTTTATTTTTTATTTTTCTATTAATTTTGTAAAGCATTTTGAGCTACATTTTTTTGTATGAATATGTGCTATATAAATAAATGTTGATTGATTGATTGATTGATTGACTTTGCCCACCCCTGCACTAGCGTATGTGGAATGGGGTTCCAGAATCTAGTCCATCAACTGAAAGTCAAAGGCGCACCATGGAGACCAAATGAGAATCTGGTGAATTTTAACAACCCATTTGGGGTGACAAATGCGATCTTCTTGCAACTGGAATACTCCAGGGGCACCTGCCAGTACCCCTTCATTAAATCCATGGTGGAAATATACAAGACTTGCTTGAGTTTCTCCAATAACTCATCAATACGCAGCATCAGGTAAGCATCAAACTTGGAAATCTTATTTAAATGTTTAAAATCTATACAGAACCGAACCAAGACTTATTGTTTTGGAACCAGAACAACTGGGTTTCACCACTCACTTTTACTCTTGTGAATTACACCCAGCTCGAGTATCTGCTTAATATCCTGATGTATCAACTTCCTCGTCACTTCTAGAAGATGATACTGGCTCTTCTGTATGTTAACACCAGGTTCAGTTACAATCTTGTGTTCATCAATTTCAGTCTAGCTGTACTCAGCCAAAAAGACATCAGAGTTCCTTCCGATCACTGACAGCAACTCAGCCTTCTGGATATCTGTCAGATCATCACCAATGAGAGACTGTGGCATAAGTGGCCAGCACCTTGTGAGGTTCATGCCACTCCTGCAGAAGATTAACATGCAAGATTTGCATTGGGGTTTGTCGGCTGGGTATTATGACCTCATAATTCACGGGACTCATACGTTCTTCCACTACTGGTGAAATTAGCCACTTTGCCTGAAAGTTATGTGGGTCAGACAGAATCAACACCAGTACCCAATTGCCCTTTTTGAATTTGTGAAATTTGCTGTTCTCATCATAATTAGATTTCTGCGTCTCCTGTTTGTGCTGTTGATGCTTCACCACAATGGAGGACAATCTTGAAATCTGTTCTTGGAGCAAAACTACCTGGTCAACAAATCACACTCCGTGAGTTGCATTGTGAACCCCCCATCCATTTCTCCTGAAAAAAATAACAATTGAAACACACTCAAGCTGGTAGATGCCTGGGGGGATTCTGTAATAGTGAACAGGAGAAAGGACAATACAGTGTTTCACCTGCCAAATCATCTGTTTCAAAGTATTGTAAAATCATTCAGTTCGGTCATCCGTCTGCGGATAATAAACAGTGATGCTCAATTGTTTAATTGCAAGGCTCTTACACAGGTGCTTCATGATGTGGGAAGTTTCTCCCTTTTAATTTCAGAGGGAGTAAGTTAGTCTCTTATTCTTTAACATCTCCATGAACACAGTGAAAGTTCACCCAATCCGTGTTTGTTTAAGGAATCTGATGCAGCAAGTCATGGTGAACTATGCAGAAGTCACTACCAGATTCCTGCAGGGCCGGGATTTCACATACAGCAAAGTTAATAGAGACCTTAAAATTGCCTTGCTTCGACATCCTGGGGAAGCCTTAGAACCGCATACCTGGGCCAGACCGATGTCCATAGACTGTGCAAGTGACATGCGGCACTCCTGAGCCAGATGTCCCAGTTGTTCACAGCGAAAGCACCTGCTGTCCTTCCCAGCTGTGGAGTTCCTACAATAGTGTGTTCTACCTGTGGCGTCAGTCTGTATGCTTCCAGCAGTGGCATCATCGACTCTAGGAGCCTGGGTTTCAGCAGGAGAAACCAAAGCACAGAGTGGCAGCAGATGTTGATCTGAGGAGAGGCAAGGAAGAGTTGGAGGTGGGGGCTGAGACCCGTAGATTTTGTGATTGGCCTTCGGGTGGGGTCGTGATGGTTGGGTCAATGTCAGTTTCAATTTAGAATAGCCCCTCTGTTTTCAGGTGGCTTGGGTATCCTCCAGCCTGTAGGTCAGGCCCAGCAGTGACATCACATAGGTCTTTGTTTATCCCTGACAAGACTGCGTCAATAGCAAGCTTTTCCACAATGTGCTCGAAGGTGTCTCTGGGAAACCAGCTTTGAACCAGGTCTACTAAGTTCTAGTATAATCGGGATTACAGGGTGATCCAGATCAATTTGCCACAGCTGAAACTGACGCTCTTTGGCCAAGTTGCTCATAGCCGCATGGAGGATCTGTTGCTTCAGGAAGTCATAATCATCAAGCCCTGAGGATGATTTTGCATAACCTGTATGGTCTCCCCAGTCAAGAAGTGGGGGCAAAATAGCCATCCAGCCTCCCTTGTTCCAGCACATCAGTGTTGTCATGCATTCAAAACAGAATAGGAAACACTCTGGGTCGTCTGAAGGAGCCATCTTCACCAGCACATCTCTAGGAGGGGCAAGGGCAGGGGTGCATGTAGGAACCTAATCCGACTTCAGCGGTAGAAGAACATCATTTGCCTGTTGAGGATCCATTTGTGCAAGACCCCAGTCCTGGTACCATGTAATGAACGAGTTACTGTCTTGCACCCAAGAGAAGATGATGAGTCCAAAGGCTTCAAGAAAACCAACTTTATTCAAATCTAAACAGGAACAGTTAGGGTATTTATTCAAACGGGAGCTACCACTTTAATGCACATAAGCACACCAAACAAGCAGTGATGGGGCCAGGTCAGTTGCCGGGTTAGAATATTTCCTGCAGCAATCATCAGGCGACAGCTGCATTACGTGGCGAGGCTGTGAACTTGCAGTTGCCTTGACGATGGACAGCCAATCCTCAACAGACACATCAACGGCATTTCGGCATGCACCACACGCACATGTATGTATGTGTGTGTGTGTGTGTGTGTGTGTATGTATGTATGCATGTATGTATTGTAAGAGTTGAATTTGAATCCTGGTCCAATGTGCACCTAACATGTGTCTGAGTCTCATATCCTTCTGAGGTTATGCTTAAAAGCAGATGCTGTTATTTTACTATTTACTATGATAAAATATATTTTTTATATATTTTATATAAACACTTAAGAGAAAATATTATATTTTATGGCATAATCATTTTTCTATATTTGTCACTTATTAATAAGTTTCCTATTTTTGTACACAGTTGGATCATAAAAAAAATCAGGCCTTTGTTCCTTTCTTTGGAAAACAAGATAATGCTGCAAAAAATCATGTCTTCTAAAATAAGAATAAAAATAATACATTTAAAAAGTCACATACACCCCAAACTAACAAATTTTGGTCATTTAAGGTATCAACATTTGTCATGTCCCATTAGCAACTGGGTATAACCAATCATGTTAAAAGTTTTGTGATTATGTAATTAATTCCTTTTTTGAGTAGTGAACTAATAAATGAATTGTATAAATATAGTGCAGAGGACACTTTTTTCTTTGTAACATGTTGCTAATAAGATATGCACTTGTTGCCTCTTCCAAGATTAAGATAAAGAATAATGATTGACACTTTCTCCTGCCTGTGCTTTATTGCTTAAATTGGGGCATTCTAGTGGGTAGGTGTCTGTTTCAAATACATTTTCTTCTACGGTATGTATGTATAAATATATACACACATACACACACTTACTGTCTACGTTAGTAAGAACACCTGTTCAAGTGCTTGTTAACACAAATATCTAATCTGCCAATTACATGGCAGCAACTCATTGCATTTAGGCATGTAAACATTATCAAGACGACCTGCTGAAGTTCCAAGAATCAGAATGGGGAAGAAAGGTCATTTAAGTGACTTTGAAACTGGCATGGTTGTTGGTGCCAGATGGGCTGGTCTGAGCATTTCAGAAACTGCTGATCCACTAGGATTTTTATGCATATCCATCTCTAGCGTTTACAGAGAATGGTTCAAGAATGGGAAAATATCCAGTGAGTGGCAGTTTTCTGGGTGAAAATGCCTTGTTGATGGCAGAAATCAGAGGAGAATGGCCAGACTGGTTCAGGATGATAGAACGGCAACAGTAACTCTAATAACCACTCGTTTCAACCAAGGTATGCAAAAGGGCATCTATGAATGCACAACACATCAAACCTTGAAGCAGATGGGCTACAGCAGCAGGAGACCACATCCGGTACCACTCAGGTAAGAACAGATATCTGAGGCTACAATACTCCCAGGCTTACCATAATTGGATAATAGAAGATTGGAAAAATGTTTCATGTCTTAATTTTTGCTGTGACATTCGGATGCTAGTGCCAGAATTTTGCATCAACCACATTAAAGCATGGATCCATTTTACCTTGAATCAATAGTTCAAGCTGGTGGTGTTGGTGTGGGGTGGAGGACATTTTCGTGGCACACTTTGAGTCCCTTAGTACCAATTGATTATTGTTTAAATGTCATGGCCTACCTGAGTATTGTTGCTGACCATGTTCATTCCTTTACAAACACAGTGTAACCATCTTCTGATGGCTACTTCCAACAGGATAATGCGCCATGCCATAAAGCTCAAATCATCTCCAAGTGGTTTCTTGAACATGACAATGAGTTCACTATACTCAAATGGCCTCCACAGAACCCAGACCTCAATACAATAGAGCAGGGTTGGGATGTAGTGGAACTGGAGATTTGCATCATGGATGTGCAGCCAACAAATCTGCAGCAACTGCGTGATGCTTTCATGTCAATATGGACCAAAATCTCTGAGGAATGTTTCTGGCACCTTGTTGAATCTATGCCATGAAGAATTACAGCAATTATGAAGGCAAAAGTGTACCTAAATGGCCTCTGTGTGTGTGTGTATGTATATACAGTATATATATATATATATATATATAAACAATAAATATATTGTTGGACCAGTTTCTGTCAAAATTTGAATACCCTGCTCATTTCATCATTGGAACACAGTAGACTATGTACCAAACCAAAATTTTGAAGATGGATGTACTTTTTTGTTATTTTTCCTTCAGTTTGAACAACAATACCACCTGAAGGCTCAGAGCAAGTGAAACAGTAGAACACACTGAAACCACACTAGCTGACAAATGGACCAGAACTTAAAACTACTTACCTATGCAACACCAGGTGCTGATTCTAGTCAAATACATTATGTCATTAGTGTAAAGATATTTTAAGGACAAATCAGTTTAAAAATGTATCTGTTTAGCCACTACTGCTGGATACAGCTTATTCAGATTCCAGTTAAGGACTGGATGGAGTATTTAATATTGTAATTACCACTTAACAAAAGTTTGAACATCAAGATTGAAGCAGAAGATCAAAGTAAACACTGTACAGAGTAAATGTCAAAGTGAATTTAAGTAAACTTCACAGCAGAAAGAGAAAAGGTCAAGCAAATAAAGTAGGTGAGGTGCTTAGGTTCATTTATATTAGACTGCAGAGAATGTGAAGACAAGATTAAAGTCAAAGTGAAGAAAACTAAATATGTGTTTAGGTAGAGATTAGAGCTATTAATTAAGGGCATGGAAAGGAATAGCAAGAATAAATTCATTATAACAGTAATGTAGAGCATTACCTTATACAGTTCCTGCGAAATATTTAAATAAACCTCCCTATTATAAAATAATGCGAAGTGATCTTTT
Source organism: Polypterus senegalus (assembly GCF_016835505.1). Taxonomy (NCBI): domain Eukaryota; kingdom Metazoa; phylum Chordata; class Cladistia; order Polypteriformes; family Polypteridae; genus Polypterus; species Polypterus senegalus. The sequence continues at coordinate 86,914,923 of NC_053157.1, forward strand.
CAAGAGAGACAGAGAGACACTTTCACATCCCACAAGACGGACAAGTCACGTCGTATTTACAACCTGTGGAAGCAAGTCTGTTATACACATGCAGAGCAGATTAGAGATAATGGAAGTAGGAAAAGTCAAAAGTCTCAAAAAAATGACAATAAAGATCACAATAGCACAAACAAACAGAAAATATTACTCGGTGAAATAATGGAACAGCGAAAAGAGATTACGTAGTGTTTGAGGATGTCTGGGGGACAAGAGAGACAAGGCAATGAGACAAAAGGACAGGTGATGTACAGGATTTCAAATCTTCGAAGTGCCACATGAAATGTAGATCAAGTGGCACAGCAGCAGCAATCCAGCAGCTGATCAAGCAAAGAACAGGTAAAAATAATGTATTTGTTTCACATTGTATCACCAAATAAGAGGGGTTTCGGAGGAGCGGCCGTGTCTCCTTGGGGTACATTCAGCCCCCTCTTCACAAGGGCATGGGGTGAAGGGGCTGGTGAGCAAAGCGAGCAGGGGGCGAAGCCAACTAGTAAACACAAATTACAATAAATACACAGTGAAACAGATGAATAATTAATATAAACAGACAATATAAGGTTCATTAACATTATAATTGAAGTATGACCAGAGGACACCAATGGAGAGGTACACAAACAAGTTAACAACATTTTTAGGGAAATTAAAAACTGCTTGGGGGGTTAATGGGTCAGTGGTCAGCTATAACAAAGTTCTCTTGACACAAGTTAACTGGCCATCCTCCAATTTCTGGGCATTTAGTAATATCATAAGAAGACTGAATCCTTGTATAATAATTACAAGGCATCTAAAGTCTCTGCCGTCACTTTCTAGTGGGCAGTAGTACTAGCTCTCAATATACAGTAACAGAAGCAACAAATGCAACAGCAGGATACGATGAAAAAAAATCAGAATAAAGGAAGGTCAGTAATAATGTACAAAGATTAATAAGCTTTTATTTTTAAGAAAGTGACTAACAAACACATTTGCAACATGAATAACTTTATTAGTAGCTTTAATCGTCATATACTAAAAAAAAAAACAATCAGTAAGATTTCAGCCCTGTGTTCAAACACTAATTGCTGCCTCTATAGAGATCACACAGATTTTCTGGATGGCAAGGGAGAGCAACAGGCCACAGCTGAAAAACCTGAGATAAAGCTATTTTTTCAAAGACCAGCTCAACAAAGACCTAGAAAGGTAGAATGGATTCAGAAAGTATTCACACCCCTTCACTTTTTCACATTTTGCTTTGTTACAGCCTTATGCCCAAATTATTGAAGTTCATTTCTCCATACATCAAGCAACACTCAATACCCCAGAATGACAAAGCAAAAACAGAATTTGAGAAAAATTTGCAAATGTATTAAAAATAAATTACCGAATTATGCATTGATGTAAATATTCAGACTTTTTGCTATGAACTGTCGCAGGTGCATCCCATTCTATTGATTATCGAGATGTTTCTCAACATTGCTAACAGTTCACCTGTGGTCAATTCAATTGATTGGACTTGGTTAGAAAAGACAGACACCTCTTTATATAAAGTCTCACAGTTAACAATGTGCAATGGAGCAAAAACCAAGCCATGAGGTCGAAGAAATTGCCCTCAGAGCTTACATACAGAATTGTTTGCAGGTGCAGATCAAAGAGAAGGTTAGAAATTCCTGCAGCACTGGAAGTTCACAAGAGCACAGTGACCACCATAATTTTTAAATGGAAGAAGTCTGGAAAGTTTGCAAAAAAGCACCTAAAGGATTCTCGGACTGTGGTGAGCAAGATTCTATGGTGTGATAAAACCAAGATTAGCATCATGTCTGGAAGAAACCAGGCACCACCCATCACCTGTGTAACACCATTTCAGTGGTGAAGCATGGTGGTGCAGCATCATGTTGTGGGGTTTGAATTCAGTGGCAGGGACTGGGACACTAAATAGGTTTAATGGAAAGCTGAATGGAGGAAATGACAGATATTGTATATCCTTAATGAAAACCTGTTGCAGAGCACTCTGGATCTTCAAATTTATCCTCCAATAGGACAATGATCCAAAGCTCAAACGAAAGGCAAAACAGAAGTGGTTTTGTGACCACTCTAGGAATGTAGTAAAGTTTCCAAGCTGGACCCTGGATTTGAACCCAATAAGACATCTCTGGAGAGACCTGAAATTACAGTAGCTGTCCACCAAAGGTCTCTTTCCACCCTGACAGAGCTTGGGAGTATCTGCAGAGAAGAATGGCAGAAAATTCCCTCATCCAGGTGTGCTAAATTTGCCACTTCATACCCAAGGAGTCAGCAGGCTGTTATCACTGCCAAATATGATTCAAACAAGTAGTGAGTAAAGGGTCTGAATATTTGTCAATGTATTCAGCTTTTTATTTTTTAAAAAAACTGCAAAAATTCTAATATCATGATGAAGATTTGTCATTCTGGGGCACAAGAGTGAAGGGATCTGAATACTTTCTGAATCCACTGTATGTTGAACAAGGGGTATTAAAGTTCTAGTTGCTTATTTGAAAACAACTGAAACTGAACAAATAGATATATTTAGTATATTTTAATACTTAAAAACAGTAAATTGTCTATCCATTTTCTAAACCTGCTGTGCCCTGAGCAGGCTCATGGATAAGCTGGAGCCCATCCCATCATGTATAGTGCACAAGGCAGGAACAATCCCTGGACATTGCACCAGTCCATTGCAGGGTGAACACACACCACACACAACAAGGCCAATTTACCATTTAATCAATCAATCAATCAACATTTATTTATATAGCACATATTCATACAAAAAAATGTAGCTCAAAGTGCTTTACAAAATGAATAGAAAAATAGAAGACACAATAAAAGATAAACATAAGTCAACATTAATTAACATAGAATAAGAGTAAGGTCCGATGGCCAGGGTGGACAGAAAAACAAAAAACTCCAAAGGCTGGAGAAAAAATAAAATCTGTAGGGGTTCCAGACCAAGAGACCGCCCAGTCCCCTCTGGGCATTCTACCTAACATAAATCAAACAGTCCTCTTTGTATTTAGGGTTTTCATGGAAGGACCTGATGATGATGGTCACGTAGACTTCTGGCTTTCAGTCCATCAATGTTGGTGCATCATGATGCTTTGAGTAGGTGGTGGTGGCGCAGGCCGCCACCACAAAGAAACCGGAAAAAGAAATTTGACAATCCATTTAACCTGCATGTCTTTGGATTGTGAGAGGAAATCGGAACTGCCAGCAGAAACCCACCCAGAAATGGGGAGAACATACAAACTCCATTCAGGTGGACCAGGGATGTGAATTCTAGTCACCTTACTATGAAGCAGCAACATCACAATGCCACACAAAACAATAAACCTTAACATACAATTTGTAATCCTTTGATAAATATTTTTTGTGTGATCCTAGTACAGTATATATTACATGTTACATTTCTGACATCATGGGGCTTTTTCCACCAAATATTTTAACTGTGCCTGTGAATGCAAAGATTGTTGAGAAGTTCAAGGCCTTTTAAGATTCAGCCAGTTAATTTAACTTCACCACACATGTACTGCACAAAAGAACTCACTCTGAAGTTGTGACTAAATAAGACAAGAAAAGACCACTTACTCTTGGGAAATTATGTATTAAAAAAAAAAAAAGTATGGGGAATTAAATATGTAAAAGATGACAAATCATAGCCTTATCCAGTTCTGTGTCTACCCTTGCCAGAAATGTGTGCAAGGCAGGATACAACCTTCCAGTTTAGAGCATGCCAGCAAATATTCAATACAGTAGTTAACACACACATTTTTGGAAGTATATGGAAAACCAGAGGAAAAAGTCACAGTTACAGGGAGAACAATGTAAAAACATCTCACAGGCTCAGCCACGTAATTCAGACCAAAAACTTTAGTATGGTGAGACAGCAAAATTAACTAATGCAACATATTCTTCTCTCTCTATATATACAGATTTTCTAACAAGCTTATTCCAGTACAGAATCACAGAAAGTCAGTGACTATCCAAACAGCAATGACCACAATGTAGGAAATGTGCAGGGTGCAGGCAACTGCAGGACAAGCTCACATACTAACAGCCACACACTTTCAAATGGGGCTGATGAAGAGTTGTCCAATTACCTCAAAGGCATGTGTTTGAGATGAATGGGTACCTGAAAGAATACCCCAACAGATACAGAGACCACATGCAGGGCTCCACATAGTCAGTTTTGAAGCAAGGATACAAAACCAGGAATTAAAAGCTGTGAGCCACAAGTGTTAGCCATTAAAACACATGACCTTCCAAGTGATTATGTATTTGACCAGTTTATTTTAATTAATAGAAGAAATGCAGATTCAATTTTGTATGAGAATATATTATAGGTCTGGCCTGCCTGGTGTGTTTAAAGCCTGGATCTATGAGCACTTAATCCTGCCCCGTGTCCTATGGCCTCTGCTGGTATATGCAGTCCCATTTTCAACAGTTGAGTCCCTTGAAAAGAAGATCAGCAGCTTTCTTTGGAGGTGGCTGGGACTCCCACGCAGCCTCACCAGTGCAGCACTGTATGGGACAAGTTACATCCTGCGGCTACCATTTAGCGGCCTCATTGAAGAATTCAGCAGCTGGCACTGTGGTGAGGACAGGCAGGAAATGGAGGGCGGAGAAGTATGTGGAGGTGGCAGAGTCACGCCTCAGACAGAAGGCTGTGGTGGACACCGTGGCAACAGGTAGAACAGGTCTGGGCTACTTCCCAAAGACCCTGGTGGAGGATTGCAGGGTCAGAGGCTGGAGGGTACTCTATGAGCTCATAGAAATTGGTTGCAGAGGATTTGCAGGATGCTCACTCTTCAGAGTCCTCACACAGCTGGGCATAACAGGAGCGCCCAAAAAGAGGGCCATTAAATCCGCAAGTGAAGCCGCAGAGAAAACCTCAAGGTGGCTTTGGATAAAAAGGGCTGATCCGTGGATTGCTACTGAGAAGCAAGTTGGGGATTGATCAACCCCGGCTGGGTCGCCTGAGCAAAGGTGTATGATGTTGCGAGACCCAAAATGCCCGATGACCTCAGGATACATCACTGATGATGTGTCCTAGTTCATCCAGGTGATGTTTCTTATATAGTATGATACGCACTTTTATTTAGCATGATGTTTTGTTGTTGTTGTTGTAAACGTAATACATCGGTAAATATATACAGTATATTAACCCCTGAAAATGAGCTGAAAAAGTTTTACTGAATCAGAATGTACTATATATTTGAAATCAAAGAATTATGTTTTAGAAAGAAACACGATAGATAGATAGATAGATAGATAGATAGATAGATAGATAGATAGATAGATAGATAGATAGATAGATAGATAGATATGTTCGATCTCCAAGGGTGAATTTATTTCCTCCAGCAGAAACTACAGAACATGAAGTCACCATAAAAAAGTGCAAGGACTGTAAATACCATATGCCCAGTGTATATTTAATCTATAAAGTCCCAGTCAATATGTCATGAATGGCTGTAGTGAATACCAGCATAATGGTTTGGAGCATTACGTAGTATGATGACCATGGGCAAAAAAGTGCTTTAGTGGCACATCTTGGTGGTCATAGTAGAAAAATCTGGTGGATGCAGGTGCCCAGGAGAGCACATTATGCAGAGAATGGGCAACATTGATCATAATGGCATTTAATTTTGTCGTCATCCTCTTTTGTGTCAGTCTCTAAAGAGTCTGTTGTCTGTCTTGTAATATAGCTGGCCTTATTCAGATATCAGGCATATACTGATCTGATGCTGCACCCTGAAAAGATAAAAGTAATGATGAACTGATGGTGTATACCTAGAAGCCTGTCACACACATTAAAGGACCCAAGTTTTCTCAAGAAGCAAAACCTGCTCTGGCCCTATTTTTGTAAATTAGGTCCCTCATATAGCTAATATGTTAATTGTTATAGCTAAATTTTAAACATTGTCACTAAAGAAAGAAAATTGCCGCAGTAGGTTTTCTTTTCTTCATGCTTTTCAAATGGCAACCAGTGTCTGAGAACTAATAAAGGTTCTGAGTAGCCTAATGAAGGATAATATATAGAAGAACACTTTTATTTTTGATTATACCTTTAGTGACAACTCTGGTATATGAAAATTACTCTGTATTATTCTTAATATAATAATAATAATATTGAAAAAAAGTCTTCTTGTATTTTTTTTACCCATTATACAGACTACACAAATTCCTTTTCATTTGCACAGTATAACGTGATTATAGAACTGCTTTATGATCATAATTAACAATGAAAAGAATATGTAATTTGTTGATATATGGACAAGATATCCCTTGTCTGCTGTGGGACATTTTCACACATTAAATTATACAGCAAGTAATAGTCCTTCATTATGGCTCAGGAATAAACAAAAAAGGCAATACAAAACAGAAAAATGGCCCTATTTACTGGTTTATCTAACTACTTCACACAGCTAATGTTGCCTCCTACACAAATGCCATATTTATTTTCTACTTAAGCTACATCAGCTGTATCATGTACACCTTTTCACGTCATTTTAGATAAAAAGTTTTTCGAGCTACACTTCTAACTTTGTAGTTGACTTCCATCTCAGTTTACTCTTTAATTGCACCTAAGGCAAGGTGGCCAGGGGGTCAACCCAAAAGATTCTGTCTTTTAATTTTCAATATTACCAGCTAACATTAAACATTTTTATCTTCTTCAGAGAAAAAGAGAGAAGACAGAACAAGAAATTGAAAGGCAGCAAACAAAATTAATAAATCTGGTATTGGTAATTATACAGTCCAGTGATGCAGGGGCTTGATGACCAGGAGAAAACATTTTTTTAAAAAAGACACCATTGTGTGAACTATTTAAGTGTGCATCTTAAACAATGTTATTTAGGGTGGCAAAATCTACACAGGATATAATTTAATAGCAAAGAAATTTACAGAATTACATAGGAATGTTAACATGCAGAATATACTTGCGTTTGAGAGCTAGAGTTAGTTTCCACATTAAGAAGAGTGTTACAATGCCTGAAAAATTGATTTTTTGATTTCAAACTATTGGCTGATTGTAGGACTTATCCAAGACTTACATCCCTGCTATCATAAAATGCTCAATCACAAGATAAAGTTAGAGTAGAAAATGAAGACATTCATTCTGAATAAACAACAAATTGAATAAACTCCAAATTATTTCTTTGTCTTGATGTCTGGCTAGAAGAACACAGAAACACTTTGCAGCCAAACAGAGCTGGGTTCACATTTAGTGCATGCAGTTACTTGAACCTCAGAAGGAACTGAATCTTCCTCCTTATGTTTCTAGCCCAATCAAGGACAAATAATGCAGGTGACCTAACTCGCCAACTTAGAGATGAGTCATCCCATTGGCAAGGTGAGGATTCCAACATTGCATCATAACAGACTTCCAGGTAGCATAATGTTCCATTCTTTATAATATTATTTTTATTTTTTACAGTAAAATAAGGTAACATCGCCTGAAGGTGAAATAATTTTCAGTGTGGCAGACATCATTTGCTCAGTCTTAGAGTAAATGCTACATTTTCTGCTACAACAGAGAATGTACACCTTTAAAAACACCCTTAAACCAGGAATTATCTAAATGGATGTTGGCACTGCATTACAAGGTGAATGCTGTATGCTCAAAAAGGGAATGAGGCAGTTTGGCAATGCTGTAATTTTGCATGCAGTTTAAAACAGAAAACATCATTATCATTATTTCACTGAGGTAACAGTTTATTTTTAAAATAATTTGATAAGCTCAATTAACTGATTATGTATAATATGAATTAGTTCATCCATGACATCTCTAAATTGCAACAATTAAAGAAAACACAAATAAATACACAAAACGTGTTTCACTTTTAAAAGTACGTTTCTGTGTGTAATGTTGTTTATGCTCACATTATATAAGTCCATACGGGGGGCCAGTCGTCACATTGAAATTAAAAAAAAAAATCTTCAAATAAAAAAAAAAAAAAGAAGTCCAAAAATTGATTGAGTATCCTGGGCGTTAATTTGGACTTGTTCTGTGTGTTTTAAAATAAAACATAATTAGCGTTAAACCGAATGCAGTCAGCGCGAATTTGCTAGTAATGTTTTCGAACACAGCCTTACGTGGTTTCACATTCAGTCATTTCAGTCAACAATTGCGCAAATGCACATGACAGTAGTTACAATATGAGGTTGATTTAAATTGATTACACTTCTAGTCAAAAGTAGTAAGTATAACTTTTATAACATGTTTGAAGCCATAGATACAAATATGCACGTAAGGTTTCTTATGGGGGGGCGGCACGGTGGCGCAGTGGTAGCGCTGCTGCCTCGCAGTTAGGAGACCCGGGTTCGCTTCCCGGGTCCTCCCCGCGTGGAGTTTGCATGTTCTCCCCGTGTCTGCGTGGGTTTCCTCCCACAGTCCAAAGACATGCTGGTTAGGTGGATTGGCGATTCTAAATTGGCCCTAGTGTGTGCTTGGTGTGTGGGTGTGTTTGTGTGTGTCCTGCGGTGGGCTGGCACCCTGCCCAGGGTTGGTTCCTGTGTTGGCTGGGATTGGCTCCAGCAGGACCCTGTGTTCGGATTCAGCGGGTTAGAAAATGGATGGATGGATGGGTGGTTTCTTATGAGTATGGCATTCTGCAAATGTATAAATATAGGTACTTTAAAAGTAAGGACTGATTCATAAAAAAAAAAAATACCTCAAGCTTGGCCATAAAAAAAAAAAAATCACGTTTGTTTGTTTGAAATTATCATATGATCCAACAAATTTCAGATTTAGGGTGGTTGTGAAAAAAAACATGTCTTAGCTTAGATAAAAAAAATGTATATGCCATCAAGTCTTCTAACCTCACAATTATAAATGACAGGTGTAATCAGTTATTTATAAGCATTAATCAGATGTTAATGAGACAGCAAAATAAATGTCAATTTAATAGCAAAACATGTAGTACTAGATCCATCCATCCATCCATTTTCCAACCCACTGAATCCGAACACAGGGTCACGGGGGTCTGCTGGAGCCAATCCCAGCCAACACAGGGCACAAGGCAGGAACCAATCCCGGGCAGGGTGCCAACCCACCGCGGTGTAGTACTAGATAACACATGAAATTTTATTCCGCAGCCACCCTAAATCTGAATTTTTTCAATCATACATTAGAATTATCATTAGGTGACAGTTGGTTAAGACAGATTTCATTGTTGTCCAAATTAATTCCAGACATGCAATATTTTTTATCTTTTTCTTCCATGGCCATGTTTGAGGTATTTTTTAACTGCTTGTTTTGTATGTACACTTGTGATCAAATTAAATGATTGAAAGTAAAATAAAAAAAACAAGATTTTGCCTAATTAAAATCCCAAAAGAGGAATGTATATTAAAATTACTTATTTTTGTTATATTTTGTAGTGCAATCCACCTTTATTATTCATCACAGTTCCTTATGGATTATTTCTCTTTTTTGTATCGTATACAAATTAATTAATTATAACAATACATTTTTCCAAAGTTACATCGTTACCAGTGCTACTGCAGTATTCTGTATTTTTAATCAATGTCACTTCATTTTCAGGTTTACAAAACATTTGACAATAGTGGTTCCCGTAATGTACACGTACTGGTACTGCATACTAAAGGTGGGTTTCCTATAACTTTAACATGTGATGAAAATAATTTTGTTTGTGATGATTGCAAACAATATATGCAATAGATAATTTTACAATAAATGGCAAAAATTATTGTAATACTTGTATATTTAAAAAATATTTTGTGTGCCATTTCATAAATGATACACACATTGCTAGCAATGCGAAGTGGGTAAGGAAATCCTAGTGCAAATGACATCACTTGTAGACTTCAGAAATCATATTTTGTGTTAGTTACATTACATAGTTATATTTTTCCTTTTTGAATAAAAACATACAAAATGTTTGATATGCATATATGTGTATTGATATACGGAATCTTAGCGGACCCATTCTGTCTAGCTTTGCCCCTGCGTGGCTCAGAGCCAAGGAGCAGGTGCAGAAGGTGGGCTAAACTGCTGGTCAGATGCCTCCTTGGCTGCAAGAACCCATACAGGGATAAGCTAAGGAGACATCTGTCTTAAAGGAGTGCACCAGGGCTCATGTTTTTATGGACAGTTTCCTGCCATGTTTTAACCTCACTTTTAATGGATTATTTATTTGACTGATTTTAACCTTCACATAGCCATTGTTCTTTTTTTATTACAGGCTTGCACTGCACTCTTGAACATTGTTTTGACTTGTTTTTAATAAAAGTACTTTTGCACTTTATGCACTTACCCCTTGCTTTGTGTTGTGTCCTCATCTACCAGCTCATCCAGTTACATTACCGATGGTGTTGGGTTGAAAAGGCTCCCAAAACAGAAGTGGGAGCATGTAGCTGACCTGCACCATTACACTTGGCAAGAGTTCTCATCTGAGCCCTTCCAGTATGTGAAAATCTCTACTGTGTTGTTGGCACCTTCTGTCAATTTCTTGGTTGAAGCAGGGAATGTTCTGCCTTGATTCCTACTCCAATATTCTTTAGACTTTCCAGACAGGTAAAATACCTTAAACCATCCCGACCAGGTTGTCAGCCTGTGCTTGCCATTCTTTACATACACACACACACACAACTACAAAAAATGAAATTACAATAGCACAGCACAATACTCTATTTCCTTTATCTCCATCTTTCTCTACAGCTTCAATCACTAACAGTCTAAATTGCAAGGGTTCAGCAATATTGTTATGATTAACAGTCTTTCCTAATATTTTGTAACTTTTTCTGGACAGGTTTTCAATAAATGTGCACCCAAACAGGTGTTTTGAACATTAAGAAATCTACTGTAAATAATATGGTGAATTGAAAAAAATAGATAATATTTACTGACTAGCTGAGACATCATTTAGCTTTATAGTTTTGTTTTATTATGATTGTTATAATAGCGATCTATCCTAGAAAAATGTCACGCTAGCCCTGCAATGCTTCATGGAGTGCTAGGAAAAAAAATGCCAGCCGTATGGTGAATTTTCAGGAAATAATTCAGAGAACAAGGTCATCAGAAAGCCCAGCACATTTACTGTGAAAATCTTTCTTTTGGAGCCCCTTGTTTTTGCTCCTGCAAGCCCTTGATAAAACATGAGCATGACTGTTGAGAATAAACTAGAAACAATCAAAAACAAAGATTCAGAGAAAGCAGCTAAATCTCCCGATTTTCAACACACTCCCATAAATGGTGAGGGAAGATCCTTTATAATCACCTTGCTGAGTCTTTTACAAGTATGGTTTCCTTTTCCCTGCACAAAGAAAATGCAAATGCATTACCAATTTGTCCATTCCTATATACCCCTGTGGATACTATTTGTTAGAGGAGGTTAGTACATCACATTTTCTATGTTGGCCTATTTTTACATGTCAGTCAATTTTTATTTTATACAAGTAAGAGCCTAAGATGAATAAAAAGTTAAAGATAAGCAGCTGTTGACACTTCTCATGGTTTCTAAATAGTTACTTCTTTCAGTTCCTCTAGAAGTCATAATGTATTTTTGCTCCTTCTGACAACTCATTTAGACAAAGTAGATCTTTTCTATTTTGGCAACACATTTGATTTTCAGTATGAAAAAATAGATCTTGACAATGTTCACATCTCTAATGGTGATATTTGCATAACGCTCAGCAGATATCACTGCTCTTCTTTTTCTTTCTGCCATGTTAGTTTCTTGATCAGTTTGCCATAATAATACAGGAGCACTGGTCAGTTTGCTAAGGAAACAGCTACCCAGACTTTTCTGAATTTTCAGAACAGGTCAGGTTAAGACCAAGATCAATCATCAAGCTACAGTAGTCCGTAAGTAGTCACATGACAGATAGACAAACCTTAGCATTTTTATATAATATATAAAGAGGGCCTTTCATGCTAAACACCACTGTAAGGCACTGTAGAAAATCAAACAACACAAAGCAAGACAATATAACAATGTTAATACGAGCCAAAGATTTCTTGGCCTTGAATGGAAATTCTGTTGTTCTTTGAAGGATGGCACAGTGTTGTTGTGCTTAACAGTGTTGTTTTATATCTAGTGCATGGGTTAATATACATCTCCAGATTGTTAGCTTGTCTGATGTGTGATGAACTGGCATTGTGTCTTATAGCTGGTGCTGATGGTTCTGTCTCCTTGCAAACCTGAATGGAATATGTGCAATTAGGAAATTAATGGATTTGAATAAACCTTTGAGTTCCTTCCATTATATATGAAGACTTACAGTACTAGGCTGGGGGATCAATGAACATCCAAGAGTTTCAAATCAAATGTTTGGAGAAGCATAAATGCCACTTTAAAAAGATCTTAGCTGTTTTATGTGATATAGGGTAAGCAGCATTAAGGTACTCTGGGGTGCTGTAAAGTACAGGTTAGTATGTTCAATAGCAAAATTTAGAAGTTGACTCCTAATGAGAAAGAATTCCTGTAGACAGTCAACTGAGATTTAATATAGTTGCTGTCTTTGGTTTGGGTTACTACTCTGTTGGCACCATTTTGAACTAAATTTACTTGAGTAATATTTTACACAGTAAAATGCAATGGAAAATAGTTCAATAATTCAGTTCAGTGCTGCTGGGGATAAGCACCAGTTTCCTAGACTGGAATCCTACTGAATTGGATAATTGGTTTAAAATTGCATTGGTGAATTGTTCACATAATTAAAAAACATAAAAGGTAATGTCTTTTATTATTTAACACATTCCTATAGTGAACAATATCTCAGGATGCTTAGGAAGTGCAGAGCTTTCCAAAATAAAGTACCTATAAAAAATATTCACCCCTTTGAAAGTCTTTACATTTTATTATTGTACATCCTTAAATCACACTTGATTTCATTTGACTTTTTGACATTGATCAACAGAGAAATAATATCAAAGAGAAAAAAGATCCTTGCATAGTGTTCTAAATTAATTACAAATATAAAACACAAAATAATTAATTCCAGAAGTATTTATTCCCCGTATTTAGCACATGTACCTTTGGAAGCCATGTCTTGACTCTACATAGGATTGTTAGTGAACAGCCTTTTTCCAAGTCCAGACACAAATTTTCAAGTGGACTGAGATCTGTGCCTCAATCATCAAGTGTCACGGTGTAGTAAAACTGTCCTAACTGGCTCAAAAATCTCAGAGTGACACAAATGTGGACCTACTCTTAGGGGTCGGTGTAAAATCATTTTAGCAACTTTCCTAATTTAGGAAACTACTCTTAACTTGACCAGGATTTAGGAGAGCCTATGAGCTTTCCTAACTTGCCAAATCTGCCAGAAGAGATTGACATGCACATCCTGAATGTTTTGGAAATGCTGGATAACACTGCACTCATAAAAACATCAATTTGACAGAGATGGAATAATTTTTATAACAAATCTTGTACATCACATGATTGGTCCATCTAAGCAAAGAACCCATGTGCTGTCTGCCAAAATGAAATTGTTGGAAATATTACCTTTTTTTGGCCACAAGAAAAATGTTTTGCAGCAGCAATGATTTAAGTATGTCAAAACCAATAATATCTCCCATTTTGCAAGAAACATTGAATGTCCTTATAGCATGTGAGGAAATACTCAAAATGATGCACTCCCCCCACTCCATGAGGTAATGTTAAAGCAAGCTGCATTTATGCAAATAGCTGGTTTTCCTGGAGTTGTTGGTGTGATTAACTGTAAAAACAACAAGATCATTGCCCCAAGAGTGGATGGGCACATAAATACTTCTTTTGTTCAACTCTGAGGTAGAACAAATTCTTATTTTACTCAGACTTTTAGTGCAATTCCTAGGAGTAATTCAGAGATGCTTGATAAATACGGGAGCTGGACTCTGACTTGGCCGCTCTAGGGCATTAACATTGTTATTTATAAGCCATTCCAGTGCAGCTTTGGCTTTATACCAGGGGTCGTTGCCTTGTTGGAAAACAAATCTTCATCCATGACGAACGTTTCTTGCAGACTGCATCAGGTTTTCTTCCAGGATTTCCCTGTATTTTGATGCATTCAAGTTACCTTCTATTCTCACAAGCTTTCCCGCATCATGATGCTGCCACCACCAAGCTTCATGGTGGGAATAGTCACTCTCCCATAAAGCTGTAACTAGTGAAGCACCTAGGCAATAATTGTTGCATTCACAATCTCTCCAATCTCAGCTACTGTATCTTGTAACACCTTAGTGTTGCCATAGGTCTGTTGGTGGCCTCCCTCACTAGTATTCATGCATGTTATTTTGGACAGCCTGTTCTTGACAGATTTACAGCTGTGCCTTAATGATATCCGAATCCCACAAACACCACAAGTGACTCTTTTCTGTTGGGCCCTTAAGCAAGGCTCTTAATCTGCAATCGCTTCATCCTGGCTATGATGTTAATCTGTATCTAGCCCAGCAAGTTGGTCCTCCAATTTACAAAGAACACTTGGGGGTTGGTGGCAGGATTGACACTCCAGTCACCATAAAAAAACCTCACATTGTTCCAGTGTAGTGCTGAGGAGTCATCCGCTACATTTGTGTTCCAATCCAGGTGGTTTGTTGTGTGGTGGGTGCCACAATGTGCTATCAGTGCATGCTACCAACCTCTCTCTCTTAATGATTGTTTTAACTGGACTCCAAAGGATATTCAGTGACTTGGATACTTTCTTGTATCTATCAAAGGATGTGAGTTTTTCAATCACCTGTTCATGGAGTTACTCAGAGTTTTCTGTTGTCTTCACTGTGTAGGTTATCCCATGATACTGACTCACAACAAGCTGTGCCTTCCAGATAAAGTGCATTTATAACAATCAATTGAAACAACTGGACTCCAAATAGGTGATTTCTATCAGCTGTACCAGTGATAATTTAGGTGTGTTATATTAATGGGGGTAAATACTTACGTAATCAGTTATTTGGTGTTTAATTTTATAATTAATTTAGACTACTTTGCAGAGATCTGCATTCTCTTTAACATTGAAAAGTCTTCTTCTGTTGATCAGTTTCAAAAAAGCCAAATGAAACCCACTGTGATTACTATATAAAAATAAAATGTGAAAACATCCAAGGGGGTGAACACTTTTTACAGGCACTGTATTTGCATATATATTTTAACAGCCAGAGCCCAGGTAGTGTATGTGGCATACATAGTGGCTTCCACTCAATCAAAAGTAAACTTTAATGTTTTAATATCAGTGCCTTAGTGAGTAGACCAAACAGAATATGCTGACCAAGCAGACAATAATATATTGAACATAATTAGAAAATACCAGTTCTTTCAGAAATACTACACCGTTGACATTTTCATATAATTTCTGTATTACATTTTTGAAAACCAATATAGAACAATATATAATGGTTTTATAATATTATCATTTTCTTTTTTAATGTATTCCTCCTGCCCAGAAACCCATCACAACCTTAGTAAAAATGTAAGATATAAAATTGCTCTGGGAATTAAACAAAAGAGTTATATCCACAAAAAAACTTCCATATTTCATAAAATAGTTAAGTGCACTTTTTTTAAAATTTCAGATAACATTGCACGTACTTAAAAAATATAAAATAGAGGGTAGTGCAGGATTTTACCATTTGCTGTGATTTTACTACTTGCTGTGTAACAAATGCAAATATAATGGTCATTTGTGAGATCTGTCCAAGATAACTTCAAGGGCTGAAAATGGACGAGGATGCAAGTATCTGACAGCAAAAGTGAAAGAAAAAAACATCAAGTAAATTCAAATAGGGTTAAGTGGAAACATGTGGAAAGAGAGGCTGTTGCCTGGTTCCTTCTGTTGAAATTGGATCAAATCCTGGTTAGGGATATTCTAATCATTTATAGAAGAAGACAATGATGATGATGATGAGAATACAGTATATAGGTTCAAAATGTGTTAAAACCTGTGTAGCATAAATGTGGAATGACTGTTTTCTTTGAAGCGCTAATTCTTTGCAAAACAAAATGTCAGATTCTTCCAGCACTGTTTTTTTAATCCTATGTTTTCTTGTAAGTATTGGCCTCTAAACTGTAACAGCAATTCTATGAACAGTAGTAGATATGGGTAATAGCTTTAAAAACAAGTATTTGACAGTGAGTAAAATCTGTAATTTGCAGGTAATGAAAAAAAGTACAATAGTAAGTTTGATTTTAAAATATTCTAAATAGTTCTGTACAAATTTAATTGTTCCGCCTGTTGGTATATAATTGAGTTTTGAATTTATAAAAATTAGAGGGGAAAAGCGAATTGCTTGGGTTTAGAGATTTCTCACTGATTCAGCATCAGCAGACCAAAGTGGTATTGAGATAACTGATCTTTAAAACGCATTGGTTTTGATTACTTATTGAAAGCCATTGTAGTCAACTGTGAATTTTTAAAATTATTTTTGATATATACGTCATATTTATGATATCTGGAATAACAATAAGTTTGATATAAATTCTTTGCTAGAAAGTAGTGTTTGTTGTGCTTAATTTTTTTGTAAGACATCCATCCATCCATTATCCAACCCGCTTTATCCTAACTACAGGGTCACGGAGGTCTGCTGGAGCCAATCCCAGCCAACACAGGGTGCAAGGCAGGAAACAAACCCCAGGCAGGGAGCCAGCCCACCGCAGGGTACACACACATGCACACACCAAGCACACACTAGGGACAATTTAGAATCGCCAATGCACCTAACCTGTATGTCTTTGGACTGTGGGAGGAAACTGGAGCACCCGGAGGAAACCCATGCAGACACGGGGAGAACATGCAAACTCCACGCAGGGAGGACCCGGGAAGCAAACCAGGACCTCCTAACTGCGAGGCAGCAGTGCTACCCACTGCGTCACTGTGCTGCCCTGTAAGAAATAATAATAATAATAATCTCTCCTGCTACACTCTAACACAGGGTCACGGGGGCCTGCTGGAGCCAGTCCCACCCAGCACAGGGTGCAAGGCAGGAACAAACCCCGGGCAGGGCACCAGCCCACCGCAGGGCACACACACACATACACCCAAACACCAAGTACACACTAGGGACAATCTAGGATCGCCAATGCACCTAACCTGCAATTTTTTTTTCTTACAATTTTTTTGTAAGACTTTGCATGTGTTTGGACTGTGGGAAGAAACCGGAGCACCTGGAGGAAATCCAGGCAGACATGAGGAGAAGATGCAAACTCCACGCAGGGAGGACCCGGGAAGCAAACCCAGGTCATCGCTAACACTGTGCCACCGTGCCACCCTGGGAAAAGTAGTGTTTCTTCCAAATGAAGAGGCGCATCTGTGAGAATTAAAACATTTGTTGTTTGGTGAAAATGAAATCCACATATGTGAGAGGCAGAGACGCGAAGTGGCTTGCGCGTAGAACAGGCCGGGGGGTTGGCAAGCGAAGTGAGCAGGGTGCAAAGCCCCCTAGTAATAATAATAATAATAATAATAATATCATCATCATCATCCAACTGGACTAGCCTAGGTGACATACATGGCAACTGGACTATACTGCCTTAGAAGGCTGGTGTCTTTCAACATCTGCAATAAGATGCTGCAGATGTTCTATCAGACGGCTATGGCGAGTGCCCTCTTCTACACAGTGGTGTGCTGGGGAGGCAGCATAAAGAAGATGGATGCCTCATGCCTGGACAAACTGGTGAGGAAGGCAGGCTCTATTGTAGGCACAGAGCTGGACAGTTTGACATCCGTGGCAGAGCGACGAGCGCTGAGCAGGCTCCTGTCAATCATGGAGAATCCACTGCATCCACTGAACAGTATCATCTCCAGACAGAGGAGCAGCTTCAGCGACAGACTGCTGTCACTGTCCTGCTCCACTGACAGACTGAGGAGATCGTTCCTCCCCACACTATGCGACTCTTCAATTCCACCTGGGGGGGTAAACGTTAACATTACACAATGTTATTGTCTGTTATACCTGCATTTTTATCACTCTTTAATATTGTTTTTTATCAGTATGCTGCTGCTGGAGTATATGAATTTCCCCTTGGGATTAATAAAGTAATAATTAAATCAACAAGACAAGATACTAACTCTAGATTTTCAATGAATTGCTTAACTGCTTTTATTCATTACATTAAATGTTGCCTTAAAACATGGAAAATATAATCTTTCATTGTTCACTACCATATATAAACTGATTGATGACACTCTTGATTCATAAAAAAAAAAAAATATCTATAGCCTGAGGCTTCTTCTTTGAAAAACTGTCCAGTGTCATGATTTGAGTGGATGGTGATATTGCCTGTTATGCATCTGTTGGCATGGAAACAGTAAACATGAGTCATGGGTCAGTGTCTAAAGATAATTTTTATATTTTAGTTGCATCAGACTTTGTTGATTACATTGTACTAGTCAGTTTATTACAGTCACCTAAATTAAATATAAATGTTTCTGGTGTATCCAGCTGCTTTTGTAATTTTACGGTTTTCCTGTTACAGTCAAACTATCAGTTAATTTTGATTGGTCAAGTACAATTTTGCCTTTATAAGTAGTGTACAGTGAACCCTCATTTATCCCGGTTAATCCGTTCCAGACTCTACTCTAATAAATGAATTTTCGCAAAGTAGGATGCTTTATTTATAAATCGAATATTTTCACAGAGTATAGAAAACCTGTTTACGACCTTCTAAATACGTTTTTTAACATTATTAGAGCCATCTAGGCATGAAATAACACTCTTTAGTCACCATTACACTCGTATTACCCAATATATTAGACAAAATAAGAGAAAATAAGACATATTAGACGTTACAAATATCATATTACTAGGCGCACTTGCCTTTTAAGGCGACCGACTTTTATCCTCAATTTTTGTGCGCTCCATGTGTACATCAGGCATGTAAATGTAGGGAATGAGAACATTAAAGTGCCCATTCATAACATCTCCTGAAAACCTAAGTTTTTTTTTATCCCCTCAAGTGCCTGTCCAAAGTCATACAATGTCAGCCCGAATCTGTACCGCTAAAAACCGAGTTTCATGCACTAAATAAGCTATAGTTGAGAATAAGCAAGCACCATCTCCCCTGATATTTACTACGCAGTGAGGCATTTGTACTCCATCAACATTAATTATTTCCAGAGACATAATTTTGTCTATTTTTCCAGCGCATCGCGCACAAAAGCAAGGGAACGATGAGAGCACCAGAACTCTGCTCACATCGCGTCGCTTCGTACCGACTTTTATCCTCAATTTGTGTGCGCTCCATGTGAACATCAGGCATGTAAGTGTAGGGAATGAGAACATCAAAGTGCCCATTCATAACATCTCCCGAAAACCTAAGTTTTTTTTTTTTATCTCCTCAAGTGCCTGCCCAAAGTTGTACAATGCCAGCCCGAATCTGTACCGCTAAAGATGGAGTTTCATGCACTAAATAAGCGATAGATGAGAATAAGCAAGCACCGTCTCCCCTGATATTTACTACGCGGTGAGGCATTTGTACTCCATCAACATTAATTATTTCCAGAGACATGATTTTGTCTATTTTTCCAGCTCATCGCGCACAAAAGCAAGGGAACGATGAGAGCACCTGAACTCTGCTCACATCGCGTCGCTTCGTACCTCAAGCCGCAAGTAGTAAGTCTGTAATAAGCGGAATACGCTTTGCACTCACGGGACGGAAGGACAATCCCGAATGCTTTTATATAGTAGATTATTGTACTGTACTGTACATTTAATTACACACAACCACTAACCTATGAAGGCACAACCTCAGTAGGAGAGTCTTCAGAGGTGGTGCAGTATCTTCAGCAGGTGCGTTGTTGTCTTCAGTGAAGAAATACTAGGAGTAGGCAGTGGGTGTCTGGGTGCGCGGCTGAAGAACATCTTGATAGGCAGTTGCTGGCGCTGCCTTTTCATATGCGTGAGGAGGCTTTTGTAGGGTATTACCATCTTTAATCATATCCAAGAGTTTCACCTTCTCCTGGATAGTAAGCATCTTCCTCCGGCGCTTAGTTTTATTGTCAGAAGGCTTAGAAAAAGCAGCATGTTTAGGAACCATCGTAGGGCTTAGATAAAGTTCTCAGAAAGCGCATGCGTAGTGACGTAAGCGTGTATGAGAAAAAAATCGCGATAGAGTGAAGCCACGAAAGTCGAAGCGTGATATAGCGAGGGATCACTGTATAGCAAACATGGGCGCCGGCAGGGGGGTGCAAGTAGGTGCACGTGCACCCCCCTAGCTTTTGAAAAAAAAGGAAATGGAGAAAAAAAATAAATCTTTCAATAATAGGAAAAAACGCGAAAAAATAGTTTTTATTTAAAATTTTTAAATTACAATTAGACGTTTACATTTTACAACTATACATAAGCAATCATTCACTTTGTTTCTAAAAGAGCATCTCAAGCCTTCTTTTTTGTTGTCCAAACTTGTCTACAACTTTGTCGATAAATTTTGGACAATTATTTATTCTTTTTTTGTGTACACTAAGCATACATAATCCACTTAATCTATCGTCACTCATTGTAGATCGGTTCCAAGTTTTGACGCGCCGTAATGTGCTAAAAGATCTTTCAATACTGCAGGTTGTTGCAGGAAGTGTCATGCCAATCTTGAGTGCCTCGAAACAGCCGGATAAAACTTCGTAGCCTCTTCAATTAAACTCATGCAATCGGTAATTTCGTTTGCAATGTTTTTATTTTTCCACATCTCATACCATGTGGTAGCATCAGATATAAAGTTTGGAAGAATATCACCATACAGACTGTTAATGTCTTCCAGAACTATTAAAAACGATGATTTATCCAATTTACTCATTTCTTTTGGGTGAAGTTGTAAAAGTGAAAATGCTTTCTCTTGTGTAAAAGAATACCGAATTTGTAGAGAAGATATTATAGAATCCAAATAAGGGATGAAAATGGACCTCCTAAAATATTCTTCTGCGTTTTCAGAAAGTAAATTCGATCTGTGAACTTGCCTTTTATTTAACCGTGGCTGTTTTAATTCAATGTCTAATTCTTCACAAATCGATTGTGCTTTTTTGAAAATCAATGAAAACTCTTCAGAAACATTGTCTCGATGGGATTGCAGCACATCTATTAATTGAATTATATGAGCAGTTACATCTTTAATGTTCATATTTACTTGCTGCAACTGATTGCACACAGGTTCGAGTTTAGCCGAATAAGTAGCAATTACTAAAAGCGTCAAAATGTAAGTTGGAGTTGTAATAGCAGTGAACAGCAAATGAGCCTTAACCTTTGTGTTTTTGTTCGCACTGTCCTCTGTAAGCTTTTCTAGCGCTTGGACAATTACCAAAAGTTCTCAGAAAATATTCTGATACTTTTATACTTTGCCGACCAACGTGTTTCACAAAACAGAGGAATATTAGGAATCAAAGATCGTTGTAAAGTGCTCTCTAAAAAGTTGATTACTTCTTTAGTTGTGCCACTGGCATTTTGAACTTCTTTGACATTGTTCAAGTCATTAATGACGAGATTCAATATATGACTGGCACAATGAAAATACAAAGCCTTAGGGTGCTTGTCTCTGATAAGCTTCTGAACACCACCTTCTTTACCTGCCATCGTAGAACAACCGTCATAACCTTGACCGACAAGTCGCGACAAATCTAAATTACAATCATTCAGAAACTGAAGGATTGCTTCTGAGATTGATACTGCATCCAATTTGGTCAACAGAGTATAACCCAGAAATTCTTCGCACACTGTCAACTGCCCCGTGCCTTCATCGCAACGCAAAAATCGCACACCAATGGATAGTTGTTTTGTTCCACTAATATCTGCAGTCTCATCAGCCAACACAGAAAAAACGGATGCTTTTTTAACCTCGCAGATTATCTGTTCTTTGAGAATATCTGCACAGGTTTGGATCAGCTCATTTTGAATCTGATGGGATATGTATAACGCATTTTTTGGTCCAGATTCCAAATGATTTTTTAAAACTTGATCACCTGATTGAATTCGGAAATGCAACATATCTAAGAGGTCTAGCTGTATGTAAGTGCTTACAAAATTACATTAAAAACTTAAGGAAAAAAGCACTACCTATGCCACTGAATACATCAATAACATTTTTAACTATATTCCAGTAATCATATGATAACAAAAAAAAGTCGATGATTTTTTGTCAGAAAATTAAAAATTAGGTCATGCCTTAAGTGGTTAATCTATCTATGCAAAAACTGACTGCTCTGTACTGTTCAGAGATAGCGACTGTATTGGCAGGTATTTAATGGGCACATACATATAAAAAAAAGTTTTTGTTGCGGGGGGAGCGTAGAAAGAAAAAAATCTCTTTGTGCACCCCCCTGAATTAAATCCTGACGGCGGTAATGATAGCAAACTATCTTAAATTCTTTGTAAAAACAAAAAAAAAACCTCACAGCATTCCAGTGTGGTGCTGAGGTGTCACCTGCTGTACTCAGGTCCCAATTCAGCTGGTCTGTCATGTGGTGGGTGCTGCAATGAGCTATTAGCGCATGCTCCTCAACCACTCTCTCTATCTCTCTCAAATTCTTAGGACAATACATAAAATGAAATCAGATAAATGACATCTTAATATATAAGAAATAGAAAGCAGTAAAGATGTAATGGTTGGAATATCTTAAATTTGTAGGACAATGTGGGACATTTATTTCAATGATAAGATAATTTTATAGTAGCAAACAATTTTGATAATCAAACCCCTTCCCTTAGTATTTGAAACTGTCACACATGCACACATGGGAGGCAGTTTAAGGGGATAAGACGCAGAATCAGGGGTTGACGAACTGGATTAATGCTTTTTCTTCTTCTTCTATAGACCAGCAGAAGGGAAACCAACCTAGAACTACCCCCACCTCCTTTGCCAGACCACACCCTCCTGCAGACCTCACTTCCACCTAAGAACCTTCCTGCACAACTCCTTTAAGACCGATCCCTCCACCCTTCACTTCAGTCTTATGTTCAGTACTCTAAAGTCGACTGTTTGTTTTACTAACAATATACGGGGTGGATTCCACAAACCTTTCTACTTTGTTCTGTTTCTTTTACAAAATATAAATAATATTAAGTTAAAAATAGGAGACAGGTGAGGCTAGACCCAGCTGACTTACAGTTGGACATGCTACCATTTTGGCTATTTTGCAACCGCCAGACACTGGGACTAAGATTGCACTTACCAAATATTGATTGCAAAACATTACTGCAGCTTTGTCCAATTTTTTCACAGTTAAGTTTCCAGTGAGGCTGGACTTTTTTGTGCTTCGGGCCATGATATTGCCTTAGGTTGTCTGCAAGTATTTCTTCTCAGTCTGTCAGTAAGTCAATCAGGACCATGTAGCTTTATACTATATATACAGATATTATTTTGTAGATCTCTCATTTTGATACATCAAACATTTCTAATATTGTGTGTTTTATTTTTATAAGATTATCATCTAAATGTTTTTTACCTAAATTGTTAACTGGCAGTTTCGTGAGGAAAAAAAAGAATCAATTAAAGGCTAGTAATCTAAAAAAAACAAGTGAATTAATATGAAGAAAACTGTATGTTCCATTGGCATCAGTAATTGGCAATAAATAGTAATAGAAATGTTGTTCAAGCAAAGAATACCTTGAGCCACCACATCCCTGTATGAACTGAGCTTGAGGCCCTTGTTCAAGATCAGATTGGGTTCATATTTTGCACTCGGTTTTCCAGGGATAGGCTCTGACTGAATCTGATCCTGCAATTGAGTAATTTGGATCAGAAAATACATGAATGGAACTAATCAAAAATGATATTTTAGACCCACTGGATGTTCTCTCTATAAACATTGAAAATATGTTTATACAAATTTTAATTATGCTTAAACACACTATGCATTGAAATTTGACACATTACATCATCAAAAAATAAAAAAGAGCAAACACTTTTTGCTATTGCAAAATTTGAAAGAAAAATAACTGTCATTGTATTTGAGTAATATTGAATGCAAAATGTAAAATGAAATAAAATGACCTGCTGACACATTCGTTAGCAGCAGTGGCTCACACTTCAAGGGACATGGAGTCATTAAATGCCACAGACATCATTTGCATGGGTTTTACACATTCCACCAGTATTTAGGTAATCCATTTTCCTCCCAAATCCCAAAGACATTCATACATTGAATAGGTGAAAACTTAAAATTGGCCAAACATGAGTGAATTTATATAATAAATGTGTTTCCATTCAAAGATATGTCTCATCTGGTGTCTGAAGCTCTTGGAATAGGCTCTGAAATGAAAAAAGATGGGTTCAGAATGAATGGTTGTAGACTTACATATGTGAATCAGGAAAAAGACTCTTTCTTTCCACCTGAAGTTGAATTGTTACAGGCCACCAATTTGCTGCTAAATTTGCTTGGAATGGGATTTTTTTGGAAATGTATAAAATCCTTTGAAAACCTTTAAGAAACAACACAAGAGAAGAAATTCACATTTTGTGAGAAGGTTATCATTATTAAACCATTTATACATGAGCAAATAATTAATGGAAGTAAATGGCCTGAGGCCACTATAACTCGATACTCTAATTTAAATAAGAATGTTGCTTTTTCAAATGCATCACATACATTCCATTTACAATCTGTAGCCAGTGAAAATTACATTAATGGGACAACCTTTATTATAGCTTTGGCCTCAACATTTCAAACAAAAACATTCAAACTTCTGCCAATAATGAGTTCTTATACAAATAGACCAGCAAAAGCAAGAAATACACAAAGTTCAAGGAAAGACAAGTTAAAAATAGGACAACAGAATAAAATATCATCAAAATTAAAGTGTACCATTATATACAAAATTACATATAAAGACTATTAATCAAAAATATGAAAAGAACAAATGTAGATCTCTCCATTATAAAAAAAAATCCTGGGAGGGAGACTAGGGAGACGAGACGTGATCTTCTCGGAAGATAATTTGACATCCCGCGAGAGACATTTTAATGTTATGCAAAGACAATTTGACATCACGAGAAACAAGGCAGTGAGACAACATTTAAAACAAGTTCACGGACATCTAACCAAGCAGTTATTGGAATGCTTTTGGCAGACAGACATCATGTGCTCCCTGCTCTTAAAACAATCTCAAGCGACAAGCAGAGCACACAGCTTGCCAACAGCAGCAGCAGGAAGCCAGCAGATGATCCAACCCCTTCTCCTTAGTGTGTGTTCAGCTCCATCCCACCCCTTACCCCTCCCCCCCCCTTCATAACACAAGCGGCAGAGAGGCGAAGTGGCAAAAGGACAGCTGCTGTACTGGCTTTGAAATGATCGACGCAAAGCACAACAAGCAGAAAATGCAGCTCGCCAGCAGCAACAAGCCAGCAGATGATCCGACTGCAACTCCTTAGTGTGCGTTTAGCCGCCCCCTCTTCATAACGTGAGTGACAGAGACATGAAGTGGCAAAAGGACAGCTGCTGTACAGGCTTTTAAATGATCGACATGCAGCATGACAAAAAGAACACGCAGCTCACCAGCAGCAGCAGCAGAAAGACAGCAGATGATCCGACAGCATCTCCTTAGCGTGCGTTCAACAGTCTCACTTCACAACATGAGCAGCGTTATATGTCCTGCGAAAAAGATTTAACCACGCCTGAGGCTGGAAATAAAGAACAAGTACTGTTTTTACAAACATTTTTAAGTAAAAGTGAAAATAATGCATATGTAACAATTCCCATGAAAATAATCTCTTTAAATTGTATATCCAGTAAACCAAACCCGGGGATGGGCGAGCAAAGCAAGAAGGGGGCAAAGCCCCCTAGTAGTATAAAAATAAATACTTAACTTCTTTATAGGATCATGAATCTTTAAAAAACTGGATAATTGTACATATGTGTAACGGTAAAAACATGAACCTTACTGTATTTATAGACCATGAAAAACTGCAGTTTTATTATTCTTTACAATTTAGGCAATTAAATATAAAAAGTCAAAAAAACAAAAATGACTTTCTTATGAAGATTAATCAAGTGAAATTGTTCACTATCTATCAGATAAATAAGCATACACTGAAATGGGACAATTTATTTTTATATAGTGAACTTTCCATTGAAAGGTTTGTAACTTTACAATTTAGAAAATATCATAATTACCAATATTTTATATATTCTGTTTTCTTTAGCTTATAATAAAATGCATTTTTATACATTCGGTTTGCGTACATACCAAGGAAAACCAGGTTAAGGATCTACAAAGCCACACATTTTGTGACATACCCATTAGAAAACAAACACTATCCGTATTTGTAGTTGTAATCTTTCCATTTTTCAAGGTCTCAGAGCAGGCTGTAATCTCCATAGGCTAAACTAAGATCAATTACTGTAAAAGCATGTGACATGAGGCTCTTTTGATTAGGTATAATATACTGAACTCCTGTAACACAAGTGCAACTAATTATAATTGTACTAACAAATAAAACAAATGCTGTAACTTTAAGCACGACCTATTTCTGTCCATGCAGACCCCTTTCAAAAATGATGTTCAAAATAATGTTTCTATGGAGCTTGGCTAGTCAAGGATATATTTTACATTATTTCCTACCTCAGATGCTCCTTTACAGACTTAAGCACCCGTGCACGTAACCTCTCAGAAACATGCACTTATGAAATAATCTTAAAACCTGTAAGAAACTCACTGAGCCACTTATGCACGCTGCAAGTATTAAAATAATGCAGCTGGAGGTATAGTATCCAGATGCTGTGATTGTAGACTGTGAAGAGGGCTGGGACAGGCAAAGTCGGGACTGTAAGCACAGATGAAGCAGGTTTTCCCATTTTACCTCTCAGCGAGCAGATGTTATACTCCTAAACTAGAGCCCCAATGTTCCACTGTGATCCAGGTCACAAACAGGTTCTGGCATTACCGAATGAACTGAATGTGCCAAGATACCATTTGTGTCCCTTTGATAGGGGCACACTGCTTAGAAGTAGTGAATGTAGCAAACGGATAAAGACTGCTGGTGCAATCAGTTGCACAGACAGTGAGTGATTGGGATAATACATTAATTTAAAAATGTATTTTTAGTGTATAAATTCAGAGTTATCATTGGCCAATGAGTTAAGTAGATATATTGCCCTTGAAGATTTTATGATCATTGTGAAGGCTGAAGGGTTTGCTATAAAACTAACTCTAGATTTTCAATGAATTGCTTAACTGCTTTTATTCATTACATTAAATGTTGCCTTAAAACATGGAAAATATAATCTTTCATTGTTCACTACCATATATAAACTGATTGATGACACTCTTGATTCATAAAAAAAAAATAGCCTGAGGCTTCTTCTTTGAAAAACTGTCCAGTGTCATGATTTGAGTGGATGGTGATATTGCCTGTTATGCATCTGTTGGCATGGAAACAGTAAACATGAGTCATGGGTCAGTGTCTAAAGATAATTTTTATATTTTAGTTGCATCAGACTTTGTTGATTACATTGTACTAGTCAGTTTATTACAGTCACCTAAATTAAATTTAAATGTTTCTGGTGTATCCAGCTGCTTTTGTAATTTTACGGTTTTCCTGTTACAGTCAAACTATCAGTTAATTTTGATTGGTCAAGTACAATTTTGCCTTTATAAGTAGTGTACAGTGAACCCTCATTTATCCCGGTTAATCCGTTCCAGACTCTACTCTAATAAATGAATTTTCGCAAAGTAGGATTCTTTATTTATAAATCGAATATTTTCACAGAGTATAGAAAACCTGTTTACGACCTTCTAAATACGTTTTTTAACATTATTAGAGCCATCTAGGCATGAAATAACACTCTTTAGTCACCATTACACTCGTATTACCCAATATATTAGACAAAATAAGAGAAAATAAGACATATTAGACGTTACAAATATCATATTACTAGGCACTTGCCTTTTAAGGCGACCGACTTTTATCCTCAATTTTTGTGCGCTCCATGTGTACATCAGGCATGTAAATGTAGGGAATGAGAACATTAAAGTGCCCATTCATAACATCTCCTGAAAACCTAAGTTTTTTTTTATCCCCTCAAGTGCCTGTCCAAAGTCATACAATGTCAGCCCGAATCTGTACCGCTAAAAACCGAGTTTCATGCACTAAATAAGCTATAGTTGAGAATAAGCAAGCACCATCTCCCCTGATATTTACTACGCAGTGAGGCATTTGTACTCCATCAACATTAATTATTTCCAGAGACATAATTTTGTCTATTTTTCCAGCGCATCGCACAAAAGCAAGGGAACGATGAGAGCACCTGAACTCTGCTCACATCGGCGCCTGCACCTCAAGCCGCAAGTAGTAAGTCTGTAATAAGCGGAATACGCTTTGCACTCACGGGACGGAAGGACAATCCCGAATGCTTTTATATAGTAGATTATTGTACTGTACTGTACATTTAATTACACACAACCACTAACCTATGAAGGCACAACCTCAGTAGGAGAGTCTTCAGAGGTGGTGCAGTATCTTCAGCAGGTGCGTTGTTGTCTTCAGTGAAGAAGTACTAGGAGTAGGCAGTGGGTGTCTGGGTGCGGCTGAAGAACATCTTGATAGGCAGTTGCTGGCGCTGCCTTTTCATATGCGTGAGGAGGCTTTTGTAGGGTATTGCCATCTTTAATCATATCCAAGAGTTTCACCTTCTCCTGGATAGTAAGCATCTTCCTCCGGCGCTTAGTTTTATTGTCAGAAGGCTTAGAAAAAGCAGCATGTTTAGGAGCCATCGTAGGGCTTAGATAAAGTTCTCAGAAAGCGCATGCGTAGTGACGTAAGCGTGTATGAGAAAAAAATCGCGATAGAGTGAAGCCGCGAAAGTCGAAGCTTGATATAGCGAGGGATCACTGTATAGCAAACTATCTTAAATTCTTTGTAAAAACAAAAAAAACCTCACAGCATTCCAGTGTGGTGCTGAGGTGTCACCTGCTGTACTCAGGTCCCAATTCAGCTGGTCTGTCATGTGGTGGGTGCTGCAATGAGCTATTAGCGCATGCTCCTCAACCACTCTCTCTATCTCTCTCAAATTCTTAGGACAATACATAAAATGAAATCAAATAAATGACATCTTAATATATAAGAAATAGAAAGCAGTAAAGATGTAATGGTTGGAATATCTTAAATTTGTAGGACAATGTGGGACATTTATTTCAATGATAAGATAATTTTATTATCGGTTTTTTAAAGATTCATGATCCTATAAAGAAGTTAAGTATTTGCTATAAAAATGAATATGCCATTGGTCTCAAGACATTTTGAATTGCATGGGAAGCATAAGTAAGATGTCTTTCCATACTGTTCTACTACTGAGCGTAAATACCTCCTCAGTCCAACCAATCTGCGACTCGCTCCAAAATATATAAACTGTGCAATAAAAATGACAACTGAGTAATTAACTATAGCGTTACTTTGTATTACAAAGTAAGTATGGAGTAATAACTGTACTTATACAGGTAATTACATAGTAGTTACAGTGTAATTATGGACACAATGTAAAGTGTTACCGAAGAATTATTAACCTCAAAAAGATGCTGGTTTTACCACATATTTATTTATTTACAGCAACTGCGCTGTATTTTGTTTTGGAACTCTATTTATTGAAATAAAATGCTCTCTGCACTGGTTTGCATCACCTTTTGTTCTTCTATGTTCTGAATCACCTAAGTCCATGGTGATTTCATGACTATCGATGTCCTGGGTTTTAGAAGTTAATGCCAAATGTGGGCAACCTGGGCATCACATGAATGTGGTTAATCCATGACATTAGCACCTCCTACTGGACATAGTAGATCTCACACCAGCAACAGGCAGCTGGAATATTTACCGGGCGGAGTCCTCCCAGCACTGGGATGTCACCAAAGGAGCCTGAAGGGCTATTTACAAACACCCTCCCAGCCAACATTATAAAGTGACAGACAGTCCAGGAGGCCATCCTGACTGTCAAGTTATGAAGCCTTGCTACAATAGTATCTGTTCTTTATAAATGCTGTACATTTCTTGATGGTTTTTACCAAGCCTTTGTGTACAAGGAAAAAAAGCATCTGTGGAATTCCCAGATGAAGAGGATGCCTGTTGGAGAAACTGATACAGACACAAATGTTTCTTGTCTCTCATTCCTCAAAGCTTTTTGGAACACCAATAACATTAGTAATCATAATTTAATATCTTGTTAACTTTGATTGAATAGATATCTGTAAATGGATTTTTTCTCCATATTCTGTATAAAAACTGCAGTTTAAAAAAGTATTAATGGTTGATCTATGTATTTTTAAGCTAAAGCTAAATTTTCTATTTTCAGACATAGTAAAAAAACATTACATGAAAATTCTGAAATTCATACTCAAAAAGTTTGTGTGGGAAATTTCTGACAAAAATGAAATGGACTATTTTATGCCAGATAGATTAGGCACACAGGCAGGCAGTGTCTCTGAAGAGGACAGGGGTTAACAGATACAGACAAAGATAAAGATTTATAAGTAACCAAATATGAAAATACTGATAGTAAATGTCGAGTCCACCGAGATGGTTCTTCTGGGCTAAAAATGAAATGGTCATTATTTTAACCAAACTTATTCAGGTAATTGTTTCTCTTCAAAGAAAAAATATAGATAGACAGCTTACAATCCAGACCTAAAACATATTTCCTTTTCCACTAGAAATTGAGTTGGAGATAGAAAATGATGTTAAATGAGTTAAAAGCTTTCTATACACTGCAGCATGGAATTATTTTACAGTTCACCCTGCTCAGTTAACAAAATGGGTTGAAGGACAGGGTGTTGTAATACTAGGTTTGCATGAATCAATATGATTAAAGACCTATTGTTATGCATTGTCAGACCAATGTAAAATGGATCTTCACTTTCTTTTAGGCATTTACAGTAAACTTTCTGTGTTGAGAACAGAAGATTTGGCTATTTTTGATTATGTGGTTAGAGATGTTATTCATAGCTGGATTCATATACAGTGCATCCGGAAAGTATTCACAGCGAATCACTTTTTCCACATTTTGTTATGTTACAGCCTTATTCCAAAATGGATTAAATTCATTTTTTTCCTCAGAATTCTGCACTTTCCCATGGGCTCACCACCTATGGGAGGGGCCAAGGAGGTTGGGTGCAGTGTGAGTTGGGTGGTGGCGAGCGGGACCTTGGCGCTTTGATCCTCGGCTACAGAAACTGGCTCTTGGGAAGTGGAATGTCACCTCTCTGAAGGGGAAGGAGCCTGAGCTAGTGCATGAGGTCGAGAGGTTCCAGCTAGATATAGTCGGACTCACCTCGACGCACAGCTTGGACTCTGGAACCAATCTCCTTGAGAGGGGCTGGACCTCTACCACTCTGGAGTTGCCCCGGTGAGGCGCAGCAGGTGTGGGCATACTTATTGCCCCCACTTGAGCCTGTGCATTGGGGTTTACCCCGTGGATGAGAGGGTGGCCTCCCTCCGCCTTCGGGTGGGGGGAAGGGTCCTGACTGTTGTTTGTGCGTATGCGCCGAACAGCAGTTTGGAGTATCCACCCTTTTTGGAGTCTCTGGAGGGGTGCTAGAGGGCATACCTTCTGGGATTCCCTCGTTTTGCTGGGAGACTTCAATGCTCACGTGGGCAATGACAGTGAGACCTGGAAGGGCGTGATTGGGAGGAATGGCCCCCCCGATCTGAACCCGAGCGGTGTTTTGTTATTGGACTTCTGTGCTCGTCATGGATTGTCCATAACGAACACCATGTTCAAGCATAAGGGTGTTCATATGTGCACTTGGCACCAGGACACCCTAGGCCTCAGGTCGATGATCGACTTTGTGGTCGTGTCCGGACTTGCGCCATATGTCTTGGACACTCGGGTGAAGAGAGGGGCAGAGCTGTCAACTGATCACCACCTGGTGGTGAGTTGGCTTCGATGGTGGGGGAAGATGCCGGTCAGACCTGGTAGGCCCAAACGTGTTGTGAGGGTCTGCTGGGAACGGCTGGCAGAGTCCCCTGTCAGAAGTAGCTTCAACTCCCACCTCCGCAGAACTTCAACCACGCCCCGAGGGAGGTGGGGACATTGAGTCCGAATGGGCCATGTTCCGTGCCTCTATTGTTGAGGCGGCTGACCGAGCTGTGGCCAAGGTGGTCGGTGCCTGTCGTGGCGGTAATCCCCGAACCCGTTGGTGGACACCGGTGAGGGATGCCGTCAAGCTGAAGAAGGAGTCCTATAGGACTTTTTTGTCCTGTGGGTCTCTGGAGGCAGCTGATAGGTACCGCAGGCCAAGCGAATGCGGCTTCGTTGTTGCTGAGGCAAAACTCGGGCATGGGAGGAGTTTGGAGAGGCCATGGAGAACGACTTTCGGACGGCTTCGAGGAGATTCTGGTCCACCGTCCGGCGTCTCAGGAGGGGAAGCAGTGCAGTGTCAACACCGTATATGGTGGGGATGGTGCGCTGCTGACCTCACTTCGACGCTAGGGTCGGTGGGGAGTACTTCGAAGACCTCCTCAATCCCACTAACATGCCTTCCAATGAGGAAGCAGAGCCTGGGGACTCTGAGGTGGGCTCTCCCATCTCTGGGACTGAAGTCACCGAGGTGGTCAAAAAACTCCTTGGTGGCAGGGCCCCGGGGTGGATGAGATACGCCGGAGTTCCTTAAGGCTCTGGATGTTGTAGGGCTGTCCTGGTTGACACGCCTCTGCAACATTGCATGGACATCGGGGACAGTGCCTCTGGATTGGCAGACCGTGGTGGTCCCCTCTTTAAAAGGGGACCGGAGGGTGTGTTCCAACTATAGAGGGATCACACTCCTCAGCCTCCCTGGAAAAGTCTATTCGGGGGTTCTGGAGAGGAGGGTCCGTCGGATAGTCGAACCTCGGATTCAGGAGGAACAGTGTGGTTTTCGTCCTGGTCGTGGAACAGTGGACCAGCTCTTCACCCTTAGCAGAGTCCTGGAGGGTGCATGGGAGTTTGCCCAACCAGTCTACATGTGTTTTGTGGACTTGGAAAAGGCGTTCGACCGTGTCCCTCGGGGAATCCTGTGGGGTGTGCTCCGGGAGTATAGGGTACCGGACCCCCTGATAAGGGCTGTTCGGTCCCTGTACAACCGTTGTGAGAGCTTGGTCCGCATTGCCGGCAGTAAGTCGAGCCCATTTCCAGTGAGAGTTGGACTCCGCCAGGGCTGCCCTTTATCACCGATTCTGTTCATAACTTTTATGGACAGAATTTCTAGGCGCAGCCAGGGTGTTGAAGGGGTCCGGTTTGGTGGACTCAGGATTGGGTCACTGCTTTTTGCAGATGATGTTGTCCTGTTTGCTTCATCAGGCCGTGATCTTCAGCTCTCTCTGGAGTGGTTCGTAGCTGAGTGTGAAGTGTGGAAGACGAATGTTCTCTTCGTTCCCTTGTACTAATTCATGTCTGAGAAGTAAGCTTTACGAAACCAAGTAACAGCATGCTTTGTTTTAGCAAACAGAAAAAAGGTTTGTGCAAAGGACTCAAGGTCTGAGCATTCCACACATGAGTTTGCCTTATCACGTTTTCCCTTAGCTTACATCTGAACACCATAACAAAAGGAGCCAAGAAATCATCTTTTACAAGGGACATTAAAGGGGCTCAAGGTTTGTGTATAATAAATGTGTTGACTGTTGCATTTTATAATGATATTAAATCACGCATTCTAGGGGTATAAAACTGGACCCCACCCAACAGACGGGGTTCAGAAGAGCCCTGACGCTGTCATGTACATTTGATTGTCTGCTTATCTGAAACTCTTCTCACCGTGACTCTGAAAAATAAAGCTGCTTTGTAACCGCACCTGCTGTCTGGTCTGAGTTTTCGTCCACAGAAGCAGCTGGGATGAGAATCAACACCTCCAAATCCAAGACCATGGTCCTCAGCCGGAAAAGGGTGGAGTGCTCTCTCAGGGTTGGGGGTAAGATCCTGCCCCAAGTGGAGGAGTTCAAGTATCTCAGGGTCTTGTTCACGAGTGAGGGAAGAATGGACCGTGAGATTGACAGGCGGATCGGTGCGGCATCTGCAGTGATGCCGGCTCTGCATCGGTCTGCCGTGGTGAAAAAGGAGCTGAGCTATAAGGCAAAGCTCTCAATTTACCAGTCGATCTACGTTCCTACCCTCACCTATGGTCATGAGCTATGGGTAGTGACCGAAAGAACGAGATCGCGAATACAAGCGGCTGAAATGAATTTCCTCTGCAGGGTGTCTGGGCTTTCCCTTAAAGATAGGGTGAGAAGCTTAGTCATCCAGGAGGGGCTCAGAGTAGAGCCGCTGCTCCTCCGCATCGAAAGGAGTCAGATGAGGTGGCTCGGGCATCTGATCAGGATGCCTCCTGGACGCCTCCCTGGTGAGGTGTTCCAGGCACATCCAACCGGGTGGAGGCCCCGGGGAATACCCAGGACACGCTGGAGGGACTATGTCTCCTGGCTGACCTGGGAACGCCTTGGGATTCTCCCAGAAGAGCTGGAAGAAGTGGCCAGGGAGAGGGAAGTCTGGGCCTCTCTGCTTAAGCTGCTACCCCCGCGACCCGACCCCGGATAAGCGAAAGAGGATGGATGGATGGATGGATGGATGAATTCTACACACAACACCCCATAATGACAACGTGAAAAAAGTTTACTTGAGGTTTTTGCAAATTTATTAAAAATAAAAAAACTGAGAAATCACATGTACATAAGTATTCACAGCCTTTGCCATGAAGTTCAAAATTGAGCTCAGGTGCATCCTGTTTCCTCTGATCATCCTTGAGATGTTTCTGCAGCTTAATTGGAGTCCACCTGTGGTAAATTCAATTAATTGGACATGATTTGGAAAGGCACACACCTGTCTATATAAGGTCCCACAGCTGACAGTTCCTATCAGAGCACAAACCAAGCATGAAGTCAAAGGAATTGTCTCGAGGCACAAATCTGGGGAAGGTTACAAAAAATTTTTTTCTGCTTTGAAGGTCCCAATGAGCACAGCGGCCTCCATCATCCGTAATTTGAATAAGTTCAAAACCACCAGGACTCTTCCTAGAGCTGGCCGGCCATCTAAACTGAGTGATTGAGGGAGAAGGGCCTTAGTCAGGGAGGTGACCAAGAACCTGATGGTCACTCTTTCAGAGCTCCAGAGGTCCTCTGTGGAGAGAGGAGAACCTTCCAGAAGGACAACCATCTCTGCAGCAATCCACCAATCAGGCCTGTATGGTAGAGTGGCCAGACGGAAGCCACTCCTTAGTAAAAGGCAAACGGCAGCCCACCTGGAGTTTGCCAAAAGGTACCTGAAGGACTCTCAGACCATGAGAAACAAACTTCTCTGGTCTGATGAGACAAAGATTGAACTCTTTGGTGTGAATGCCAGGCATCACGTTTGGAGGAAACCAGGCACCGCTCATCACCAGGCCAATACCATCCCTATAGTGAAGCATGGTGGTGGCAGCATCATGCTGTGGGGATGTTTTTCAGCGAGACTAGTCAGGATAAAAGGAAAGATGACTGCAGCCATGTACAGAGACATCCTGGATGAAAACCTGCTCCTGAGCGCTCTTGACCTCGGACTGGGGCGATGGTTCATCTTTCAGCAGGACAACGACCCTAAGTACACAGCCAAGATATCAAAGGAGTGGCTTCAGGACAACTCTGTGAATGTCCTTGAGTGGCCCAGCCAGAGCCCAGACTTGAATCTGATTGAACATCTCTGGAGAGATCTTAAAATGGCTGTGCACTGATGCTTCCCATCCAACGCGATGAAGCTTGAAAGGTGCTGCATAGAGGAATGGGCGAAACTGGCCAAGGATAGGTGTGCCAAGCTTGTGGCATCGTCTTCAAAAAGACTTGAGGCTGTAATTGCTGCCAAAAGTGCATCAACAAAGTATTGAGCAAAGGCTGTGAATACTTGGGATTTCTCTGTTTTTTTTATTTTTAATAAATTTGCAAAAACCTCAAGAAACGTTTTTGTCATTATGGGATGTTGTGTGTAGAATTCTGAGGAAAAAAATGAATTTAATCCATTTTGGAATAAGGCTGTAACATAACAAAATGTGGAAAAAGTGATGTGCTGTGAATACTTTCCGGATGCACTGTAAGTCTGACAGCCTGAAAGCAAGAAGACAGATGATTACCGTATATGCTCACGTAGAAGTCTGGTCTTGAAACACGAAAAATCCATCATAAAATCAGACCTGACTTATACGCCTATTCAAAAATGCGACACTTAATTTTTTTTTTCTTTAAATCTTCTTGCCTCTTCCAATATCGCAACAGTTTCTCAGACACATCGAATTTTGTTGCAACAGCGCAGTTACCAATTTCTTTCGCTACTTCAATGACATTTAATTTAAAACCAGCTTCATATTTTCTTCTGATTGAACACTCCATCGTAGATAAGGGATGCTCTTACAATAAAGGTCTATGAGGGTGTGAGATACAAAAAACACAAAACAGTGCAAACGTTGTTTCAGAATAGTTTGGTATTACCGTGTGGACATGTAGGCACAATAGAGAGAGAGAGGTTAGGAGCACCCTCTGAAACAGCACATTGCCGCACCCACATAGAAAAGAAGGCAGTGTGCTCCATGGTAACTCTCTCAGGTGGGCGTTAGCACATCATACTCTCTTGGACCAATAGCGTGAGTTTTTCGCATTCGACTTATACAACCGACATTATAAAATACAAGAAATTAAACTGCAAAATCAAGTCCCAACTTGAGAACTTATCTGCGAGTATATACGGTAGTCAAATATAAGCATAAAGTAAGGGTAAGGACCTAGTCAAAAGTATGAATGTAAAACATCAAAAATCAAAAGGCAAATCATTAAGCAAAAAAGTCAAACTAAACAAGACTGGCATCCAATGAATGAAAAAGACTTCCAGCCTGTAACAGCCCTCTTTAACTTTGATGGTTGTCAAATAACTACATTACAAATACATAATATCAGCTTTGTCAGATAGCTGTGGGCTGCATGCTAGTATAACATTTAAACCCAGTGCAGAAACATTAATATCTTTCAAAATACTTTAGTTATGTTCTTAATAATTTTTTCATTGTTTCTTCTAATTCAGAAAAAGTCTTCTTGGAGTTATTCAACAACTCAGTTCATAAAAAACAGTTCATTTTGAGTAATCTTGATAACAGTTCTTAAGCGAGTTCTCTGTGTTTGCTCAAATATGATATTCTGTGTTCACATATTCACATTATCGACTGGTCAAAGTGAAGGAAAACAATAACTAACTTTTTATATGTTACTTACTTAATGCAGTTTGTAGTGGTGGCCAGGAAAAACTTTTAATCCTGTGTTTTTATGCTCAGTGCTGAACAGCAGCAAACAATAATAAAAAGTCCTTGGAAAAAAATCTCAGGCTACTAATGTTTTATAATCCACATGTTAAATAATCCAGTCTTATACTCACAATGTCCCAAACAAAATTATTTTTATTAAAATGTTGTTAAATAAACCAAACCAAATTTTTGTCAAATAACCACTCTTGTGAATGAAAATGGAATATGTCCAGATGTGCTTGATGTAAAAATACCTCTGCTGAAACTCTGGATCACTAGCTCTCATTACCACGGTGGAGCACACTCATCAATAGGCTAACCAGTTAAACTAAAAAATGTACTTGGCTGAGGTGTTAACATTGTAGTTTTTTGTATGAAGAATAATACAGATATGCAACTAATAAAGTAGAGTCCTTTATTATAGATTAATTTTTAGATCTTCCATGTTTATAATGTGTGGCATCCCTCCCAGGGCCCTTACCTGGCTGGGATGCCTCTACAGTGAAAGGACTGGGGCAGAGAGCTTAGTCAAGGCGTTACCTCCCCCAGAGAGCTAGATGGCAGCCACCCTGGGTTGCACTTGGACTCCCATACAGCTCCATGGGAGTTGAGCTTGGCATAGCCCTGTTGGGTTCCGTGGGTGCTACAGGAACTGCTGAGTCCTTTGTCATCAAATATGAAACTGACATTGGCTATAGATAAGTAAAGCTGTGCATCGGCTACATAGCTGTGGTATTTCACTTTATTCTTCAAGATGATCTTACCTAACAAAGAATTATTTACTTGCTTAATTGAGATTGAAACCAATTTAAGACACTACCAGAGAGACCCACCCCCTGACCAAGACAATTTATAAGGTCTACAGAGTCCAATTCTGCACTCAAGTCTAAGAGAACAACAACAGATATGTGGCCTGTTTCAGTATTAATGTGCATGTCACTTACTACTTTAACCAATTTTGTTTTTGTACTATGATCTGGTCTAAAGCATGACTGAACCTTATCAAGAACACAATGTTTATTCATGTAATCATTTAACTTCTGGAAAACTGCTTTTTCTTGTACTTAAAAGGTAGTTTAGAGATAAAATATGTCTAATATTATCAAGGACAGAGGACTCAAGATTACTTAAGCAGGGGTGTAACTACTGCAGTCTTCAAAGACTCTGGGAAGACCCCAGTACCTAATGGAGAGTTAAATATGCCAAGTTCTCTGTCAATTAACACACCAGAAACTTCTTTGAAAAATACTGTTGTGACACTAGTGGAAGGTTTTAGTTGAGTGCTAATATGATTTTAGGTAAACCTATTTTAGTGAAGGAACTGAATTAACTTTAATAAGCATGGTGAAGTTCAGCAGGGTTTGAATTTGAGGGATGTATTATATTAGGTCTAATGTTGCTTATTTTACGTTTAAAAAATACTGCAAAAACTTCACGTTTCACTTGAAGTTCTAAGGAGGCATTCCATCAAGCGTGCCAAGTTTAAAGGCCATATGTTAGATGCTGTTACAACATTATACTGCTGCATTAATGGTGGGAGCATAAAATACAGTATGTCCGAAGTGAAATAGTGTGAAAATCTTTACCAATCTCTGTCTGAGGGCTAGAATGCTGTCAATATCTCCCCATAAAATACAAACAGCTTTAAAATTAGTTAATATGCAGTTCAACTGGAGTAATTTATATAAACTGCTCAAAAAATTAAAGGAACACTTTGAAAACACATCAGATTTTAAAGGGAAAAAAATCATGCTGGCTATCTACTGTATATTGATATTGACTGGGCAATGCATTTGGAATGAAACAATACAACATTGTTTGATGGAAATGAAAACTTTCAACCTACAGACAGCTGAATTCAAAGACACCCTGAAAATCAAAGTGAAAACATGATGCAACAGGCTAGTCCATTTTATCAAAAGTTTATTGCTGCAACTCAAAATTGTACTCAGTAGTTTGTATGGCCTCCATGCGCTTGTATGCATGCCTAACAACGTCAGAGCATGCTCCTAATGAGACAACGAATGGTGTCCTGGGGGATCTCCTCCTAGATCTGGACCAGGGCATCACTGACCTCCAGGATGGTCTGAGGTGCAACTTGGTGGTGTCGGATGGACCGAAACATAATGTCCCAGAGGTGTTCTATTGGATTTCAGTCAGGAGAGTGTTTGTGGGCCAATCAATGGTATCAATTCCTTCATCCTCCAGGAACTGCCTGCAACCTCTCGACACATGAGGCCGGGCATTGTCGTGCACCAGGAGGAACCCAGGACCCACTGCACCAGCATAGGGTCTGAAAATGAGTCCAAGGATTTCATCCCAATACCTAATACCAGTCAAGATGCTTGTCTAGCTTGTACAGGTCTGTGCATCCCTCCATGGATATGCCTTCCCAGACCATCACTGACCCACCACCAAACCGGTCATGCTCAACAATGTTACAGGTAGTATAATGTTCTCCACGGCTTCTACAGACCCTTTCATGTCTGTCACATGTGCTCAGGGTAACCTGCTCTCATCTGTGAAAAGCACAGGGCGCCAATTTTGTACCTGCCAATTCTGGTATTCTATGTCAAATGCCAATCGAGCTCCACGGTGCCAGGCAATGAGCACAGGGCCCCCTAGAGGACATTGTGCACTCAAGCCAACCTCATGAAGTCTGTTTCTGATTGTTTGGTCAGAGACATTCACACCAGTGTCCTGCTGGAGGTCATTTTGTAGGGCTCTGGCAGTGCTCATCCTGTTCTTCTTTGCCCAAATGAGCAGATGCCATTCTTGCTGATGTGTTAAGGACCTTCTACGGCCCTGTCCAGCTCTCCTAAAGTAACTGCCTGTCTTCTGGAATCTCCCTCATTCCCTTGAGACTGTGCTGGGAGACACAGCAAACTTTCTTGCAATGGCACGTATATATGTGCCATCCTGGAGAGGTTGGACTTCCTGTGCAACCTCTGTAGGGTCCAGGTATCGCCAGTAATTACCAGTAATGACACTGACCATAGCCAAATGCAAAACTAGTGAAAAAAACAGTCATAAAAGATGAGGAGGGAAAAATGTCAGGGGCCTCCTCCTGTTAAACCATTCCTGTTTTGGGGGTCGTCTCATTGTTGCCCCTCTAGTGCACCTGTTGTTAATTTCATTAACACCAAAGCAGCTGAAACTGATTAACAACCCCCTCTGTTACTTAACTGACCAGATCAATAGCCCAGAAGTTTCATTCCTTGATGCTATATTCTGATTAAAAAGTGTTCCATTATTTTTTTTTGAGAAATGTACATAGATATACATATATATTGTGACAGATAGGGGGTACTATCGCTCCCTTGAACCCCTGCCCAAGACTCCAGACACCAGATAAAAGTCCAAAAGTTTACTTTATTATTATACAACAGTGCACAAAGAACCCTCACCTCCACTATACTCATCAAATCGATCACAATACACAATAATAAACTCTCCACCACTCCCAGACGCATTGCCACTCTTCCACCCAGCTCAGCTCAATGCTCTGGTGTGCCTCTCAGTCTTTTATAGTCCTTGTCCCAGAAGTGTTTTGCCCTCTCTGTCCATGTGACTAGGAACACTTCCAGGTCAGATAAAAATCCTTTTTCTTTACCCCGGAAGCACGTCATTCCCCTTGTCCATATGTACTTCTGGGGCGTAGGGAAAATAGTCACTGCTCCTCCCCTTCTAGTGGCCCCCATGGTATCCAGCAGGGCTGTAAAGGAAAACTCCAACATCCATAATTCGCTGCTGGCATTCGGGGCACTTCCATGCTGCAGGGAGGGCTCCACCTGGCGGCGTGAGGGTATTGGCCGGGATGAACGGCCTGCCATCTACCACTATATATACATATATATATATATATATATATATATATATATTGGGATGGGATATA
This sequence comes from Polypterus senegalus, assembly GCF_016835505.1. Classification (NCBI taxonomy): domain Eukaryota; kingdom Metazoa; phylum Chordata; class Cladistia; order Polypteriformes; family Polypteridae; genus Polypterus; species Polypterus senegalus. The sequence continues at coordinate 86,955,977 of NC_053157.1, forward strand.
TAGTATATATTTATAAATATTGAACAGAGTGGCTAAGAAAAGCACAAACGTGAAATAGGATAAATAAATTGATAACACTGCAAAAATGAACCCCAATATACATCCACTATAGTGTAATTCACCTCTGCCTTTTGGTAAGTCTCAACATCAGAGCACATTTAAGCTTCTTCAAAATGATTACCTGGCTCCATGCATATAACTCACAAAAAAGGGAAATTATTATGCAGCCTTAAAAATGTTAACAACATCAATCTGTCCAAATAGCACCTTTGGGAAATAAGCTTGTCACCACATATGAATGAAATAAGGACCCTGGTTAATTGGCTAACCAAGGTGATGCAAGAAAGAGGATAAGTAATTAATCTAATTTAGACCACACAGGGAAATACTGTAGTATTAAATCTATATATACCCAATTTGCTAATCTTGGCTAACATTTCCTAACCTCCAGAGTCTCCTATGGGATCTCTCATAAATGTTAAGGGAAATTGAATATTTAAAGAATCAAGTTCCCAATGTTGTTGCTTCTGAATAAAATATCAGTTACACTGTGCAAGTTGTCATGGGGTCATTGAGCAAGTAATGAGTTGTTGGGTTTGCGACACATTTTTCAGATTCCCTTAAATGGCCAAAAATCATAGGATTGCCTGTTCCATGACCTGGAGGCCTTTGATTAGAAGTTCTTAAGAGTTCAGACAGATTTGGAGGCAACTAAAGAATGGTATAGAGAGATGCCATCTTTGTTCTTTGAAACCAACATGATCAAGTATTCTATGCTATACATCATAACAGGAAAAGAAGGAAAACACAGTTCTTCTAAAAATTGAGGAGGGTTCATCTTAGTGTGGAAGTTGACCCGGACACAGACAGGCGGACATGTTGTTCTTTTTCCACCACACGTTTATTTACACTATATACAATACTAATAATGGTCACAAAGACCCCAGTTCATTGGTCACACAGACCCAGTCACGTGCACAAACCCCAATTCAAACACAGTCCTGGCCTCACAATGCCTTGTCTTCGGGCCAGATGAGCACCAGGTGTTCCTGGCATTCCTCCTCTGGCCACGCCCCAGCGTGGCGGAAGTGCCAGCTGTCCTCCCGGCTGCTCTCCGGGCGCCGTCATAAATCTTCCCCCCAGCACTTCCTGGTGTGGCGGAAGTGCTGGGGTAACAGGTCCCCAAGGCATTGGGGCGCCTCCTGGCGGTGACCACGGACCCCTACAGGGTAGGGCTTCCATGCCCTGTACCCGTGGCCCCCAAAGCAACCCGGAAAGCAACCCCCACGTGATCCAAGGTGGGTGCAGACCCACATCCGGTCCTTCCCGTCATCCCGGCCGGGTCATGGCCCCTGGCATCTCTGACACTGCCCCACAGCCAGCGAAGACCACTCTGGGGAAAGAGCGGCCCGTCCCGCGAGGGCAGCGCAGCCCCGAAGCGGGTCCAACCCCAGGATAGCTGGGGTCCGGCTCCGCACTCCAAGCAGGGTTAGGGGCGGAGACACGGCCTGAGCACCACCGCTTGGTGCTCCCCTGCGCCTCGCACAGGTTGTGCTCCCCCCTCTTACCGGCACCCTGGGGCCTCCTTGATTGGCACCCCCTCCGAGGCCTCCGCACCCCTTTGGTCGGAGTCACTCGCTCCCCTGCAGCCTCCTCCAGCCGTGGCGACATTCGCGCACCAGCAGAGAGATCCTTCCGCAGACGGTCCGATGTCAGAGGGCAGGTCCCCAACGAAGGGGTTCCTACGGCTCGCCCAGCCGCCCAGGGGATTTCCTCTGCCTGCGCAGAGGATGGCCCTTCTCCGGGCGCTCGCACCCAGCAAGACACCCCTTCGTATCGGAGGTCCCGGCATACACCCCTCGGTTCCTCCTTCTAATCTTGGATGGCTTGACAGTCTGGGTCTGAGCATGGCAATAGCTCAAATCCAGCCCCGTCTGCATCCCTGCAGAGCGACATGAGACTGCCGCGGGCTTGGAGCGCAGGGCGTTAGGACCCAGGGCACTCATCAGCCCTTGTCCTGCCAGCGCCTGCGTGCTCGCTCTCCTCGCCCAATCGGCCGTCTGCAACGCCACGTCCGCTGTGGGGGGATCGCTTACATGAAGTCGGTCCTTCTTAAATAAGTCACGACTATGTTCGGCGGATCCCCCTTCATGCTTTACGGGGATGGTACAACTCACCTTCCCCGCAGTGTCCCGATCGCCAAAGGCTCCAGCGTCGCGCTGATTCTCCGTCCCACGTGGCGTCTCTCCCGACGCGACCGCCTTCCCCTCCAGCTGCTCCAAACGGAGCACAAGATCACCTAGCATTTGCTCTAAAGACGGCTCGGCGGGCCGAAGGGATTCCTCCGACACGCACCGAGCCGCTGGTGGAAAGAAAGAGACAGACGTCGGTGAGCTTACCTGTCCATCAGCTCCACGCAACGCCTGCCTCCTCTGGGCCACTCCCTCTGGCCCAATCGGGTCCCTCTTCGACACGAGATTGGCGTTCCTAGGTCCTGCCTCTATCCAATCATCGGCGGGCACACCAGACACACCAGCCAATCCCGTGCCTGTCAGCGGGCGGGACATCCGGCCCGCGGCCATCTTGTCTCCCCTGATCTGGGTGCGGAGACGTGCCTCCTCGCAGCTCCGCAGCTGCGCCGATCCTTTGAGCCGCATCGGCTCCGAATACGCAGCCTCCTCTGCTGCCGCTGCCGTGCTGCCGACAGCCCGTGGCCCGGCGTGCTCCTGCCACGGACGCAGATCCGGTTCGTCCCTCCCTGTAGGAAACAAGGTATGTACGACCCCGAAGGGCCGATTATTGCAGGGCAGGGCACTCACCTCCCGGATCCCGTCATGCCGAGGCCCCTGCCTCGTTGTGGCCTTCTGCGTTGCAACGCCGGCCTGGCTGTCCATCCCGACAGCGCGATTCTCGGGGCCCGTGGCGCTCCGGCGACGCCGGTTCCTCCTCTGCACCCGGGGATGGCCTACCTGCGGTCGGACGCCGGTCTCAGGGGTTAACCGCTCCCACAGAGTTGTGCACGGCCCGCTCCTGCGGCCAGTGTGTGGGGTCCGCTGCTGTGCCGGACCGTTCACAGATATATTTGTTAATAACGCAGGTCCCCGCCTTGCACCAGGCGGAGCATCCTGCCGACTACGCCACTGTGAAAGCTGGCCCGGACACAGACAGACGGACAACATAGTTTCACCCAACACACTGTTTATTTACACTATATACAATAATTATGTTCACGTGCAACCCCAGTGCCTCTTGCACCGATTCCCCCAAAGTCCAGGGCTCACAGTTCTGTGCCTTTCTTCTGGCCGCCTCCAGTCCTCTCCCCAGCTCTGTCTTGCTACCTCCCGACATCCACACATGACTGGAGGGAGGCGGCCCCTCTTATAGGAACCTGGATGGGCTCCAGCTGCTTCCCGGCAATTAAACTTAGCCACACCCATGTGTGGCAGAAGTGCCGGCTGCGCACCCGGAAGCCGTCCGGGTTTCCCCTGTCGTCTTCCCCCCGGCGGAAGTGCCGGGCTCCCGGGATAAATAGGCACTGGGCGCCGCCTGGCGGTGGCCACGGGTCCCTACAGGGCTGGGTTTCCAAGCCCCTTACCCGAGGCCTCCTGCATAACCAGGACGGACGCCCCCTCTCGGTCTGGAGGAGGCACACGCCCTCCTCTGGTCCTCCAAGGCATCCCGGCCGGGCTCCAGCCCCGGCCGAGGACCACACGGGATAAACCGGTATCAGGGCGCCGCCTGGCGGTGGCCAAGGGTCCCTATAGGGCTGGGCTTCCAAGCCCTCTACCCGAGGCCCCCAACATAACCAGGACAGACGCCCCCTCGCGGTCTGGAGGAGGCACAAGCCCTCCTCTCGTCCTCCTGGGCATCCCGTCCGGGGGACCGCATTAGGTATGAATGTACGGATTTTGATGGAGAGAATGGTCCAATGTCAACTGAATAAAATTCAGCACATTGGGAGTGAGAGTGTATTCAGGTTTTGGTTAATGGTAAAAAGAGAATTAGAATTCTCTCAGTAAATAAAATAAAATGGTAAATACAGCAATTAAAAAATAAAATAGGACTTAGCTGTGATGATTTGGTATGATCATCCAAAGAGCTCAGAAAAGTTTTGCTTTTGTGATGGCTAAAATCCTATAATATCATTCAAACTTCATTAGAGGTAGAAACTGGTGTAGGTATATTAAATTGAAAGTGAGCTAGAAGCTTTTATTTGTTTATTGGCCTTTGCTGTTGGGTCACTCTGATAAGGTGATCCAGCCAGTCAGGAAACTACATAATTATAAAAACTCAACTGTATCAACTTTCTGTCTCAGCCAGACTACATCTTTTTCAAGTATGTCATATCCTGACATCTAAAAGCTCTAAGAGACATTATGAGAGGTGATCCTAAACCAGTCCTTTATTTTTATAAAAGATTAGTGCACAGTAATACTGCGCTTCTGGCTAGAGGCCTTTTAAAACTGATAACTCCCGGAAGGGAATATGAAATGCTACCTCCTGCCATAAACACTGACATCAGATTGCTTAGCAGGGAACAGCGATTGAAAGGAGTGTGAGATGCGTTTGTCAGAAGAATGGTTTAGTGTGGTGACCGGAGCCCGAGGGCAGACCATTGAGAGAACATTCCAAACTTTATATGATGGAACACATCACTCCAATACAAATGCAGCAAAGGATTTATTACATACTGTTAACACATCAGTTCTCAAAGTTCTCAGTGTTCTTTTATAATTAAATATAAGAGAAAGGTAAACACATGTATCAAATTATTTTATTTCATATCAAAGGAGCAGAATAACATGTGTCCCATCACTATCTTTTCTTCATACCCCTTTATATAATGTTTATGTTAAAACATAAGTTTTTTTAATCGTTTCAATCCTGTATATAGCACTGAGTGTATATTACACTTATGCACAGCATGCAACATACCCAGTGGTAACTGGAGGTCCAGTTACTGCTCCAGTGATGTCTGAACAATCAAATCTTACTTTGCTACCATGAATTGATTATACAGTAAATTAGATGTGAAGAATGATTCGACTTAGGATATGCTGATCTTAAGGTTAGGTCATGTTATGTGGCTTTTTTAGTGATTGGCCTTCATTTCCATAACCTTAGTGTGTTGGAGACAATCGGTAGTGTGCTCCTGTGAAGCTGGTTGTGTAATGAGCCCTGCCCAGCAAATCACTCCAACAATCTGTGCTCAATTAAGGTCAAACAGGTTTGACTTTGTCTTTAGTTGTCGGGGCAGGCTGTGTATTCATGAGGGCAGACAAACAATGAATTGAATGAAATTGAATGTGCATCCTGAAGTACAGTTCATATAATGCACTGATGAGGAATAAGGAACATGGGCGCCGGCAGGGGGGTGCAAGTAGGTGCACGTGCACCCCCCTAGCTTTTGAAAAAAAAGGAAATGGAGAAAAAAAATAAATCTTTCAATAATAAGAAAAAACGCGAAAAAATAGTTTTTATTTTAAATTTTTAAATTACAATTAGACGTTTACATTTTACAACTATACATAAACAATCATTCACTTTGTTTCTAAAAGAGCATCTCAAGCCTTCTTTTTTGTTGTCCAAACTTGTCTACAACTTTGTCGATACATTTTGGACAATTATTTATTCTTTTTTTGTGTACACTAAGCATACATAATCCACTTAATCTATCGTCACTCATTGTAGATCGGTTCCAAGTTTTGACGCGCCGTAATGTGCTAAAAGATCTTTCAATACTGCAGGTTGTTGCAGGAAGTGTCATGCCAATCTTGAGTGCCTCGGAAACAGCCGGATAAAACTTCGTAGCCTCTTCAATTAAACTCATGCAATCGGTAATTTCGTTTGCAATGTTTTTATTTTTCCACATCTCATACCATGTGGTAGCATCAGATATAAAGTTTGGAAGAATATCACCATACAGACTGTTAATGTCTTCCAGAACTATTAAAAACGATGATTTATCCAATTTACTCATTTCTTTTGGGTGAAGTTGTAAAAGTGAAAATGCTTTCTCTTGTGTAAAAGAATACCGAATTTGTAGAGAAGATATTATAGAATCCAAATAAGGGATGAAAATGGACCTCCTAAAATATTCTTCTGCGTTTTCAGAAAGTAAATTCGATCTGTGAACTTGCCTTTTATTTAACCGTGGCTGTTTTAATTCAATGTCTAATTCTTCACAAATCGATTGTGCTTTTTTGAAAATCAATGAAAACTCTTCAGAAACATTGTCTCGATGGGATTGCAGCACATCTATTAATTGAATTATATGAGCAGTTACATCTTTAATGTTCATATTTACTTGCTGCAACTGATTGCACACAGGTTCGAGTTTAGCCGAATAAGTAGCAATTACTAAAAGCGTCAAAATGTAAGTTGGAGTTGTAATAGCAGTGAACAGCAAATGAGCCTTAACCTTTGTGTTTTTGTTCGCACTGTCCTCTGTAAGCTTTTCTAGCGCTTGGACAATTACCAAAAGTTCTCAGAAAATATTCTGATACTTTTATACTTTGCCGACCAACGTGTTTCACAAAACAGAGGAATATTAGGAATCAAAGATCGTCGTAAAGTGCTCTCTCTAAAAAGTTGATTACTTCTTTAGTTGTGCCACTGGCATTTTGAACTTCTTTGACATTGTTCAAGTCATTAATGACGAGATTCAATATATGACTGGCACAATGAAAATACAAAGCCTTAGGGTGCTTGTCTCTGATAAGCTTCTGAACACCACCTTCTTTACCTGCCATCGTAGAACAACCGTCATAACCTTGACCGACAAGTCGCGACAAATCTAAATTACAATCATTCAGAAACTGAAGGATTGCTTCTGAGATTGATACTGCATCCAATTTGGTCAACAGAGTATAACCCAGAAATTCTTCGCACACTGTCAACTGCCCCGTGCCTTCATCGCAACGCAAAAATCGCACACCAATGGATAGTTGTTTTGTTCCACTAATATCTGCAGTCTCATCAGCCAACACAGAAAAAACGGATGCTTTTTTAACCTCGCAGATTATCTGTTCTTTGAGAATATCTGCACAGGTTTGGATCAGCTCATTTTGAATCTGATGGGATATGTATAACGCATTTTTTGGTCCAGATTCCAAATGATTTTTTAAAACTTGATCACCTGATTGAATTCGGAAATGCAACATATCTGAGAGGTCTAGCTGTATGTAAGTGCTTACAAAATTACATTAAAAACTTAAGGAAAAAAGCACTACCTATGCCACTGAATACATCAATAACATTTTTAACTATATTCCAGTAATCATATGATAACAAAAAAAAGTCGATGATTTTTTGTCAGAAAATTAAAAATTAGGTCATGCCTTAAGTGGTTAATCTATCTATGCAAAAACTGACTGCTCTGTACTGTTCAGAGATAGCGACTGTATTGGCAGGTATTTAATGGGCACATACATATAAAAAAAAGTTTTTGTTGCGGGGGGAGCGTAGAAAGAAAAAAATCTCTTTGTGCACCCCCCTGAATTAAATCCTGGCGGCGGTAATGATAAGGAATGCAGGTGTTTTGGACCTTACAAACAGAAGAGATCCTTTACAGTCTGACTTCTCATATTTTATGTACCATGACAGAATCGATACATAAAAAAGCGGCTGCAGCTAATCTTGCCATACCTGTTAATCCTTCATACAGCACCAGCTCTGTCAGGCAGCATTATTGTTATTGGCTGTCAGAAAATGGGTGATCATAACTACGACGCAGCCAGCAATTTTCAGTTGTTTAAATTGACATGATCTATAGACGAGATCAGAAACTGTGTTTAGCAAGTCTGACATACTCAAAGAATGGAGGTTGTGTAATGTGACCTCAACTTTAAGCAGATGATCAAATCATGCACATAAACAATATGCAAACAAAGCCACAAAACTTTGAAGTTTTGACAAGCATCATGCAGAGTGATCACTTTTTATCATGCAAGTGAATTTATTAATACAATACTTATAACCCATTTCTAACCCACTCCCCCATTCTGTTCCTCTTCTTGATATCTTGATGTGGAACTTGTTGTCACTTCTGTATTACCAAGCTATTTTATTGCCCATGGAGAATTCAACTCAAATATTGGTGGAATTGGAATCATCAGATGGAAAGGTTCTTTCATCAGATTGGATAGCCCAGCACAGACTCTACTATACAATACCCAGGGAGGTGGGTGGCTAGTTACTCTAAAACTATGACGGTGTCTGACTTTTTCTTTGACCGTGGACCCCTCCAGAGGCTTATTTTCTCTAGGGATGCTCCTGATCGGAGTTTTTGTTTTCGTCTTCTCCATTGTCAACTGACCATAGTTCAACGATTAATTAATCTCGGCAAAAGGAGAACTACTGAGTGAGGGAACAACTCTCACCTTGTCAGAACATGATGTAAGGAGAGCTTTCAAGAAAGTGAACATCAGGAAGACAGTAGGTCCAGGTTGTGTTCTCAAAATATGTGCTTGCACCTGTGTTGAAACTAATATTTATTAATTCCATAACCCAGTCTATCAAACTAACATGCTTTAAAAGATCCACCATTGTTTCTGTACCTAAGAAAACATTTTACCTGCTTGAATAACTATTACCCTGTTGAACTAATGTCTACAGCAGTGAAGTGTGTCAAGAGGCTAGTCAAAACTCAAGTATGCGCTTCTCTGACAAAAGAGCTGGTTCCATTAAAGTCTTTATTTCGCTTCACTAGATCCACAGAGGATGTCATCATCTTTATCCTTCATACAGTATTGGCCCAAGAAGGACAATAAAACAATTAACAGAGGTATCTAGAAATGAATACATTTTACAGTACAGTATACACCATAGCTCTGCATTTAACACAGTAAACTCCTCTAAGCTCAGCATGAAGCTCAGGAACCAACATTTGAGCATTTCATTTTGCATTTGGATTGATCCCAGGTGGGATCACATTTCATCATCCCTCATTCTCAACATAGATGCTCCAAAAAGCTGTGTTCTGAGTCCAATGCTATACTTCTTCTACATATATGAATGGATGACTACACATGACTTATCATTGTCAAGGGATATAATAACCTGGCTTACCTGGATGAAGTGAAGGGTCTGCCACAGTGGTGTCACACTGAATGTCAGCCAGACAAAGGAGCAGATTGTGGACTTTAGGAGGAAGCAGCCGAGGCCCTACTACCCATCCCTCAGTATTAACAACACTCATGTGGTGAGGGTGGACAGTTTCAGATACCTCAATGTCCACATTAGAGAGTCTCTGACTTGGTCCAAGTAAATTGACACCTTGCTGAAACAGCATGCAAACATCCTTTGCAACTCAGATGCCTCCTGGATTTTAGGCTGCAGTCACTGATACTAAAGAACTTCTATACATCCACCATCAAAAGTATTCTGACAGAAAGTATTACTGCCTGGTTTGGATACAGTACACAGCAGCAAGGCTCTACAAAGAGTGGTGTGGTCAGATGAACGCATTGCTGGGCGTGCACTTACTAACCTCTAGAACACCTATACCAAGCGATGTCGCACCAGGACAAAGAAAATTATCTTTGACACCAGCCATCCCAACAACAGGATCTTTTCTTTACTGTTGTCAGGTAAAACTAAGGAAGAACTTTTTCCCCACAGTCTATCAGTATGTTGAATAAGGAAAATGTCAGCAATACATGATTCCCTTTGTAAACTCTCTAATAGTATGTATCACATATTTATAATTCTTTTAATGATTTCTGAATATAAAGTAATTTATTGTTATTGTTACTTTATATTATTCTTAAAGGCACAATTATTTGAGTGGAGCAACTAACCATTTCACTACACAATGTACTACAAGGATAATTTGCATGTGACAAATAAGATTTGATTTGTATCAATGGACAGATAATGTTGGTCTATATTTATTGCTAATCAGTTTCTATTTTATTTTCTCTGTGTTTAAACAAACCCAAGTCCTTATCTTTATATATAATACGCTACCGTGGCTGCCTGTTTGTCTGTCCAGGATTTTAAATCATCTGTAGCTTGCAAACTGTTTGAACTAATACCTGAAATTTGGTACATATATACTATGTGACATCTATTATCCACTTTCGGGTTGATGACTGACCTCCAAGGTTATTCCTCTTTTCATTTTTATTTTATTTTATTATAGAATCAGCTCTCAGCAGCGGCCAGTAGGGCAGCTGTGTGGCGCATGCGTACGGGCGCCGTTCTCATCCCTACCATCTTCGCCATCACTTCCCCTACTTCTTCATATCTTAAATCATTCTTGAGGCAGATTGAAGATTTAAATGCCAGCTTAAGTGAAAAATTAATGAAAATGTACTAAGTAATTGCAACACAAACACTGACTTAATCAGTTTTAACGCAAAAAGATGCCAACAAAAGAAGAGAAGAAGCGGGCCACTAGGGTGATGAAAAGAATAGCTGCTCAGGAATCATCAAGTGCATCAACCTCTGAGCAAACAAATGCTAAACGTAAAGCGAAAGAGTATGAAAACTATGCTTGTCAAGTGGTGTATACTAATTCTGTATTTAGTGTTTGGTAAAATCTATACTTGCATTTTACCTGAAAACTTGTCACAGTACTCTGTGTCTGCACTCAGTGAAGGGCGCTATACAAAAATAAAGTGTATTGTATGGAATTAAATTGAACTTGTACTCCCACAGGTTCATTCTAATAACAGACTGGGTTATTGAACAACAATAGCTAAATAAGAATGATGACTTCACTTTCATGTTTTTATTTTTTATGGGCAACACCTCATAACCACAAATACAAACTGGGAACAAAAAGAGTCTAGCCTCATGCTGCAACCAACCTAAACACTGTCAGTATCATTATTACCAATAGCTGTCACACTCTTCATCAGTGAATATGATGCACCCCACAGGTGAGCATTACTGCATGTGTGGGCTCTGGTTTATTTATTTCCTCTGAAAGTTTCCATCCTCTTTCTGAAGTTCTCCTGATTTCAAGGATGCAATCCCCACTTTTGCCAAACAGCTGCAGTCACTCAAGCCTTATCGAGAAGTAAACTCCTCTAAGCTCAGCATGAATCTCAGGGACCTACATTTGAGCATTTCATTTTGCATTTGGATTGATCCCAGGTGGGATCACATTTCATCATCCCTCATTCTCAACATAGATGCTCCAAAAAGCTGTGTTCTGAGTCCAATGCTATACTTCTTCTGCATATATGAATGGATGGCTACACATGACTCTGACATCATTGTCAAGTTATATCTAATAACAATGACCTAGGTTACCTGGATGAAGTGAAGGGTCTGCCACAGTGGTTCACTTGTCTCAGACATTTGCTTTGTTAAGACAATTTGGAATTAATCATTTTATTTAAATATTGTAGCCAATAAGGCACTCAGCAAAACATGAATTAAAAAACTTTAACACTTGCCAAATATATTAAAGACATTTCAAAGCATTAATTCATTTCTTGATTTTGTGTACATACTACAAAAATGAGTATGCAACTTCTTTTCACTAAAATGTAATTTATTTTAACATGGTTTGTCACTAGAGGTTACAATTTTATAATTTAGTATATTAATTTTTACTTATGTTCTAATGTGTAAAACCATCCATCCATTTTCCAACCCACTGAATCCAAACACAGGGGTCTGCTGGAGCCAATCCCAGGAACCAATCCTTGGCAGGGTGCCAGCCCACCACAGGACACACACACACAAACACTAGGGCCAGTTTAGAATCACCAATCCACCTAACCTGCATGTCTTTGGATCATGGGAGGAAACCAGAGCAAACCCACACAGACACAGGGAGAACATGCAAACTCCACACAGGCAGGACCCAGGAAGCGAACCCAGGTCTCCTAACTGCGAGGCAGCCGCACTACCACTGCGCCACCATGCTGCCATGTATACAGCCATAGAATAGAAATGATACACAAATATATATGCTGCCAAATATTATATTCTAAGCACATGAAACAAATTTGTACCTTTCAAAGACAAAAAGTTAAAGTACCGGATATGTCAAATCAATCTAATCAATCAATCAATAAATAACATGGATTAGCAGCCCACCCAAACCACAACAAAAAAGAAATGCCAGAGTATGTAATCAAAGAAAATCTGACCATTGTCATCAGGACCTGAAGAGAGAGAAGAGAGAGAAGAAACTTCAGGAGTTAAGAACAGGGATTGCAGTGCTGATCATAGACCACCAGGTCCTAATCCATTTGCACCATGAGGAACCTTTTCTCATTGCTTAAAATGGATGACTTCTTAATCCAGGCTACAGAGAGCTCAAACAGGGTTAAATTAATAAAAGACAGTCCTGAGATTTTCAGCATAAAGCTATTGCCATTATTTATACTAAACAAGGTGGCTTCCACTGGAAATAAGAAAGAGAAAGACAGGTTTTGGGGAAGAAGATTTGTGATAAGAGAGCATGGTTAATCAACAGAATAGAGACCAGAAATCGAGCACTGGATGCCACTTTCAGACCATATGTATTAATTATCTTAAGGACTTATAAGGTGTAAAAAGTGACAGTAGGTTTAATCAGCCAGCCACATAGCATGTTGTTTGTGGGGAGTAACATAAATGGTGGGCATATTGAAATGCATGTGGTGGTGGTTTTTGCTTTTGGCAGACAGAGATATCTTTTGTATAAATACAGTTCCAAGATTAGGAAGATGCAGAAAGAAGGTCATGCTGCTAAACCAACATTATTGGCTGCTGTCCAGAGATTCCTATATAGTGCTGCCACAGGCAATAAGGTGGAAGGAAGGGAACATTTCTCTCTATTATAAAAGAAAATCTTGAGACGAGACTATTGCCAAGAGATTTTTTTCCAAGTTCCGCAAAACAAGACTATTGGCAAGTGTTTCTTTCAAGTCCCACCCTCTTCTCAACCAAGCCCATGGTCCTTTCACCTCTCATTCGTGTGAATGCTTTTGTCAGACACAGTTCTTGTGCTCTCAGCTCTGATAAATTTTTACATTATCCTCACTTTAAGTTCCCAATAAAAGAAGACTTATTATGTTTAAATCTTATTGAAGAATTTCATCACAAATGGTTATCAACAGAAGAAATGAGTACACAGGCAATCCTAGCACCGAGAAATGATGAAATCAAATGAATTAACGCAAAACTTGTTGATCTGTTACATGGCAAATTTGTTAAATGCGTATCAATAGACTATGCTGAAACAGTTGGTGGTGATGTTGCGGAAGATGAAAACATCAATTTACAACATCCCATAGAATATCTACATCCTTTAACACCATCTGGACTTCCACCGGCCGAATTACTGTTGAAAGAAGGATGTATTGTAATATTATTGCGTAATTTATGTCTTGAGTGATGGGCTATGCAATAGGACAAGATTAGTTGTATTCAAAATTGGTCAAACAATTCAGACATGTAAAATTTTAACAGGTGACAAGAAAGGTAATGTAGTATATCTTCCGCGGATAACATTAGACACCAAAGGAGAGCTTGATATGCCATTCGTATTAAAATGTTTACAGTTTCCCATTAGAATAGCTTTTGCTATGACAATTAACAAATCACAGGGACAGACATTTGAAAAAGTCAGTTTATTTATTAGAGAGAAAGAAATTATATTCACTCACTGGGAGTTATATGTTGCGTTGTCACGATGCAAGTCCAAATACAGAATCAAAATTCAATGCAATATTAATGAAAAGTTAATTCAAAAAATAGTTTTTAAATAGAACATAAACACATAACACAACAAATACCTCTAACACAACATGAAACATAATTTATTTTCAATTTATTACGTTTTACTATTTTCTATTAAGGTTAATTACTCGCTGTAATGTAAAATAGTTAGTTCTATTATGCATGTGTAACAATTCTGATGAAAATAACAACCTGTTGAAATTGTACATCCGCTTCCCCATATGCGAGCGGAAGATTTGTGAATTGGCTAGCGTAGCGCCCACCCGGGGGTTGGCGAACGAAGCGAACAGGGGGCAGAGACCCCTAGTTATATTAAGGATGGAAAGGGAAAGAAGATAGTGAATTTCTACTTGTCTTGAGAACAGATCTCAGATAGAGATTGGATTAAACGGACTAACAGATAATTTGGAAACTACATTTTATAAGATGGAATGTTCCAGGACCTGTGTCAATGAAAATTTTCACGATTTCATGATTAGGCCAATGGGGAAATATAGAGGACTTCCACAAGTGTGCAGGACTAAATAATAAAATTATGGAGTTGAAATGGGTCAGGATGCATTTTCACCCAGCAAAACAGTTTAAAGCAGTTTAGAGGAGCTTTCAGAAAAATCTGTAAAGCTGATATCACATTATGTGACTTCTAGATTTGGGATATGTGAGATTTGCCGATTGAAGTTGCTGATCTTGTTATTGCACCATGTCAAATTACCTGACTGAAATTGCAGCCCATGTCTTCATTTATGACAAGTAACAAATGACAGAAATTATCAATGGCATAACTGGAAAGGATTAAGCTTGCCTCATTTATGTTGAATTAACTTGTAAGTGACTTTTTGTAAAAGCTTTGTTAATGGCTTTGTCGGCAGCTTTTTGTAGAGAAAATAACTAGAGCAGTACATGGAATGTCTTTACCCTGTTTAAGAAGCAAAGTGATCATAGCTGATTTGATTGAGGGATGTCATTTGGAAGATGAGTCAGTAGAATTCAGCATCTGCAAATAAGGGTTTTCCTAAAAGCCGAGAGTAGTTTAAGGGATAGACTCAGCATCTTATGAGGGTTCAGTGAGGAGGAAATTTGGTTCAAGATTACTTGGCAAAAGGGAAAGTGGGGCAAGTTGCACTTGTGCATTTGTGTCTCCCATAAAAGTAGCTTCACTTGAAATCACTTTGTGATTTTGCACGGGTAAAAACGTCTGCTGAAGTGTCAGATTCTTCTTTAACTCTTCTGCTTTCTGTATCTTGTGCATTGCATTCAGGTCTTTCAGGTTATCTTGATGTTTTGTCTCATAGTGCCGTCTTAGATTAAATTCTGTAATTACAGCCATATTAGCTCCACAAATGAGACACACGGGTTTACCGGCAATGTCAGTAAACATATACTCAGCCTCCCATCGGTTTTTAAAGGCTCTATGTTCAGAATCACCTTTTCTCTTCGGCATCGTGTGGGATAGCTTCGCAGTAACTTGCAGCATCATAAGCTAGACTTGATTAACACGGTAAGTGTTGGCAAGGCAGCTGAAGAGCTGCATTATGGGATCTGTAGTTCATTATGTTACCAGCGCTTCATATCCCCGGGCCATTAATAACAATAATACAGTATATAAAATGATCTCGCGGGCTGGATATAATTACACGCCGGGCTGGATGTGGCCCGTGGGCCTTGAGTTTGACACATATGGACTAAATAGAACTTGAAAAGAAATATTTTTTCGAATGTGATCGCAATTCAGATCGAGTTGATGTGCACTACAGTACATCGAGCCCGCGTGCTATTGTGGTTTTGCCTGTGTGCCTCAATAAGTTACCCTCCCCTCGCTCTTACTTTTTTACCGTTCATGTAATGAATACACTGAGTATGGCTTTACCAAAACAATCATTGATCGCGAATAAAGTATCCATTATTCATAAAGCTTCAATTGGTGATCTGTCTTTCAGCGTTAACCACATATTTTTTCAAACATCTCAAACCAAGGGGATGCGAGGCTAAAATGAATCGAGAAGCACGCGTACATACTTAGTGCATCCCTCTCGAATCGAACCTCGGAAGTCAGCGCTAGAGGCGAAGCCTCTACTATTGCGCCACGGCATGCGGTTTGTCTATTTGTGCAAAGCAGTGTAATTCGGTTTTTGTTCAGCACTGTTTGGAACTGTTTCTTTTTGTCTGTGCACTGCGTCAGTTCACGTGAGCCACTGAATATGGTTTTATATGTCACTCGCTCGCTTCTAATTGTTTCGCTGCCTTCTTAATTATATAATGCATGTTTTCTTCAGCGCTTTTTGTAGCTCTTCCTGGTTTTCTACGTAATGCGTGATTACGTGAGAGGCGTGATGATGTCACATGAAACTCCGCCCCCCACAGCTTTCGAGCTCAACTCCATTACAGTAAATGGAGAAAAATAGCTTCTAGTTATGACCATTATGTGGAGAATTTAGAAATGAAACCTGCCCAACTTTTGTAAGGAAGCGGTAAGGAATGAGCCTGCCAAATTTCAGCCTTCTACCTACACGGGAAGTTGGAGAATTAGTGATGCAGTCAGTCAGTCAGTCAGTCAGTCAGTCAGTCAGTGAGGGCTTTGCCTTTTATTAGTATAGATTAGCACTAAAACATAAGTAACACGATAGTTATAATTTGATACTAACTCTCCCCGATTCTGTTTCTCTTCTCGGTACTCATATGTGGTAAAGTCATCCCTGATGGAATATCGCAGGAATCGTGGGAAAGAGGGGTCCTTTCATCGGATTGGCTGGCCCAGCACTGTTTCAGTCGTGGAATGGCCAAATGGGGGAGGCAGTTTGATGGCTGAGGTCTCCAGGGGCCTCATGTATAAACGGTGCGTACGCAAGAAAAGTTACGTAAGAACTTTTCCACGTTCAAATCGCGATGTATAAAACCTAGACTTGGCGTAAAGCCACGCATTTTTCCACAGTACCTCATACCTTGTCGTACACAAGTTCTCCACTCGGTTTTGCAGACTGGCGGCACCCAGCGTCAAAGCAATGCTACTGGTCCTGTGTGGTTACTCCTTATTTTCCTGACGCGGCTGAATACACTGAAACTAACCGCATATTGTTTATTAGTGTAATGCATCTGATTGTAATTAACTTGTAATAATATAATGGTCCAGGGAATAGCCATAGTATTCCAAATACCATAGCTGCTTTAGCGTTGTTACTCTCACTGCACCTTTTTCTTCTTCTTCTTCTTCTTCTTCTTCTTCTTCTTCTTTCAGCTGTTCCCGTTAGGAGTTGCCACAGCGGATCATCTTTTTCCATATTCCTCTCACTGCACCACTCGGAGTATTTATATCACTGTATCTGAGTGTGAATCACAGCAGCAGCTGATCGGAAAGAGAATTATTGCTATACAGCATCAAGCACACGCTACCTTAGCCACAGCAAAACGTTTCAAAGCCTTTCCTGTACGGACCTCGCGGTTCAGAAAAAGTTTCATCCCAAGAACTATAAAGGCACTCAATCAATTGCTCCTTGAAGAACTGTTTGTACTTATAAATACAATTACCTCACTGTAAACTTGCATTACAGTTATAATATTGCACAACCTGAGCCACTTTATAAAGCGCATATTTACATATGATGACGACATCATTTTTAAGATGAAATGCAGCAAAATATGTTTATTATATTATACAGGTAAAACTTTAACTTCATTTAAATAGTCTGTATTTTTCACTGGGACTGGTGTGAAGAATAGAATAATTAAACATGTACTACGAAGATAGTTCAATGTTCCTTAAACGTTTTGAAGAATCGGCGCTCTAAGCTTACAGATGGCTTAACATCTATTACAGAGCTGATTGTGTGGTGATCGGTTACTTAGAGAAAGAAAAGCAAGGACTGCAGGGGCGGCCACGCCAATATATATTGAATATAAAACAGAAAGAGAAAATAACGACACAGCTAAAAGCAGCGCAAATTTCGACAAAAGTTAAACGCTTGTGTCATGCGCACGAGGCGGCTATGCAGTGTCCGCAACAGACGTGACCATCCACCATGCATAAGATACCATATTGACATTGGCGGGCAAAGGGGCCACCGATTCTTTCTCTGCCCAGGGCTGCCACAAGCCTAGAACCGTCCATGAGTACTGCTGCAATAAATAATTTCATCGAAGGTCGTGCACAATCACGGCACCGTGAAACCCATGTTTAATAACGTACTTTAACTACTATCAAAGTGATATCACGTATACATCTCAGTATTTTAGTTATTCAGAGAGCTGTGATATCACGAATGTAATGGATTCTGTGTCCAGTCTGAGGAAGAGAGCCGGTTTAAGAAGCAAATAGTGATTCACACACATAGAGCACATTGAAGATCACATACAAAACAAAGCATTTAACGTGCTACTTGAATTGCTATGTGATTTGAGAAACTGGTTTATTAAATGATTTTAAGATGATGTTTATGATGTTCTACTTTAATGACAAAATAAACTACATGATTAAAGTGGAAATTTCGAGATTGAAGTTGACATTTCGTGCTTTTTTTCCCCACTGTGTGCCTTTTTTTTTTCTTTGTACCCTAATAAGCTTTCATATGACACTCAGACGGTGGGCTACGACTCGCCTTTTCACGGTGACTTTGATATCTGAGCTTTCAAGTTTCTCCAACACGCTCAATCAACTTCCTTTTGTTGATTATACCACGGTTTAATTAAACAAATAGTATGTTTTTCCTTTGCCTCCACTTGGTATTCACTGAAATTCTTATATTTTCCCCTGTGCTTTTCCCATTGCCTTTTCACAGAAGGCTGAGCTTAAGGGCGATTTATATTGATTTGCATATTCAAAGAGGCGTAATTCTGGGAGGAGTTGGGGCGTTACATAAGGCGTGTGCACGAGTGTTTCACGCTGACCGGGATTTATGTAGTGGAAGTTGGAGAATGCACAGATTCCTGCATCTAGATTTTTCTGTGCGTAAGCACATTTCGGCTTTTGTTCTTACGTCATGTTATAGTGCAAATTCTACACACGCCGTTATGCATGAGGACCCAGGACTCTAAACAAATCCAAATCATATTATGTGATATCATCTACTGTTAAATTCTGTTACATACTTCTAAAATTTTTATTTTTATACTGTATTGATGATTTGTTCTGTGTATTGTATTGTATCGACCCTCTTCTTTTTGACACCCACTGCACACCCAACCTACCTGGAAAGGGGACTTTCTTTGAACTGCCTTTCCCAAGGCTTCTTCCATTTTTTTTTTCCCTATTACGTTTTTTTTGGGAGTTTTCCCTTGTCTTCTTAGAGAGTCAAGGCTGGAGGGCTGTCAAGAGGCAGAGCCTGTTAAAGCCCATTACGGCACTCCTTGTGTGATTTTGGGCTATACAAAAATAAATTGTATTGTATTGTAAGGTATGTCCAGTGAGCAGAGGTTTGTAAATGCATGATACGATTGAAACAGATGGACTTACCATTGTACCATTAAACCTTTTTAAATAAATAGACATTTTGCAATGCAAGTAAATAAATAAATGGCACATTGAATGGGGTGATGATGTCCTCCTGAATGCTGAATTTTGAACAAATGCATTATAACAGCCAACTCAAAATTCCTTGGATGGCTGCCACACTTCCAGGCCTGAAGCCTGGAAAATAATCACTTACTAGGCCAGTTCAACACCATACTCCACTTACAAGTTTGCCAAACTGAGTGTTTGAAGACAGTAAATAACAAAATCTAAAAGTAAAAGGTGAATATATTGCAATAGCCATAAATAATAGAAAGTGTCCCAAAATATACAGTGAATTAATAAATTAAAAAAATAACTTTTCTTGTTTCCACACCAAACATACACTATAAACTACATACAAAAAAAATTATCCACCAAATAAACTGTATACAAAATACATAGGCCTACAAAATAATATCATAAACCAAACACACAGAAAATCTGGGTTGGAACACTCACTGAGAGGATGATGTAACATGATGAAGCAGTCCAGAAACCTTGAAGTAAAGTGAATGCAAAAAAAAAATCATTGAAATGGTGGTGCTATCCATAGTAAATAAACCAGAAACACCAAAACAATCTGAACCGCTGAGTGCCAGCAGATGTTAAGTATTTTCCAGATATAATTCAGAGAAAATGCCTTTCCATAGAACTATGATGAGATAGTTACAGGAATTCACTTGGCACAGCTAACAGTCATCAAAAACTGTGTTTGAAATTGAAATCAAAATGGAAAGAGAACAAGAACTAACCTCTAACATCCTCAGTATTAGGAAATGACCTGGAAATCTTTTAAAAGAAAGAGGAAGTCCCACCTTAACTGGGCAGAAGCTATCAATTATTTGTCTTGCCCATTGTATTTCTTTTACACAAAGAACAATTTACCATTATGTAAAAGGACAATAACTAAAAGAAATAAATTAACAGACCAAACATATTACAAAAATCATGTACCACCACTAACAATACAAATTCGCTCTCACCCTCCTTTCTCTTTTTAAATTATATGCAGCCCCAGTGCCAGTGCCAAGGGCCTCTGAACTGAAGTGTCAGTCATCCATGATGTCAGGTGGCACAGTAATTGTTCTCTGAGCAAGATAGATCTACTGCATGGTGATTTCCATAAAATATAATACACAATTATGCACATCAAACTATGTTTTCTTAATTACATGGATGATTATAGAGGGCATTTTTGCTACTGATTGAGATTACTTGATATTAGTCTAATGCGGGCATTTTATATAAAAAAAAAAAAAACATTTATTATCTAACAAATTTTCATTTGTTTCTGCAAGTTCTTTCTACTCTACTCTTCTTTCAACAAATACCTTTTACTGAAATTGCACTAATAAATATGTAATTCCATACGGTCACTTGTTCTGTATTTAAATTAAAAAATACAAGTATTTACAGATTTGGTAAAAGTGTGAGATATGACTATCCATTCATCCATTTTCCAACACGTTGAATCCGAACACAGGGTCACGGGGTCTGCTGGAGCCAATCCCAGCCAACACAGGGCGCAAGGCAGGAACCAATCCCCAGGCAGGGAGCCAACCCACCGCAGCAGGAATGACTATTTTTTGCTTTTTGCAATTATATATTGTGGCAACCGCCCTGGTGGCTTTGGGGACCACGGAAGCAGAACTTGGAAGCTCAACCCTATAGGGGCCCGTGCTCACTGCCGGGGGTACCCTAATGCCTGAGGAGCCCTTGCCCTCAGCACTTCTATCACACCTGCTGTGAGGAAGAAGACCAGGGGCACCCGGTCTTGGGCCTTGGGAGTGCTGGCGGAAGCTAATCGGGAGGCACCTGGAGTACATCCGGGTGTGTATAAAAGGGGCCACCTCCCTCCATTCAATGGCTGGAGTCAGGTGGAAGTGGACGGAGCTCGGAGGAGAGGAGTGGAGGCGGTCAGAAGACAAAAAGAGGCATTGTGAAGATATGTGGACTTTGGGGGTGATTGGTGCTGTGGCACTGGGTTTGTGTGTGTTTCACGTTTGTAAATACTGTAAATAAATGTGTGTGGTGCTTCAAGAACCATGTCTACCTGTCTGTGTCTGGGCTGTTTCCCACAATATATTATGGTTATCTCAAATTATGGTGAATTCTCAAATTCACTTTACCCAATTCAGGATCATAGAGTGTCGGAGTCTAGCACATGGGTCAAGGCAGAAAATACACTGAATAGCACGTCAATCCCTCACAAGGTACACCCACAGTCACTCATACTTGAGCCAACTTATAGTCGTGAATCTACATACCAACCATTCAAATCTTCGAGGACCCAGAGGAAAACCCACATAGATACAGGAAGCATGTTCTGAAATCACTCAGAAAACACCTGGATGTGAGATCTGAACCCATAACATTAACCAGTGTATCACTTGATACATAAGTACAAGTTCAAAATATAATCAATAATAGTTAAGATGATGTATTCATTACATTTATAATTCTTTTCTTCATAAGAAGAATTAGCTAAGTCCTGCTACTGCATAACATATTATATGCTCTTGTTTTCAAACTTTACATTTACACTGTCAATACAGAGTTAATGAAAGTGCAGAAGGATGATGCCATGAGCTATAAATTGGCATTGAGCACAGCACTCAACACCCTTTCTTACTAATTTGGCTGTGAAGGTAATTGGGTTTACATTTTTTGGTGATGTGCCAATAGCAGTCATTCTGATTATACCCTGAACATTTTTAAACAGTACAGGATGTGAGGTGACATGGTGACAAAAATGTACACACTGACTCAGCAGGGGGTTTTCAAACCACTGCTTAGTGTGATTGCTTTATATTTTTATGTGAAGTTGTCTCTAATCATACAGGAGAGACTGCACATACTTAAAGCAGCCTATCATTTCACTGATGTTCAGTTAAAGAATTAACTAATCTTGTCCTTTTTAAATGCATTGAAAATGACAAATTACTGCTGCTTGAATGTGCCTTAGTTCTAATGAATTTGATTTGTGTTAAAATATAATCAGACAATTTGGTCATCCATTTAGTTTATCTTATGCTCCAAATTAACCCTTTCTACAAAGTATTGCTTTTAGTTAGCCTTAGTTAAAATTTTATGTCCTCTACAATTTCTAAAAAATCGTCATATAAATTTGAAATGCAAACTTTTTTTTCTTATAAAGATACAGTAACTCCTCCTATTGCATCTCATCAGTCAGCAACTGAATATTAAGATACATTCTATAGTTGACAGTATTTATATTAATGACAATTATTGGTTGCATTTTTATGAAGACATTTTCAAATAAGTAAAGTACCCAGTAGGCTGATTATACATTTTGATCAGCCAACACTAATTTGCATTAAATTTAACATTACAAGATAATCATTTTAGATGGTCTTGATGACTAGCACGGCCTCATAGTTCCAGGGGACTAAGCTGAAATGTCATTCACTGTCACCTTGCAAATATGCATACGTTTGGCGTGGCTGCCAGTGCCTGATGCTGATGGAATAGGATTTGTCTCCCAATTACTATGAACTAGAATAATTTATTGTAGGTAAAGAACAGAAAGTGTAATTGTTCCTTTATTTTGTTGAAGAACTTTAGAGTTGTTATAGAATGCAGTTCAAATTATACAGTTTGACATCCAGCCAGGGCTTTACCCGGCTGGGACGTAAGCTGGATGGAAGGACCGGGGGAAAGAGCATCCGGGGGAAAGAGCATCCTGGGAGTCGGAGTTTGATGAAGCCCTGTTGGGGGCCACTAGGGGGAGTTGCAAAGAGAGTAGAGCCCTGCTATGTTAGGCTTTCCCTTCACCTGGGAGTGATTCCAGACCTTGCTAACAAGCACCTGGAGCAATCCTATGTGCAGCATAAAAGGAGCTGCCCACCTTCATTCGGGGCCAGAGTTGGAAGGAGCAGGATGAAGTTTGCCAGGGAGGAGTGGAGGTGGAGAGAAAGAAAGAAAGAAAGAAAGAAAGAAAGAAAGAAAGAAAGAGTACTGCATTGTATAGTGTGCTTAGTGCTGCACTGTGCTGGGAGTTGTGGGAAATGAGGGAAAAATATTTCACACCCTTAATAAACGTGCATTGTATGCTGGACTTGTGATCTGTGTCTGTTGTGTCGGGTGTGTGGGGAGGTGTATGTCCCTTGGTGGTTCCCAACAGGTATATCTCTAATTGTCAAGTGAAAAAAAGCAGCAGTATTAAAAATATCTTACCCAACAAAATTAATCAACTTACTACTATGCAACATTATCCTTCTAGAGAAAACCAACCTGAGTGGGCAGGCACATTTTGCATAAAACAAGCCTCTGAGAAGATCTAAGCCAGCTGGACCACAGCCTCTTTTTCTAGGCAGCCCAACAATGCAAGCATTCAAGACTATAATGTTGACTTGTGAAGAGTCCAAGCAGGTCAAAATGTGATGTTAATATGTAATGACAGAGCTAAGTATGAAACGTTGTCCAGGAGACCAAAAAAAACATTCAGGACAGTAGATGTGACAGATATAACTGCAATAATGATTAAAATTTTAAAAATAAACCATCATAAGCCACTGAACTAGCATCTTAAGTAAAGCTAGGTTAAAAAAATGGTTCATTATCTTCTTCTTTCGGCTGCTCCCATTAGGGGTTGCCACAGCGGATCATCTTCTTTCCATATCTTTCTGTCCTCTGCATCTTGTTCTGTTACACCCATCACCTGCATGTCCTCTCTCAACACATCCATAAACCTTCGCTTAGGCATTCCTCTTTTCCTCTTCCCTGGCAGCTCTATCCTTAGCATCATTCTCCCATTATACCCAGCATCTCTGCTCTGTATATGTCTAAACCAATGCAATCTCGCCTCTCTGAATTTGTCTCCCAACCGTCCAACTTGAGCCGACCCACTAATGTACTCATTTCTAATCCTATCCATCCTCGTCACACCAAATGCAAATCTTAGCATCTTTAACTCTGCCACCTCCAGCTCTGTCTCCTGCTTTCTGGTCAGTGCCACCGTCTCCAACCCATATAATATAGCTGGTCTCACTACCGTACTGTAGAGCTTCCCTTTCACTCTTGCTGATATCCATCTATCACAAATCACTCCTGACACTCATCTCTACCCATTCCACCCTGCCTGAACTCTCCTTTTCACCTATCTTCCAAAATCCCCATTACTCTGTACTGTTGATCCCAAGCATTTAAAAACTCATCCATCTTCGTCAACTATACTCCCTGCATCCTCACCATTCCACTGACGTCTGTCTCATTTACACATATGTATTCTGTCTTGTTCCTACTGACCTTCATTCCTCTCCTCTCTAGAGCATATCTCCACCTCTCCAGGGTCTCCTCAACCTGCTCCCTACTATCACTACAAATCACAATGTCATCAGCAAACATCATAGTCCATGGGGACTCCTGTCTAATCTAGTCTGTCAACCTGAGACCGGAAGTGATGTCGTCCACAGGACCGGAAATACTGTGTCCCAAGCTGAGTCAGCGGCTCCTGGTGGGATTTCCCAGGAATGGTTTGCAGGAGAACTTAGAGAAAGAGTTAGTGCACCCTGCTGCCCCCAGGGCAGATGTGTTACTACTAATCTTTAAGCCCTTCAGCTGCCTCCTACTCACATGTGTGTGACAATGTACAGTTTACATGTTCTTCCTTTCTCTATGTGGATTTTCTCTGCATATTTCAATGTCCTGTCACATCACAAAGACAATTAGTTGAGGTTGACTGAGGAGTTTTGGTCAAATGTGTGTGCACCCTGTCAAAGACATTGAGATCACTTTTTCTAAGGTTTAGATATGATCTGCTCTTATCTGTTTTCAAAATGCCTTAACTTGTGCTATGCTTATTATAAACATTGTAACAGATATCTGTTTTCTAACCTGCTCATCCAGTTCAAGGTTGCACTGAGCAGATGACTTGAGTATATAATATCAAATACATACAATAGTTGGACTATGCAACAGAAATGTTTTAGTAACTATAAAAAGCTGTCAAAATGATGCATTTTTGACAATTATCACATATTACAGTGTGTAGGCATTTAAGAAATTAGGAAACATTTGTCAAGATGTGTGAAATTTGCTTTGCTTTATTGTTCATTGCACATTGCCTTTTTTGCAACATTGTTTGCTATTGATAGTAAATGAAGATTTTTTGATGTAATTAGTAATGATTAAGCTACAGCAGTTTTTGTGCTCTTAGACATACACGGTTGCTGTTTTCATTACAGTGAGTCTCTTTGTTTTAAAATCATGTCTATTTACATAATTGAATTTTGCATTGTTATTAAATTTAACACCCATACTGATTATTTTTCACTTAAATAGATCGTTTTAAGGCATTTTATCTAAGTAGACAGTCACAATTTTTATCAATGTTGACATAATGAAAAATGAGCATTATCTATTATTTTAATGGAGCCATGGACTAAAGGAGTAACAAGTCAGACATGGTGTTCCAAATTAGAGATATGGTTCTGCAAAACAGCAAACAGGAGTCATGTGGGTTACCATTACATGCTGTTAGCTCTGTAGGAGAGCAACAAGCAGAGCATCAGTATAAGAGAGGCAAAGATACCTAAGATAATATACTCAGCAAAAAAAGAAACGTCCCTTTTTCAGGACTGTGTATTTCAACAATAATGTTTTAAAAATCCAAATAACTTTACAGATCTTCATTGTAAAGGGTTTAAACAATGTTTTCCATGCATGTTCAATTAACCATAATCAATTAATTAACATGCACCTGTGGAATGGTCGTTAAGACCTTAACAGCTTACAGAAAGTAGGCATTTAAGGTCACAGTTCTAAAAACGCAGGACACTAAAGAGACTTGTCTACCGACTGTGAAAAACACCCAAAGAAAGATGCCCAGGGTCCCTGCTCATCTGCGTGAACGTGCATTAGGCATGCTGCAGGGAGGCATGAGGACTGCTGATGTGGCTAGGGCAATAAATTGCCATGTCCGCACTGTGAGACGCCTAAGACAGCGCTACAGGGAGACAGGAAGGACAGCTGATCATCCTCGCAGTGGAAGAGCCCGGATCTCAATCCCATTGAGCACGTCTGGGACCTGTTGGATCGCAGGGTGAGGGCTAGGGCCATTCCCCCCAGAAATGTCCAGGAACTTGCAGGTGCCGTGGTGGAAGAGTGGGGTAACATCTCACAGCAAGAACTGACAAATCTGGTCCAGTCCATGAGGAGAGATGTACTGCAGTACTTCAAGCAGCTGGTGGCCACACCAGATACTGACTGGTACTTTTGATTTTGAGCCTCCCTTCATTCAGGGACACATTGTGAAACATTTTTAGTTTATGTCTTATGGTGTTGACTCTTTTAGTGTTCATACAAATATTTACACATTAAGTTTACTGAAAGTAAAAACAGTTGAAAGTCAGAGGACTTTTTTTTTTTTGCTGAGTATATATTGGCTTTGAAACAGTAACACCTCAAGTTTATAATCAATCAGCTTTGAGGTGAAAAAGGACCAACAACAGTAACATGGACAGAATATGCAGACTACACATACTGCTTAACTCTGGCACAAGTCTCTGGGGCTACCAGTATCAGCACTAACTTCATACAGCAAGGTTTTTGCTGTACATTGCTGATAAAGAATTGAGAAAAATATTTTCTAAATACCTATCGTTTCCACCCCATACTTCTTTGAAGCAGAATAATTATTCTGGCTTCTTTTCCATGTAGTGGAAGGAACATGTGAAAGGCCTCCTTGGTAGCTTTCTCAAATTTAGTGCCATCAAACAGTCCTCCTTAGTGGTACGTGAAAATCAACATGCCACTCAGCCCCATCTGTTTTAATGTTCTGTGCTCAATACAATCCTGATATTCAACTTCTTTCTTAAAAAAAATGCCGTGGCTGCGTATAAGGGAGCAAATGGTATTGGACATATTTGTATATATTGGCTAGCTTGTGAAGCATAGACTTTACAGAAAAAACCTAGAAATGAAAGTGGAAATGTAAAATAAAAAAAATGGGGTCCATGTTGTAATGGTGAGAATAAGAAGTTCAGGTTGCACATGCACACTACACTCAAGGGTACACAGAACACTGCAGGACCAAAAGCACCGCCCCATCATGCAGAAACAGACTTGCAGCAGATAGCACGAAAACAACTTCACATATGACAAAAAGTTAACTTTTTTATATAAGAGATTGCATTAAACACATGATGTTAGATTTAAAAAATGTTTAGGAAGAATAAATTGTTGTTATTTACATTTTAATAATAAATTACTCCAGGAAGATTCTTACTTATTTTGTACAAGATCTAGTGCCCTTTATGCAGAAACACATCTAGTTACGCTTGCCCAGAGGAAACCAGTGACTGGCAAACGTCTGTGAAATAGAAGGAAAACACCAAAGAGGGTGTATCACAGGTAACACCACCTTCTGACAAATAGGGAAAAAGTTGATGCTACTAAGAAACATAGGACCATGTCATCCCACTAGTACAACAGGCACTATGAGTGCTAGAATGTTTATGGGTTCAGAAACTCCACGAGGAACTGTAAGGAGCTTTAACTTAGTATCCTTGAAGCAAATGTGAACCTCTCTCAAAATGTATAGTCAAAATAATATCAAAAAGAGGTTTAAAGCTGCCTTGGGTTAATTCATTTATTTAATGAGAATTTGGGAATACAGCTGCTCACATGGTAAAAGGAGAGGGGAAAAGGAAACAGTGAGCAGGTGGACAAGCCACCTCACTCCATTAAACATGGGTTCATAGGATTTATGGTATGTAAGCGAAAAGAAGTAGCAGATCTTGCTGTTTATTGTGTACTCTCATTTACTTGCTATATTTTATCTCCATTGTATCTGTTCTAGGCAAGTCTAGATACTTTTTTGTATTTCCTAGCCTCTTTGGTATTTACATGGATATGAGGACATTTTGACGAGGCACCTTTGAATTCAGACTTTCCCTTCATTTTCCAAACCAATTTAATCCAGTTTTAAGGTTATGGAGCTCTGGAATCCATCCAACAAGCACTGGGATGGGATCCAGTTAGTATATAGGAAACATTCTTGATGTCAGTCCAGCACAAGCCATGTTCATTTGTACTTCATTTTTTACAAACATCACAATTTCAAGATGTAGGTAGGAAATCTGCAATTCCTGAAGAAAATCCACACTGACACAATAAAAAATCCACACAGTGTGATTGGCCAGAATTCTGCATCAATATTCCTAGAACTGTGAGGTTAACAGGTCTGAACTACTATACCACCAACTTAATCCAACTTTTGAAATGTTCCTGCATATTTTGTACCTAAAAATTCAAATAAATATTTGATTCCATTATTGCTGTCAAGTAAAACATTGCTAAAACCTTTTTTCAACAACCCTTTTAAAATTAGATATACTGTAACAGAGGTTTTGAAGCATTTTAAACTGAGGATTCCAAATAATAAAATGGGTACCATACTAGGACCCAAACAGTTGAATGTTATCATAATGACAACATATGTAGTATACATGGACAAACAACAATTGCCATGTGTGGATGGGCGGTGGAAGGACAGACTGGAAACAGTCAAAATGTTGGCATGCCAACAGGGTCGTCCCTTTTAATTGTCGCGAGACAAAACAAACAAAAATGAAAAATAACAAAAAACCTTCTTTACAGACTTTTGAGAGTCACGTGCTCTGCCGGGTAAAGAGACCTTTTTCTTAGTCTGCACTTCTTTTATTGTCAAACTTCCAGAAGGGGTGGGGGTTAAGTGCCCTTCCTGGACATCTTTTCTGAGCTGTGAGGGAAAAAGAACAACAGGACAAAGTCAACGGTAGCCCCTCTTCTTGTCTCGGTGTGTTATTGAATACGTTTACCATGACACATATAATAAAATACAGTAGAAGCTGTTGTCATACGAATATTACTAAAAAAAGATAAGTGAAAAGTAAACATATCTTTCTAATATAAAAAAAAATCTTGGAAGGTTGGCAGGAGACGAGGCATGATTTTCTCAGAGAGACACTTTCAAGTCCCGTGAGGCGAGTCTTTGTGCCAAGAGATTTAACCATGCCTGGGGCCAGAAATAAAACAAAGAGCAGATGACAAAGTAGAACATCGGAAAGAATTCAAAAACGTTGCCGTGGTACACATGCAGAGCAGGTTAGAGATAATGGAAGTTAGAAAATTCGAAAGTCTCAAAAAAAGGTTAGTAAAGATCGCATTAGCGCAAACAGAAATTATTATTCAGTAAAATAACGGAACATCAAAATGAGATCGAATATATTGTTCGGATTTAAACTTTAAGATGGAGACTTGTAGATCGTATAATTCATGTTGCCATCAGGGATAAAAAGAAGTAGTGTTTCTTCCCAATGAAGAGGCATATCTGTGAGAATTAAAAGATTTGTTGTTTGGTGAATTTGTGTGAATGCTATTGTCAGACACATTTCTTGTAGAGAGAAAGAAACTATATTCACTCACGTGCAGTTATACGTTGCGTTGTTACGATATAATTTCAAACACGGAATCAAAATTCAATGCGATATTGATGAAAAGGTAAAATGAAAAACAGATTGAATATATAGAAATAGGTGATATGACAGAAGTGCTCTGCACAACTGATCGAACAAAGAGAAGGTAAAAAAAAAACTGTATTTGTTTCCCATTGTATCACCATTTAAGAGGGGATTTCAGAGGAGCGTCCGCATTTCCTTGGGTTGTGTGAGTGTCAGAGATGCAAAGTGGCTGGTGCGTAGCAGAAGCCTGGGGGGTGGGGGGTTGGCAAGAGAAGTGACCCTTGTCCCTAGTCTTTAATAAAACAATAATTACCAGAATAGTGGAGGAACAGTGTGATAGTACCCATTTGTAAGGATAAGGGTGATATTCAGGATTGTGGAAACTATACAAGGATAAAGCTGATGTCACACACAAGGAAAATTTCAGAAAGGGTTATAGAGAGAATGCTTAGGGAAGAGACCAACATAGAGGAGGAGCAGTTTGGTTTATGCCAGGCGCAGGAACAACTGATGCAGTCTTTGAATTGAGACAGCTCACAGAGAAGCATCAAGAAAAACAGAAAGGTTTGCATATGGTGTTCATTGATTTGGAGAAGGCTTATGATACAGTACCCTATCAAGAGGTCTGGAAGTGCATGAGAGACAAAGGAGTACCAGGGAGGTATGTGAGGATTGTCCAGGAATGCATGAAGGAGTGAAGACTCGGGTTAAAAGCAGCATTGCAATAACAGACAAGTTTCCAGTTAGAGTAGGTCTGCACCAGGGATTGTCTTTAATTCCTTACCTCTTTGATCTGGTTATGGATGTCTTGAATCACAGGATAAAAGACCAGTCCCCCTGGTGCATGCTATTTGTTGATGACATCATGTTGTGTAGCACTAGAAAACAGGAAGCTGAGAGGATGTTTGAAGAATGGAAAAGGGCTCTGGAGGATAGGTGATTAAAGATATATAGGAAGAAGTCAGAATATTTGATTTTTATTGATGATCAGGATTTAGAAGTTACAGTAGCCTGCAGGAAGAGCTATTGAAAAGAGAAGATAAATTTAAATATCTTAGATGAGTGATAGCCCACAATGGAAAATTAGATGCAGAGATAACCCACAGAGTGCAGTGTTGATGAATCAATTGGAAGAAGGGATCCGCAGTATTTATTGATAGAAGAATTAAGGAGAAGGTTAAAGGTAAGGATAGTGGTAAGATATTGGTAAGATCAGCAATGCTGTATGGAGTTGAGACATGGGCAGTAAAGAGAGTGCAGGAGAAGAAGTTGGATATCACAGAAATGAGAATGTTGAAGTGGATGTGTGGATTTACAAAAAAGGACAGAATAAGATATGAGACAATAGGAGGTACAATCAAAGTATGAGAGATATCTAAGAAAGTACAGGAAAGTAGGTTTAAGTGGTATGGACAAGTGATGAAGAGAGACAATTAATATGTGGGCAAAATAGTTATGGGAATGGAAGATGAAGAGAAAGTGAGGTAGGCTAAAGTGGAGGGGGATGGAAAAGGGTCTGATAGGGGAAAAGGTGCTGGACCAAACAGTATTGAGAAGGCTGATAAAGCACATTGACCCCACATAGAAGTGGGAAAGGATGAAGAGGAAGAAGAAGAACAATTAATAACTTCTTCAGGTATATCACTACCAATGTAAGCACTTGGTGTAAGCATTAGAGAGTAATAAATTGTTCTTGATAATAATGATATGAAGAGTTTTGAAAGCTGTGGTGGGCTGGCGCCCTGCCCAGGGTTTGTTTCGTGCCTTGCGCCCTGTGTTGGCTGGGATTGGCTAAAGCAGACCCCGGTGACCCTGTAGTTACGATATAGCGTGTTGGATAATGGATGGATGGATGGAGAATTTTGAAAGGATAGTATGACTGGGCACTTAACTTAGTTATTTCAGACATAATCCTGGAAAGTGGTAACACGTTGGTGTTTCTCCTTGCAGACATCTTGTTGGTATTGTATTTGAATATTCATGCATAAATATTAAGACACTCTTTTTGTTTAACATGAATTTCCATATTTTAATAGCCAGAAAGAGGCGCTCCACATCCAAATGTTTTCTCAGTTGGCGATTTATTTGAAACTCGACTGGTCTTACGCTCACAATGGCCTTGGGTTGGTTGATTACTACTTGAGTAAAAACTGTGCCACCTTACTTTTCACACTGCCCACAATAGTGTTTTTGATCCTCTCCTTAAACGTTCACACTTGATGGTGATGATCTAATGTTAAATGTTTGATTACACTCCTCTTTAAAAAAAATTAAATCTGCACTCAAACAAATGTGAATCATTATTACTTATCAGCATTTTTTTAATTTGAATTTCACACATTTGTTTCACAACCTCTCAGTGGTTATTGCTAAAGTGATTTAAGACAGTTCTTCACTTTGAGTGGGCATCAATAATTTAGAAGAAACATTTTCCTTAACACTGAATCATAACTGTGAACCAGAGTTTTCATACCTGAATCCCTGGATGAGCTTCATGCAGCTCTTTCAACATTCTTTGCCTCCCCTTTTATGGAGTACTTACTTAACACCTCCACAGCACACAACCTTCCTCCACCCTTGGTTCATCTTTGTGCCAAACATAAAGCTGTAGCACTCGATCTGTGATTTCTGCAGGCCATCCCTGCTGCTGCATCACACTGATAAACACTTGAGAAAACTTTGCTGTTACGCATCCAGAAAATAATTTCCTGTACCTGTACAGGGGTAATTTTCCCCTGTGTTTTAAGTAAGATTATATCTGTTGCTTCAGGGATTACTGTATATCTCATTGTAAGACGAAGTCTACTTAATATATATGTGTTTCCATGTTTGGAGCCATGTTTGTGGGCTAGAGTTTACTCATAGTTTTTCTGCTTCAAAGCTTATCTTTAAAGTTCAGCAGTTACTAAGTGTGAAATGCCCTGGTTCTCTTCTATGAAAAAGGCCTGTTATCTGTCACAGAATAGTGAACATTTTCCCACATAGATATTGGTGACATTTAATTTAGAACAAATATATTAGCTAGAGACTCTTTTTCCAGCTGCAGATAGTTCCTTTCTGCTTACGCCATTGGTCATTATATGTATGAAAAGGGCTTTTCTGAGCAACCAGGGAATAGGAGGTAGAAAACTGCTTCAAACACTTAAAGTGACGCGGCTAGCGGCAGCTTCGTATTATCAAAGAGTTTAAGGACAATTGTCAAACTTGAAAAATTGATGTATTTTGACCCTGTGATCCCCACATATACTTATTGATTGGTCTAGCTTTACCAAGAGGACAATCAGAGCAGTCCATTCTGAAAAGTTTATTGGGTCAGTAATGGCCTCAGTCTAATCATTTCTATTCCGTTTCAAGTTTGTCACTCAAGGCAAATTGGAGGGGCCAGGCTCTAAAATAATATGGCTTGGCATTTGACTGCACATACACTTTTGCCATTGTCCTCACTAGGGTGCCTAATTCTCTGCCAAACACCTTTCTAGCAAAAAATAAATTTCTGAAGGAACTACTGTATTTACACTTATCAATGCTCTCCATTCCAGGTTGTATGTTCTTCAGCATGTTTCTTCTGTATAGGTTAGGGACGCTTCCTTGTACCAAAAGCATAGGCAATTGTTTCTCTCTGGTTTTGCAGCTGAAGCTTATGGCACGTTATGTGACATTTCCAGCTATTATTTATTCATAGCCTTCATTTACATAATCTTTGCAAGCTGAAGGCATAATGTGAAACCAGTCACATAATATAACATGCTAATCAACTCACTCTAGATTTGATTTGTCTTTAGCCCTAGGGGTGATTTTTGTGTGCATGAGAGCTGATAACCAATGAATGCTGATCTGTACAATTTATACAATGCAGTGAGAAGAAGTAGGGAACACAGATGTTTTGGACCTCACAAACAGAAGAGAAGTTTAACTGCCTCAGGTGTAATGTTTTACATGGAAAAAAGTACCATTGGCTGCAGCTGAACTCCCTGTACCTGTTAACCTTCAACAGTGCCGGCTCTGTTAAGTAGGACGTTATTTGCCATCACAAAAAGGGGCAAGCACAACTGCAATAGATGGTTGTCACTCAGCTGGTAAATTAGACATGCCCAGTGATTATTAGTTGCTTAAACTGACATGGCCCAGCTACAAGATTAAACAACTGTGGTTGCCATGTCTGACATGCCTTACGATCTGTTTAACCAGCAAATTTGAGTTAACTCTATTACTCTAAATTTGTCACTAGTATATGTTTTCAAACTGATCTTGCTGCCGTGGATTTTTGCTCCACTAATGTTTCTGTAGGATTCTTCATTCAGTAATGTTAACCCATGTTTCTGTATTTGCTTTCATCTCCACTCTCTGCCTGTTAATGCCTAACTGCATTTTGTAAGGTCTCACTTTACAGTATTTCTATGAACTCCAAAAAGGGAATAGGTGTGCAGTATTCTACCTCGTCCTCCAATAAACAGACTCCACTCACCTAACATTTCTTCAATACCTGGCAGCATTCACTAGATGGCTCCAGTATATATGTGGTATCTTCCAGACCTGAGTAGTTGAAATTCTGTCATATCATTAGTCTCCATAGATCTTGATAGCTCGACTGTCCTTTTTAATCTCAGATTAAGTTCCAAAATTAGCCACCTTTGAAGGCACATATCATATACACATTAGCCGCTCCGTCTGATCATGTTATCCAGAACTAAGCCAAACTCACAAAACCTCTTCAGACTACAGTGCAGCTACAGATGCTGAAACTGCCTGTCCTGGTTGGCCCACTGAAATTTGAACCTCTGAACTATGACACTCCGCCTGAGGGCAGAGTGATTTTTTTTTTTGTTGCATCCAAAAGTTCAGATGGCGAAAACTCTGACAGCATTCTCAGCTGGCACAAATTTAATTTGACTGTAGATAAGTTTATTTTCTCCATGGAGGCTGCTGAAAGGAGCTTTTGTTTTCCTCTTCTCTGTTGTCAACTGACCACTGTTCAGCAATAAATTTAAAGGACTGCTATTTATTTGGTTTCAATTATATTCATTAGTTTGGAACTGTTTTTATGTCCTAGGTGCTTAAAGATATCAATGTCTTTATGTGTATACATAATTAACATTTTGTAAAGTTTCTAATTGCTTTTACATGTGAACTTGTTACAGTTTTCTAAGCCTTAACTTAGTAAAGACTGCTATATAGAAATAAACTAAACTGAATTAAAAAAAGTATGAGCACATACATTTTCCTCTTCACACCCTGAGAAAAAGTGCTTTGTTTGGCTGAATCAAGGCCACTGACCTTAAAGTAAAACTCCAGATTTTTTTCATACTATATCCAATTGTTTTTATTTGATACAAATAATTCCATTTTCTGCCTGTCACTATGCTTGTCTTCAATGTAATATCTACTAAAAGATGCCTCTTCAAGGTGATAGCTTTTACTTTATTAACTTCATTTGTAACCAATCACAAAGATAGGGCTTCCTTACCACTCTCTAGAAGTACTCTGTCTATTTAGCCGTTTTCAAACTTCCATATCCAGGATGCAAAGTGTCAAAACAAGAGCTTCAGCAGTGTCCCCTTGTGTTCAAACTGTAATTAAAAACATCCTTGCCTGAGTTTCAACAGCTTTCCCACTAACAAAACACAGAAGAAAATCCATCCAAGCAATCAAAAGAGATGAAAGAACAAATTTTGTTATATGCCATGGTAGCGCATATGTTTGTATCTGGCATTTCAAAACTGTAAGTAAATAAAATATACGCACTGCCTTTTAAACTAATACTATACTGAGTCTGATAACTTTGGTGTTCAACTGACACAGGAATCAGATTTTGAAAGGGTAAATGATCATCTCAAAGTTAATGTGGAAGACTCTAAGCAGATGGAAAACAGCATACCTTGTTCTTCTCAATTTAATGGCACATGTTCCAGGTTAGCATACAATATAAAAATTATGTTTTATTAATAATATAAATAGTAACTTTAAAGACACATCAGTTGCTCTTTCATGGCAAGAAGTTAATAACTCATATACAACAAACATAAAAAACCTCTGAAACAATACCAAGATAAATGATCAGTAGGTAAATACAAATCAAATAAAGATAATTTATAAGAAAACAGGTGATGTATCTTGTTTACGCTATATTACAATATAGAGTCTATGTGTATTAGGTGTTATGTCAAGGTGCAGGACTGGATGGATTGGCATTCCATATAGGGTCAAGAATGATATCCTACCTGGCTGGGAGGTCATAATGGAATGAGCACAAGAATGAAGGCATAATGCCGCCGGGATGTTCCTCAGTTTGTGTCCCTGTCTGGATTCTCAGGCAAGGACAAGGGATGAATGGATATTTTGAACAGTTCATCCTCCAGCATGAGAGGTGTCAGTATTCTCCCATCTGGAGCCCTGTCTACACAACTGCAGGGTTGCCATTGAATTGCAGTACAGGACGACCCTGTCATGGGTGCTTGGGTGCTGCAGAACTTCCATATGACCAAGAAATACTTCCAGCATCCAATGCCATGACACCAGAAGTGTTCCTGGGTGCAACATAAGAGGAGGTATCTCACCTAGTGCGGGGAATCAAAGTCAGGGGGATGCTTGACAATGCTCATAAAGGAGACACAAGGGAGATGGAGGTGCTTTATTGGTTGTTGGTTTGGTACTAGAATGATTTGTTACTGTGACATGGTACTGCCACCAAACAAACAATATTTTTATTTTATCTTGAACTTGTGTGCAGCTGAGTTATTCCTGGTGTTTGGGCTCTGGGCATCTCCTAATGGTCAGAATTGATAATAGTTATTAGGTCTTTGTACCCTAGGCATTGTTACCAGCCTGTATTCTGTTCTGAGCTCTTTACTTGTGGTGATCAATTTTATACCCTTGTCTTATAATACTTCTTTCCAAATAGTGCTGCAGATTGATGTTTACTCATTTATATTGGCCTCTTTTGTAAGTCAGTGTGGATAAAAGTATCTGCTAAGCAAATAAATGTAAGTGGAACTAATTTTAATGTAAAACAAAAAGAGGTTAGCTGAAACTGATAGCATATGGGCACAATAAAGTTTACAAACCTACCTTGGTAATTATAAATATATTCTCCATAAAAATTTTAAAGCTTTTACTCACTTTTGATAGAGGGTTGCCTCAGGTTGGACGGTTGGGAGCCAAAGTCAGAGAGGCGAGATTGAGTTGGTTTGGACATGTGCAGAGAGATGCTGGGTATATTGGGAAAAGGATGTTAAAGACAGAGCTGCCAGGCAAGACGAAAAGAGGAAGGCCTAAGAGGAGGTTTATGGATGAGGTGGGTGAGAGATGACATGCAGGTGATGGGTGTGACAGAGCAAGATACACAGGACAGAAAGATATGGAAGAAGATGATCTGCTGTGGCAACCCCAAATGGAGCAGCCACAAGAAGAAGAAGAAGAAGAAGAAGAATTCAGTTTTGATACTTTTGGAGCAAAGTGTTTTTCAAGAATACTACTTACATTGCTATAGTCAATTACTGGAAGTGAAAGGAGGAAGTGGAGTATATGCTTAAATTCTAATTGCTTAAAAAAAAAACAGTAATTCAGAAAACAAAGCTGGACTGAATATAAAAAAATTCAAAATATACTATGCAAGGCTGTTTGGACAGAAAGGACATTAAGGTGACAGTGTGGAAAATAAATGCAGAACAGAGTCTGTAAAATGAGTGAAGAACCCATACTAGTGAATTGAAAACCATCCTACTGTACATACCATTTGTATTGTAATCTTGTTAGTTCCTTATCATGATGCATGATATAAATGGTGTGATATACAAATAGAAATGCATTGATTGAGATTAATTGAGTGTGATCCTTAAACATAAAGTCTTCCAGGGTAGAGAAATAACACAGCACACCATAACTGATAAAGGTGTTAAGCTGAACTGAACATTAAACAATCTGGTAAGTAAAAAGCTTTAGTTCCTTTAAAAAATAACATTGATCTGTAATAAAACAGTTTCACAAGCAAAAGAGGGAACTCTGATCTTATAACTTCAGAATTTTGTTGGGTGTTCTTTCACCATGAAGTAGTTCTGAAAACAACTCAATAAAACCCGGATTTAAAAGAACTTGTAGTAGGCAAAATCCAGTCAGACAGCAGTACTTTGCTGTCTTTGTTTTAATTACCGCTTTATTATCCCCTTTGATCCAACTTTCCATTGTTTGATGGAATAAGGTAATCGTGTATTCTGAATTTTCTTTGGTTTTGTTATGGATTAGAGTAGATCACAGATTTATTCTTCCCAGTCCCCATGACAATATGAAAAAAGAGATGTATGCCATCGCATATGAAATGCCTGTCACATTGTCTGGATATCAAAATTAATTATTATATACAAAAATATAGTTCTTTAAGACACAAAATAAGTTAAAGGAAATTAAAGCAATTTACACAATTGACTGAAGATAGAGAAGGAATCACCAAACATTTCCTTGCAAGATATTGTTACAATACTAGTAGAAAGTTAGTTCTAAAGAAATGAAATGTTTTTCAAGGAAAAGATTATGTTTTTCCTTAACTCACAGCATGCTATGTTAAAACGTTGACATGTAATAACAATGATTTTGTCCTGAATGTATTTAAATACTTTATGCATTATAGTAGATAAACGTTTAATATTTAAAATGCTTACATTTCCAGCATAAAATATACTTAATTTAGCAGTAATAGTAGAAGTACTGTCACATATACAAAGCACACTGAAATTATTATTCGCACTTCCAACAATCATGCAACATGTCAATACTCCCCAGCACCATGACAAACAAAAATGCACTAAAACACATAACTTATTTTATTTAAATTAAAAAATATATCAGATCAGACTACAGGGCTGGGCTTCCATGCCCTCTACCCGAGGCCACCAGCGTAACCAGGATGGACACCCCCTCGCGGTCTGGAGGAGGTACAAGCCCTCCTCTGGTCCTCCTGGGTGTCCCAGCCGGGGCGGCCACAATAGTCTCACCTATGGTATGTGGTACCACCCGGGGATAAAAGGGGTTGCTGTCGCTAACAGTCTTGTCTCCTTTTTCCCTCGCAGCCTTGAGATAATGCCCCTTTTTGCTTTCTTTTGGAATTAAAAGAGTATCTTGTCATACATGAGCAAGTTGGTAGCTTCGACACAGCACTATGGAGGCAAGTTCACATAGTCGCTGACAGCCTGTCTCCTGTTGCCCACAGTTCAGAGGTTGTTCCACACTGACATCAGTTCTAGCTTGGTCCCCAGAAGAACCCAATGGTAATGCTGAACCTTAGTGGGCTACATAACCAATATTATTGATGGAAGTAGGTCGTCATATACTAATCAGTGAAAGATGAGCACAGAGCTCCCTGTAAAAGGATACAAAAAGAACACATAAAGCCTGCGACTATGGGACTAACAAACTTTATTTTCCTTTTCTAAGCCTTTTTTTTGTTTTGATTAAACAGAGTACTGGCAAGTCCCCAACACTTTATGTTCTCCCTCTTTTGTATTTCATTCCCTGACATTGCTGAATGAGTAACTTTACCAGACTCGGAAAACTCACTGACTGGGAGGCCAGATTAACAGAAGTAAGATGGAGATTGTTATGCTGTTTTTGTACAGAAGGAGCTTGGGTTACAATTTGTTTTCAGATCAGAGTGGCATTCAGAGATCAATTCCTGTCACTATATTTTTATAGTATTTATTTCCTGATCCCATTTTTTCAGGTACAGGATTATGACGAGACAAACTCCTACCTTACAGCATCAGTCAAAAAATAGGGACCAATTGTGAATAGAATGCTATTTTGACCTAGGAAGCAATCAGTTACCCAAAATAGCAGATGACGAGGCCTTCTGCACATCAGTATGACCAGTCGAGGACAGTAAGCTATGTCATTCTGAGTGGTACATTAGGAATGAGCACCACAGAAATAAGAAGACACTGCAAATGGGACAAAATGAAGAAGGTGACAGAACACCAATTACTGGTGGCTTCCTGGTGATAGTAGATATAGGGGATAAAGCATATGACAAAGGAGCGTTACATTCTCAAAGACAGAATGAGGCCCTCTGGAGCCTAATCGAAATGGCATGCACTACTGAGAGTAGAAATGTGGAAGCACAGGGATCATGCTAAGAACTGGTAGAACCTTGTTGCTCAAAATAAAGACTAGGCAGTTGTAAAAGTGCAATGGAGACTCAGTCTTTTTGTGTGATATTTTAATTATGTGCTTGTTGCCACAGTGAATTTAAGCGTAATTACTATGACTTGTTGATTTTTAATACAATAGCTGTAACGCATTTACTGGTGATAATGTGAAGTGCATCATTTTATATTGAGGCTGTTAGGCTGTCAGTTTCTGAAAGTGCTGTATTTGAAAGCCACGCTGAAGCTAGCATCTCTCTCTATTTCCTGAATTACCAGGATAACATGGTTTGTCAGCTTTTACCGAGTTGCTACATGTAGGATTGAAAGCCAGTAATGCTGGCTTCTAATGCAATGCAGAAAAAGCAAGTTAACTGTGCCTCTTGTGGAGTGCCACCATGTATTATCTGACTTCTACATTTTAACTAACAGCATGTAAATACATCTATAACATTAGCTTGAAAATGTTTTATATGGAAATAACATATATTTTATTTTAATGAGTTAACGCAGTATGCACTAGACTATAATTATGCCACAGTTTTAATGATTTTCTTCTGGCAGTAAAACACAATATGTGTAGCAGTATAATTTAGTATTAAAATACATCCAAACAAAGAAAATATCAAATAAAAACACTGTAAATACACTTTTCATTGAGCAAGCTGATGTCTATTCTTACCAACAGCTCTCATCCTTACGAAGATAATTTGTAACTTACTTGCACAGTGATTTTAATGGGAAATGGCAGCCCTAATGTTGCCTTTGGCATGCCTGTAGCTAATGCTTTCTTTGTACTTTAATTTTATTTCACCTCCACAAGGAAGTTTAATTGTGTTTTGATGCAATGCCTTCAAATTCTACTTTATATTTATTTTTTGCTAAATTGGTAATTTGCATTTAATTGATTTATTTAACATCTTTATTTGCTAATATAATCACAAATACATAGCTATCCTTTTAAATAAAACTATATGTGTAATATTTTATACAAACAGCATTTTATTATTCAGATTAGGTGTCTATTATTACTGTATATTTGTATTGAATTAGCTTTTTTATTGTCCAACCGTATCACAAATATATTTATTTTAATTAGACAAAAACAAACACATAAGATGAGCAATTTCTCATAAAATGAAATATACGTTATTATCATGTTTTCAGCAGTGGATAGTGACATCCAAACTTTGAGGACCACATTAAAAATGTTCTCTCCTCTTACGCCCAACCTCAGGTCCACCTCACAGAAAGGAAACAACAGCAAAGGACACTGAGTGGGCAGGTCTTTCCTAAAAACACAACTCTTGGCAAGTAGCTGTTATGATCCCTGGCTAAAGTAACTTTAAAGGGTTGGATAAGTGGAGGGTCTTGTTCTATGGATAACTATTACAGATGGATGCAGTTTAAAGTTTCCACTGGTGAGCTTCAATTTGCCTTGTGTCTCTCAGCCAACTTTGTACTCTGCAGCAAACAATCATTGTCAATGCAAGGGTTCCTTCTGACTTGGTCTGTCTAATATATTTTTTACTAACTGCCTAAATGTGGTAGTTGCTTCAACTTTCTTATCAATGCTGTAGATGTTTGTTTGAGGTCCCACTAAACTAAAGTTAAAAGTAGAAACATCATCACTTAGCCAATATAATGGCAGCCCTGCCAGCTCACTGCACTCGTCGCAGCACACATGAATTAACAGTTGACTGGTAGTTTTCTGCATGAAAAAAGTTGTCAAAAGTAAACAACAAATGTGATTTCCACACGACTGACACACAACCTTACAAATTCTCCACAGATAAATAAATTACATAAAATAACTCTTTATCAATATCTTTAATAACACTTTCCAGCCACCCATTTTATAACCCCCTTATCAACGTCAAGGCTGAGAGAGTCTGTGTCTATCCTGGCGACACTTGGGTGCCTGACCAGAATCAACATTTTATTGGGCAGCAGTCCATAGCATTACACACTAACACATACACCCACATTGACTTATGCAGCTCCCCTATCTAGCACATCTCTAGATTGTCAGAGGAAATACAGAATACCTCACATAGGCAGAAAGGGAAATGTGCAGAATCCATCCAGTTTGTGTTCAATCTCAGGATTCTGGTGCAATGAGACAGCAGTGTTAGTGACTATGTGCATGATGACATCCTGTATAATTTTTTCATTATTCTTTATATTTGTTTTAATGTGTTGACTAAATTGGACCCAGATTTGTTTTGTTGTTTTTTTTTTTTTCGTTGGGCACAAGGTGGCAATGTTGGACAGTAAATAAAGATTAGCATTGAATAATGTAAGACAGTGGTTCCCAAACTCGATTGTTCCAAACAGATTCACAATCAGTGATAATAATTGATCTAATTTAAACAGTTACTATTATTTTTTCTCTTCTCTTATTCTGTATTAAGTAACGCACAGCAGCATTGCTTTCACATTTATAAGACATTTAGAAATTATTTCTATTTTTGCTATGCCTTTAAATGATTAACTCTCTTTTATTGTTTACCTATTATTTTGCCATTTTTCCCTTCATTGTAAGCTTATAATGACAATTAAAAACAAGTACAGCAGACACCAAGCAAACAACAGTGAATAATGAAAGGCTGCAACTGCTTCAGCGTCAGACTCACTAATCAGTAAATAATGGATTAAATAACCAGAACACCTGGTAAACCAGAATGTGAATCAGGATGAAAATATTGCTAAAAAGTAAAAAAATAAATAAATAAAAAAACTACATAATCTCCATATAACTGCTTAGTACATTTAATTAAAAAATTACCATGCTTAGACTGTAATTCCTTCACTGGCCCCAAAACACAGAAACTGGTAAATAACAGCTAATTTATTTGGGTTAGGAGTCCACTTAAAAAGAGAAGCTGGGTTGGAACAAAAACCTGCAGCCACAGTTGGATCCCCAGAACTGAGTTTGGGAACCACTGATGCAATGTATGAAAACACCCAGCCCACATCCAAACTTGTCCATGCTGGGTTTAGAGACAACAGCATGCACATCTTTAAGACGATGGATAAAAACAGCGTGCAAGACCACCTGATACCAGGAACCTCATTTACAAATTTTTGTGTGTGGATCTGAGTGTGAAAATGAGAGCACACCAAAAAAAACAGTAAAAATCACATTTATAAAACCTGCTGCACACACATTTCAGTGAAATTTGCTGTTTATAAATCACAATCTTCTTGTAAATATGTATACAGGAATGCCGAAACATCCATATATGGAGCATGCTAATTAACATTTTTTACATATGTAATCACGAGTCTACAGAGCTTCATTGGCTAGTAGATGAACTGTTAATGGCTTCCAGCACAAGCAGGTACAATGGAGCTGAACTTGGCTGTGATATTCCTGACCTGTTAGCCAGCTCCCTGAGAAGCGACAACATGAAGTCAATATGAACTGATAAAAAACTAAAAAAAGCTCTTAATTGAAAGTACACAGCATTGGCCAAGTTTAAGCTAAAATACAGTCTATATATTATATTCAATACTTCTGAGGTGTAATATTTGTGTCACGTCAATTCACAGAATAATAATGGCTTGGTGATATGAATTATTATACTTATGAGTTGTCATTTTGAGCCGGTTTGGCTTCATTGCTTGCTTGAAAAGTGTTGTCTCTTCTCAGTTTCTCCAAAAAGATGAATACACATGGGTCAGAGTTTCCATAAATTTACACATGCTCCCCCATCATGTTTTCTTTTATACATCTTAAAATTTGTGTTTGAAGTTGCTAATGCACATTTCCACCCTCTTTTTGTTTTTCTTACATAAGACCCCAGGACAGCAACCCTTTTGAAGTAATACATGTTCATGAATTACAATCAACAGAATGCAATAAATGACATCTCAACAACTGATGACATTTTCAACTACCATATATACTCACAGAGAAGTTCTCCCACGGATAAGTTGGCACTTGATTTTATTGTGTAATTTCTGGTATTTTATAATGTTAGTCATATAAGTCGAATGTGGAAAACTCAAGCTATTGGTCCAAGCGATTATTATATGCTAACGTCCACTTG
The DNA here is from genome assembly GCF_016835505.1 of Polypterus senegalus. Lineage (NCBI taxonomy): Eukaryota > Metazoa > Chordata > Cladistia > Polypteriformes > Polypteridae > Polypterus > Polypterus senegalus. The sequence continues at coordinate 86,999,793 of NC_053157.1, forward strand.
AGAGAGTAACCACGGAGCACACTGCCTTTTTTTTCTATGTGGCTGTGGCAATGCGCTGTATCAGTGCGTGCTCCTAACCCCTCTCTCTCTCTCTCTATTGTGCCTACGTGACCACACGGTAATACCCGAACTCTTCCGAAGCAACGTTTGCACTAATTTGTATTTTTTGCATCTCACACCCTCATACACCTTTATCGTAAGAGCGTCCCTTATCTACGATAGAGCATTCAATCAGAATAAAATATGAAGCTGGTTTTAAATTAAATGTCGTTGAAGTGGTGAAAGAAATTGGTAACTGCGCTGCTGCAACAAAATTTGATGCGTCTGAGAAACTGATGCGAGGTTGGAGGAGGCAAGAGGATGTAAAAAAAAATAAATGTCACATTTTTGAAAGGGCGTATAAGTTGGGGTCTGATTTTATGATCAATTTTTCGGGTTTCAAGACCCGACTTATATATTAGCATATATGCTAATATTAGTCAGAAGAATTAATATCAATAAAATGAATAGCACTTTTAAGTACATTCTAATTTCTGTTAACAAAGAGTTTTTAAAAGCTTGACCAATAATGAAAAAAATTGAATTCTTCATAGGCCCAAAGCAATGTGGATATATGGCATTACTTAACATTAAATTTTACTTCTGGGCAGTAAGTTATATGTTGAAATGGTCAAAAATATTAAGTAGCAATGAACTTGTATCTGAATGACACACTATATAGAGGAAATCCAAAACTACTTTCTCCTTATATGAACTACTATTTGCTACTACCAATACTACTACAATCATCAACAAAATATAAATTCAGTGGTTTGACGTACATTTACAACATAGTTCTGCTGTCGGAAGCTATTAAAGGTTAATATGTTGTTGTCACTTGTACTTGACAAGATACATTTCATCCCTAAATCATACAGTACTTAATATACCTTTGCTTGAAGGCCTTTAAAGACCTGTATATGCATAGTTTTGATGAATTTTGTATCAAATACAACCACTCTCCAATTGTTTTCCTCTCTTACACTCAAGACAGAGATTTTGCCTAAAGAAACCTGACATGCCATTCTAATCTATGTTTACACTCTACAGCACAATCCTACTGTCTAGATGCAACACAGAGACAACAATCAATGTGTTCAATACGACAAAACTCTAAACACAAATGTCCAATTATTTTTTCATACAATGAATGGAGGTAAGCTATGGATAAATTACATTCTTCATCAACCTGTGCAAAATTTATTTTAACACAGCTTAAAACTATTACCACATACTGTACATTTCCCTTGACTCTGACAAAAGGATATCCAACTTGTCTGATTCTTGAAGTAACATGTTTTGGGAATGTCATTGGAATAAAAAAAACTTCACTTAGTTCTCAGATAGACTTAGGGTTATCATAAACCCTAAAACTTTAGCAGCTCTATTTGGATGAACAACAGATGGAATGCTACTGCCTAATGTAGAATCTTTTATGATAATCAACACTACACAGCTTGTGGTCTCATATTGCTCAGCTGGAAAATTTTCTAACTTCTCTGCCATAGTACAATTCGAAAATGACAATGTTGAAGTGATTTAGAGAACATAAAACACATTGAACAATTAACAAATTAAATTATTTTATATCTATCATAAATGTAGTGATTCTGTCCTAATTAATCTAAAATCTGTACTTTTGCTAACTGTGTGGCTATTTCTGTACCTGTATTAATGTAAAATGTGTACTTTTAAAGAAGAAAAGTCCAGAAGCAAAACCAGACTAGTGTTTAAAGGCTACTTCCTGCCAGTGCCCAGATGAGTCTATAGTTGGCAGTGAGGGCTGAGACCCACTGGTAATGAGGAAAAGCAGCAAAGATATTGCGTAGAAAAAGGACAGTTAGTGACAATGGAAAGTTGGTGATGGGGGGCAACTTACCTCTTAGTGAATTATATAATTTATGTCTTATAGGACAGTGAATCTTTGAGTTGTGGTTTAATATTATTTGTTGTATTGTTTGCCCACAGGTTACCTCTCTATAAGTTTTGTAAAAAAGAAGAAAGTTATTTTTCACATATTTGTACAGCCAGAATGGATCACTCACTAATGAACAGGAATAATGTAAGATGTGAAAATACTCAGCCTATATCCAAAAACATGCATATTGGGCTCATTTAGAACCACCAATTAACCTAAAATGCACATCTTTAGGATATGGAGTGAAAACAGTGATTTCAAATTTAAGTGAAAAACTAGTATAAAGTTATTTACACACATTTCCACATTTTCAAATGTTAAAATGATTGGATGGTAAGAAGCAAGCTTGCATCTATATATATTAAAAATGCAAAGTTGACTGACTGATTGAATTACTCACTCATCAACAAAAACACTATTTCCCATTTAGTTAAAAAATAAAATTTGGGAGGATTGTAAATCTAGGGCAGTATGCATTCCCTAAGAAAGAACATTTCAATATATTCTTATTAAGGGGTAAATACAAGCCCTACTATAGAAAAAACAAAATATCCCAAAATCCAAAAGATGCTTTGATAGAAATTTGGTGACGTTATATATAAAAACAATTAGCTGTACAGTGTTTTTTTTTTTTAATTTGTTGACGTTTGTAGATAATAATACTGTAGCGAATAGGCTATGTTAGTGCACCACACCCTTTTTCGGTTCAGTACTGATAAGGAATCATGTAGAGAAACAGTGCCATCCACCTGTTTGGGGTTTTCTGGTTTACGCAAATGAAGACTGCCAGCAGTATTTTTGGTTGAGCGTCCCTGACCAATAGGGATGGCGAACAAGTAAAGAATAGGAGGTGTCCTGAACAGGAAAAAGACATGGGATGACATGTGGAGTGGAGAGTGAGCTGTGAAGTAGAAGGAGGAAGTTTGGTGAAGCTCAAGGAAAACTTAAATTAGCAAGTACACTATAAAGTTTGAGTGCAGATGCCAGGGTCTATGGCTGTAAGCATAGGTGTTGCTTTGCCTGAGGAGAAAGTGGTGTCATTGGGTTAAGACAAACTGAGAGTAATGGCATCCCTTGGTAATGATATTATTTCCTTTCTTCAGTTCATTTTTGTATAATGCTTAAAAAGTTAAACTCATTGCATCGGCTGAATAAATGTGCAGTCTGTAGACATCCTTGCTGTTTTCAATAAATTAAAGGAAAATACAACTCAGTATTAAAATGTATTGTTTCACTGTCGGTTTTGAGGTAAATCCATATTGATAAAATTTTAAAATAACATAATAATAATAATACTATAGTACTGCATCACCCCATCCAGGTGAACATACAACTGGTAATAATCTCAGAAAGAAATTCTTGAGTGAACAAACTAAAAATCCACATATACTCATCAAGTTTAGTTCAGTTGTTACATACCATATGTAGAATGCAGAGCAAGCATAGATTTGCAGTTTGCTAAACTTTGTATTTGAATTTCCATTTTCTAAGTTTACTAGGATTTATTTAACATTTTATTGGATGCAATTTTTAGTTCTTCATCTCGGAGGTAAACTGTTGCTTCCATACACTGGGCCTATTTCAAATTGTGTACTGTTTTTGATTTAAATCCTCTAAAACTTTAGATGGTACAAGATTACAGATCAAAATGTTACATTCAACTATGATTCAAGTTGTCATTTTTACGGGAAGTGATACAGAGTAAAAGATATTTATAAATAACATTTCCATTATTTCAACCAATTACCTGTTTCAATTTAAGAGAATATAGATACCAGTGAAATTGTGCTTTCCAATGAGCATCAAAAACCAAAGTTAAGTCACAAGGAAAAGCAGAAATTGATCTGCAGCAGGAGCAATAGGTAATTGTATGTAGCATGTTCTAGGGTAAGGGATTCCAGTAAACTAAAAATATTAACCCCTTGTTAAGAAACTAAACTACAAATATTGTATACAGAAAAGTACTCAGTTACTTAACAGCAAGTCAGATGAGATGGGCATCTAGGCACCACCTCTTGATGGCCTCAGCAGGGCAGACAGGACAGCTGACTGGGCACCACCTGCTAGTGGCCCCAGCAGGGAAGACAAGGAAGCTGGCTGGGCCCCACCCGTGGTGGTCTCAGTGGGGTGTGGAATAGCGGTTCTGCAGCTCAGCCTGTAATGACCAATTTTCAATAAGTAATTGTGCTCTAAGTATCGGGTGCCGGTGTGTGTGAGTGTGTTTCATTCCGCAATTAATTGTGGAACTGGCTGACTGTGTCACATATACAGTACATGCAGAGGTCAGACACCTCAATGATGCTGTGGAGGGAGCAGCTCCTTACACCTGTAACCAATTAGGCAGCATAGAATAAAAAAGGCTGCACGGATAGAAGAGGGAGTGGTGGCTCTGAGGCTAAGAATCTGTGCTGGTATCCAGAAGGTTGGTGGTTTGAATCACCATTACTGCCAAAAGAGATCATACTCTGCAGGGCCCATGAGCAAGACCCTTAACCTGTAATTGCTCCAGGGGTGCTGTACACCTGCACTCTGACCCCATGGGGTATGTAATACAAGAAAGTGTATGAGGAGAAATAAACAACAACAAAAAAAAAAAGAACAAAAAATAAAACATGGAAAGAATACTGATCAGGACAAAAGGACAAGAGAACAAGAAATGAAGAGACATATAGGAAGAAAGAGAAAAAGTGTGTTAAGAGAAAGAAGGCAGGAGGCGGACAAAGCCAGGGCAGGTGAATGAGAAAGACAAGGCAGGTAGCCTGCAGACAATGCTCAGAGGCAGAAGGAAGCCACTCCAGCTGAGCGATCTGTGAGCTGTTAGTGACTTGCTGCTCGGATGTAGTGAAACCGTGTAAAGCCAGAAAAAAGCAATTGGAGCTACAGGGGTATCAGAGATAACCAAAAAGGCTTGTTGAATGGCTAAAACCACAAGGACTGTAGTACTTCTGTTCATTTACAATATTGTTAACTGATGAATTTATTACTTTTGCAATATTGCACTACTCATCATATAATGTAGTTTTTTATTTCTTATGTGATACATAGTTAGACACATTTTATTTTATATTATTAGTTTATTAGTTTAGTTTATAACCATAGAGACTCAGGACCTGTTTTCCATTTCATCTAAAAGTCTGTGCCATTTTTATGGCAAAGTGTCCCCATCACTACACTGAGGCATTGGGAACCACATACAGACCACAGGGTAAGCACTTGCTGTTAGCCTCACCTCTTTTAAGGAGTTTCGTTATATAAAATAATGAGTTACTTCTCTCAAGTTTGAAACAGTGAGAGGGATTTTTCCTTATTGGCAGTGTTGTACAATGTTTTGAAAAAGTATTCAGCTTGAAAAATATTTTCGCATTTAGATTCTAAACTTCACAACATATTAAAGCAAGAATTTTCCCCAGCCGATCTACAAAAAGAAACAAATTTAAAACTTTTTTAACAATTTGTTAAAAAGGTAAAACCTAATTTGTTATATTTAAGAACTGGGTTTAGGAAATGTTATAATTTAGGAAATGGGTTGATCTCATTGATCTCAAGATGAATGCTCAATCTCTTGCTAAGGTCCAACAGTATGATAGATTTACCACAAAGCAAACCAAAAACAGTATTCAAAACAAGTTAGGTGTAGCTGCTGTGGCGGACAGCCGGCTACTCAACCCGACCGGGACGCCCAAAGAGGAGAAGGATGGGGGAAGGCAGCTACTGTGGCACACTGCCTCCCCCAAGATGCTACGTGGTGATTTCCCTACAGCATAACGGTACCCCAGATTCCCGCAGGGAACCATGGGACCTGGAGTTCGGTTTCTCAGCCCTGCTATGTGCCATGGGTACCGCCAGGAGACATTGCAGGGGGACCTGGGGACTCGTACTTTTTCCATAGCCCGGAAGTACTATTGAGTCATGGGGACAGAAGTTCCAAAGTACTTCCGTACTTCAGTACTTACTTGCTGACAGAAAACTCAATTTCTCCATCTAACCTGGAAGTGCTTCGGTTCATCCATCCATGTGACTTTCCTGCACTTCTGGGTCAGACACAATATAAAGGACTGTTGGAGACCCAGCAAGAGAGCCGGAGTCGGAAGGAGTAGGACAGAGCTTGCTGGGAGGTGTGGAAGATAGATTTGTGTTGGTTTATTGTATTTATTATTATTGTTTTACCTGTTTATGGTGACGGAGGTGCTTCAGGGCCCGACGACCAGAAGAAAAATAATTTAAAATCTTCTTGGTAATTTTACCCTGTTGTCAGTGTGTCTGTCTGTTGTGTTGAAAGGGGCAACAGCAACCCCAGTGTCTCTACACTGCATTTACCAGAAATTACCAAAGTTCTGCAGCTTTAGTATGCTTCATGGGATTCTGGGAAAAAGCTTGACTCGTTGAAATGATTTCACAGACAAAGTATCTTTGTTTTAAAAACTTTAGTAAAAATTCAAAGTAAATCAGTTCACACAAAAATAGAGAAAAGATTGGTATTGCAATAAAAAGAAAGTTCTTGTTTAAGACAAATTCTGTTTAAAGCTTATAAATTTTGTTTCATTTCTTTAAGTTTGCTTACAGTTGAACCATTTCTAAACGAGAATTAAATTTTAGAAAACTGTATGCTTATCCCATTTTCCTGCTGTAAATGGGTCTTTCAGTCCCTGCTAGCAATGGGACCTATTCTAAACAACAACTACTACTGACTTAATTAACACATTGTATCTCAGGTATAGCAAGAAAGTTCTATCTCATATTAACTTACAGGCTATAACTATGAAAGAAAATTATATTGTATTAGTTATTCTTTTATATGAGTCAAGCAAACACTATATGAATTTAACTTTAAGCATTAACTTTCTAAGATTGGCTCTTATATTAGAGATACTGTATAGAGATATAATTAAACAGAAACACAGATCTGGGGAAGGGTACAAGATTATCTCAAAGGCATTGAATATACTCTACCTTGGAGCTCAGTGCAGTCCATCATACAAAAGTAGGAAACATATTATTCAGGCTTTCTCTCTGAACTTAAAAACTAAACCAAAAAAGTTAAAAAAATAAATAAATAAATAAACAGATGAATGGCACTTAACACTTTGAATGCGAGGTACGAGTTAAGTCATAAGTAACTGAAACTTTCAAAATGCGACATATGAGAGAACAAATATGTCAGTATACATTCAGTATAGGTACAGCTAGCTTGCTGGTGAGCTTTGTTGCTGCACTTTAGTTACCTACTATAGTGCTATCATCTACTGCGTAGCCATTGAATTTTTTTTTTTTTTGAAGGCAACATTTTACAGAAAATTGTGTTGTAAACAGACTGTCCACAGTTGTATCTTCTTGGAAAAGGTATAAAGCTGCTATTTTGAAACAACTACATTTGCTGCAAGATTCATATTTTGATGATAATGAGAGTGACAATCAGCTGGTGATGTGGAACCTGTTGGCTCTGACGCTGATGTAGTAGGCTGCTCCAAAGGAGTTTCTTCATCATAAAGCTCTGACTTGTTATGACTGTAAGGACAGCAGTACATGGACATTGAGTGCAAACAGTCACTGACTACCAAATGTGTTGTGTGTGACAAGGGTGGACAGCACAAACATGTTATATTTGTAGTACATGTGCTTCTGTGCCTGCATGGTGCCATGCTTTAAGGACTGTCATTCAAATGCAGACTTTTAGTCATGTTACTGGTGAAAGTATTAACAGTTTCTCTTGCTTTCTAATACATTTCAGTACATTTTTAATGAGATATAATTAAGTTTATTATTTATCATATACAGTATGCATAGATCTATGCTGCAGTTGCCTGGCAATAAATGGACCAGCAGTCAATGTGTTAATAGATAGATAGATAGATAGATAGATAGATAGATAGATAGATAGATAGATAGATAGATAGATAGATAGATAGATAGATAGATAGATAGATAGATAGATAGATAGATAGATACTTTAATAATCCCAAGGGGAAATTCACATACTCCAGTAGCAGCATACTGATAAAAAACAGTATTAAATTAAAGAGTAATAAAAATGCAGGTAAAACAGACAATAACTTTGTATAATTTTAACGTTTACCCCCCAAGCTGGAATTGAAGAGTCGCATAGTGTGGGGAGGAACGATCTCCTCAGTCTGTCAGTGGAGCAGGACAGTGACAGCAGTCTGTCGCTGAAGCTGCTCCTCTGTCTGGAGATGATACTGTTCAGTGGATGCAGTGGATTCTCCATGATTGACAGGAGCCTGCTCAGCGCCCGTCGCTCCGTCACGGATGTCAAACTGTCCAGCTACATGCCCACAATAGAGCCTGCCTTCCTCACCAGTTTGTCCAGGCGTGAGGTGTCCTTCTTCTTTATGCTGCCTCCCCAGCACAAAACCGCATAGAAGAGGGCATTCGCCACAACCGTCTGATAGAACATCTGCAGCATCTTATTGCAGATGTTAAAGGACGCCAGTCTTCTAAGGAAGTATAGTCGGCTCTGTCCTCTCTTGCACTGTGCATCAGTATTGACAGTCCAGTCCAATTTATCATCCAGCTGCACTCCCAGATATTTATTGGTCTGTACCCACTGCACACAGTCGCCTCTGATAATCACGGGGTCCAGGAGGGGCCTGGGTCTCCTAAAATCCACCACCAGCTCCTTGGTTTTGCTGGTGTTCAGGTGTAAGTGGTTTGAGTCGCACCATTTAACAAAGTCCTTGAATAGGTTCCTATACTCCTCCTCCTGCCCACTCCTGATGCAGCCCACGATAGCAGTGTCGTCAGCGAACTTTTGCATGTGGCAGGACTCTGAGTTGTATTGGAAGTCCGATGTATATAGGCTGAACAGGACCAGAGAAAGCACAGTCCCCTGCGGCGCTCCTGTGCTGCTGACCACAATGTCAGACCTGCAGTTCCCAAGACGCACATACTGAGGTCTGTCTGTAAGATTATCCACGATCCATGCCACCAAGTATGAATCTACTCCCATCTCTGTCAGCTTGTCCCTAAGGAGCAGACATTGGATTGTGCTGAAGACGCTAGTCCAGAAACATAATTCTTACAGCACCACTGCCTCTGTCCAAGTAGGTGAGGGATCGGTGTAGCATATTGATGATGGTATCCTCCGCTCCCACCTTCTCCTGGTATGTGAACTGCAGAGGGTCGAGGGCATGGTGGACCTGTGGCCTCAGGTGGTGAAGCAGCAGCCGCTCCATGGTCTTCATCACATGTGACATCAGAGCAACAGGCCGGAACATAATGGTGCAAATGTTAATACTGTTTCTAAATAGTTAATGGAATCCTGTGGAATTTGGATTTTCTTTTTATGTCTGTTTGGGTTTACACCCACATTCCAAAGATGTGCAATTTAGATTGATTAGTAAATCTAAAATAACTGTTGTGAGAAAATGAGGTGGATCACATAATGCAAGACTCTTTGTGCCTTGTATACAGTCTTATACAGTGACTATAAAAATATTCACCCCATTGTAGGTTTTCATATTTTAATAGTGGATTTAATTTAGATTTTTTAGAAATAAACTTAATGTCAAAGTGAAAACATATCTCTGCAAAGTGGTTATTATGAATATAAAACAAAATGATCGATCACATCAGTTTTCACTCCCTTTAATATGACTCACCTAAATCATCACTGGTGGATCCTATTAGTTTTAGAATCACAAAATTAGTTAAATGGAGATCACTTGTCTGTAATTAAGGGGCTTCAATCGATTGTAGTATAAATGCACCTGTATGTGGAAGGTACATCTGGTGGTGAGTCAGTATTGTGGCATAACCTATACATACAATGAATACAAAAGAGCACTCCAAGCAATTCCATGAAAACATGATTGGATAGATAGATAGATAGATAGATAGATAGATAGATAGATAGATAGATAGATAGATAGATAGATAGATAGATACTTTATTAATCCCAAGGCGAAATTCACATAATCCAGCAGCAGTATACTGATACAAAGAAACAATATTAAATTAAGTAGTAATAAAAATGAAAAAAAAAGAAAAAAATTAAAATAAAATTAATGATAGCATTTACTCCCCCGGGTGGAATTAAGGAGTCGCATAGTGTGGGGAGGAACGATCTCCTCAGTCTGTCAGTGGAGCAGGACAGTGACAAAAGTCTGTCACTAAAGCTACTCCTCTGTCTGGAGATGACACTGTTAAGTGGATGCAGTGGATTATTCATGATTGACAGGAGTTTGCTTAATGCCCGTCTCTCTGCCACAGATGTTAAACTGTCCAACTTTACTCCTACAATAGATCCTGCCTTCTTAACAAGTTTGTCCAGGCGTGAGGCGTCTTTCATCTTTATGCTGCCACCCCAGCACACCACTGCGTAGAAGAGGGCACTCGCCACAACCGTCTGGTAGAAAATCTGCAGCATCTTACTGCAGATGTTGAAGGATGCCAACCTTCTCAGAAAGTATAGTCTGCTCTGACCTTTCTTACATAGAGCATCAGTATTGGCAGTCCAGTCCAATTTGTCATCCAGCTGCACTCCCAGATATTTAAAGGTCTGCACCCTCTGCACACAGTCACCACTGATGATCACAGGGTCCATGAGGGGCCTAGGCCTCCTAAAATCCACCACCAGCTCCTTGGTCTTGTTGGTGTTAAGGTGTAAGTGGTTTGAATCGCACCATTTAACAAAGTCTTTGATTAGCTTCCTGTACTCCTCCTCCTGCCCACACCTGATGCAGCCCACAATAGCAGTGTCATCAGCGAACTTTTGCACGTGGCAGGACTCCGAATCATATTGGAAGTCCGATGTATATAGGCTGAACAGGACCAGAAAAGGCACAGTCCCCTGCGGCGCTCCTGTGCTGCTGACCACAATGTCAGACCTGCAGTTCCCAAAACGCACATATTGAGGTCTGTCTGTAAGATTATCCACGATTCATGCCACCAGGTGTGAGTCTACTCCCATCTCAGTTAGCTTGTCTCTAAGGAGCAGAGGTTGGATGGCGTTGAAGGCGCTAGAGAAGTCCAAAACATAATTCTTACGGCACCACTGCCTCTGTCCAGGTGGGAGAGGGATCTGTGTAGCATATAGATGATGGCATCCTCCGGTCCCACCTTCTCCTGGTATGTGATTGAGAAGCATAAGTCATGTTATTGAATATTTCTTGCATTCCAGTTAAATTAATCATTAGGAATTGGGAAAAAGTATGACACAGTTGTAAATCTGCTCATTTATGAGAAGCACATTTAAGAGCAGGCTGTCCACAAATTGAGTGATCGCGCCTGAAGACTAATAGGGGAGGCCACCAAGAGACCTATGATAACTCAGAAGGAGATACAAGCCACAGAGGATGAGACATGATAGAATGTGCATGCAACAGCTGTTACCTAAATACTTCCCTAGTTGCAACTTTATGGGGAAGAGGCAGAGAGAAAGCCACTGTTAAAAAAAAAAAACTTTAATGACATTTTGGCCAGAAGGCACATGGGAGATTCTAGTTAGCTGGATGATGATTCTAAGGTCTGACAAGACCAAAATTGAGCTTTTTGGTCATGACTAAAAACAATGTTTAGTGTAAGCTAAAAGCTTTACATTATCAAAAATGTACCATTGCCCTTATGAAGAATGGTGGTGAAAGCATCATGCAATGGGGATTCTTCTCTGCAGCAAGCCCTGGAGGTTTTTGCGAAGGTTTAGGGTACAATGAATGCAGCTAAATAGAGGGAAATTCTGAAGAAAAGCTAATGATAATTGCAAGAAACCAACACCTTGGGAGAACATTAGTTTTCCAGCAAGACAACAACCCCAAGCATAAAGCCAAAGCTACACAGGAATGGCTTAAAACAACAATGACAATGCCTTGGAGTAGCCAAGTCAGAGACCAGATTTCATCCCCATGCAATGTGACAGGCCTTGGGCAGTTTTGCATAGAAGAATGGGGAATAACTGCAGTGTCCAGATGTACAAAGCTGATAGAGGCCTGTGGACACAGACTCGAGGCTATAATGGCTGCCAAAGGTGCATTCTCTAAATACTGACTTGAAGGGCTGAATCAATGATTTTTTGTTTTATTTAGCATTTGTAAATTATTTTAGATCATTCTGCAGGGACCTATTTTCACAATGACATTGAAGAGTCCGTTGATTCATGTCAAAAAGCCAAGTTAAATTCATTGTGATTTGTTGTCATATAATAATAAAATGTAAAAACATCTAATGCTTTTTACTGGTATTGTATAAGTAACTTTTTCATCTCTCTGGCCAGTTCACTACTGGATATCACTGTATTATTTGAAAGTGTCCATCATTTCCACCTTTCCTCTTTTTTTTTTTTTTTTTTTGGATTTTCTTTCTAGTTTTCTGACTTTTTCCAGAAAACAATTGACCTTTTCACCTGTAATAATAAAATGAACAGCTTGATGGATATTCTATTTGTTTGGATGTTTATGAATACAATTTTATTCATTTTCTTTAGCTTTGAACATTATTATATTTTCTTTTGGTTTGGAAATACATTTAATCTCCTTTACTTACAATAACATGGCTTTTGGAGCACAGATGTTTCATTATAAACTGACAAGTAATTTTGTTGGACTCATTCTCTTAGCTCTGCTTTCTTCCAGCTCTCTACTGATTTTAAAGTTCATTAAATAAATGGACTAAAATATGTTTAAATACATTTGCTATATTTTAAACTGTATACATATATAGCTTTGGAGTATTTTAGGTATAGTAGGATTTAGCAAAGACTTTCAACTGTTTGGATGCAGCTGCTGTTATGGCTTACTTAACTATACTTAACTTCTTTAAAATACGTCTTAAATGAACATACACCCATGACACATATAAATGTGGACATCTTTTATAATATACACTGTTCTTCTTAAAGGACTGTGGTACAGTGGGTTGGAAATTAAGCACTTAATAAAATTCAAAGAAAATGAAAAGGATATGGTACAATGGTTAAGATAGTTAGCTCATAGTTTTAAATACTTAAAATACTATAAACATTTCTGAGTTTAATTATCTTATGCTTGCAATCCAACTGTATAAATATGACATCATGTTTATAGCGGTCATCATAATAATCTTCGTGTCCATAGTCAAGTATCAGATGTCAGGCTTTTTTTTTCTCTTTTTATTCTTATTTTAGACTCAAGTAAAAAAAATAGTTCATTTTGGATAAATCAACAGCAACGATTTACTCATGTGTAATTTAAACCAAAAGTACATTTTAGAATAAGTAATTTGATTAAAAAGGTCCAAATTTAGGATATAGCATACAAAGTTTTATTTATCCAGATGCTTTAAAGCAGTTTCATGTTACACACGAGGTGATCTGTGTATCACTCTTTACCAAATGTAGATTAAATTGCATAAACATTTTCATTCAACCAGCATTTAAATAAAAAACTACAGTAACTGCCACATAACATCAGCCATACTGGATTTAGTCATTGGTAAATAATTTTACTGTGTTTTCACCAACATGTATTATTCTAACCAATCTTCTAAAAAATACTAATAAAGATCATTAATTCATCCATTCGTCTGTTTTTTACAAACTTATTCAATTCACAAAAGCTATTAATTTGAGACAAAGTTAAAATTTACAACTTGTCTTTTCTTAGACTAAGCTGATCCCCTACTCAGTTCTCAATGAGTAGCTGTGCTGTTCGAAAGAAGATATAAGAAATGGCAGTTTGGAGCCCAGGGAAATAGAAAGAAAAAACAAACAATATATTCAAAAAGTGTAGCAGGTTAAAGGGTACATTTCTAATATACTGTGGACGGGTGGAAGGGCACTTGGGAACATCAAGGAGCTGTAGGGGTGCGAGCAGGGTTGGCCCTTTTAATTCTAACACAAAGTGATACAAAACAAGATAGACGCTCAATAGCGCCAAAGTCAGAAAACAGAAAGAAGTAGTTATCTATGTGACTCTCTTCTTTAATGTTAGTATCTTGACAGAGCAGGTCTTACTGCAGTTTGGGCCAAGATTGAGATGTCTCTCTTTGGGGCATCTGTTCTTTTAGAGGGCAACTACCAAAAAATTGGTCATTGGGCGTCTTCTTGCCACTGTGGTTGAAAAAGGAGATGACAGTTTTAATGAGAGTGTACCTTTTACTTCAGACGTATATGTGTGACAAGACACTGACGTTTAAATGGCCCATGGTATAGATAAAACACCTTAGCCACTAATTATAAAATATCAAAATATAAGATTTTGTAAACTCAGGAACTGTTTCATTGTTACACATTCTTGCAAAACATATAATTTAATTTTGCAAATATTATGTAGCAAAACAAATTCTACTCCATTAGAGTTTAACATGCCCCGAGTACTTAAAGCACAAGTATTTAAGAAAATAAGAACATAACTTCTTTGAATAATGAAAGGTGACTATTCCTTTCATCCCGCTTGTTAGCTAATGCCTAAGTTGTCCTAAAAGCTTATTAGAAGTTGTCGACGTCTCTGCTTCAAGTGCATGAAATGATAGTTTGATCAAAATGCACTGTGGCCTTTTGTATGAGGAAATTCTTTTTAACTTTCACCTTAACAAAAAAATGTTTGAAAGCATTTTCAAATGTATTATACTGTATTTGAAATAAAGTACAAAAATAACATACAAAAAACACATAAAATGTACAAATAGAAATATAGATAAAAATAAATACAAATAAATGCATAACTCTTAATACATTTATATACAGTGAAGAGGGCAACAATTACTGTTTGAAATAGTGTCCGTTGGTGTTGACAGACAGACAGGTAGATAAACAATAAACAACAACAACCTCCTATCAAAAATACACAAGAATTAGAAAAAAGGAGAAAAACCTTTGACTTGCCTAATGATAAGACAGCAGACTCAATGAGGCATTATGCAGGCGTACTGCTGCTAGTATACAGAAGCCCCCAGTAGTATTTTTTTTTATTATTAATTTTTTTACAATCCATACATAGCAATCAAGTTTTTACAAAAAAAAAAGAATTATGTTAAGAACAAATCGATCCCCACCCCTGAGAGAGAGAGCAAGCCAAACAGCATAAAATTTAAGGCTTGTAAACATACCTATATTAATAAATTCTCTGTGCTTTATAAACTTATTTTAAAATATTACTGATTAGATCCTGCCATGTTTTGAAAAAAACACATCGGTTTCCCACTGACTTAAAAGAGGAGAGTTTGGGTTCTTCCAGTTTATCAGAATGAGTCTGCGTGCCAAGAGTGTAGTGAATGCAATCACAATTTGTTTGTCCTTCTCCACTTTAAACCCCTCTGGAAGAACCCCAAACACAGCTGTTAATGCATTAGGAGGGATTGTGAGTTGAAGGCTGTCCGAAGGTAATTAAAAATTTTGGTCCAGAATAATGTTAATTTGGTGCAGGCCCAGAACATGTGACCCAGTGAGGCTGGGGCTTGGTTGCAACGTTCGCAGGTTGGATCATGCCCTGGAAACATTTTGGAGAGTTTTAGCCGAGACAGATGTGCTCGATATATAATTTTGAGTTGTATAATTGTATGCTTTGCGCATATGGAGCTCAAGTGAATTCTCTGCACTGCTACTTTCCACTCCTTTTCTGATATATTAATTGAGGGATCTTTTTCCCAGTGTCCTCTTGGATCTTTGAAAGGAAGGGATTGTAAAATGATTTTATATATTGTAGAGATGGAGTCTAATTCCCTGAGATTGAGCAATATTTTTTCCAGCGTGGATGTGGGTGCAAGATGAGGAAAATCTGGAAGGTTCTGTTTAACAAAGTTCCTGATTTGAAGATAGTGAAAGAAATGTGTAGCTGGAATGTTAAATTTGGAATGTAATTGTTCATAGGATGCAAAAACGTTGTCTATATAAAGATCTCTAAGCAAGTTAATACCAAATTTTTCCAGATATTAAAAACTGCATATGTTTGTGAAGGTTGAAAGAGGTGGTTCTCTTGCAGGGTGCCACAGATAGAAGCTTCTCCGTCTTAAAATGCTTTCTACATTGGTTCCAGATTTTAAGTGAGTGGAGCACAATTGGGTTATTAGTGTATTGCCGATAACGTGTGTTTATTGGAGCGCAGAGCAAGGAATACAAAGAAGTACTGCAGGATTTTACTTCTATTGCGGTCCAAGCCTGTGTATGTTCTTCTATTTGTGTCCAGGTTCTTATCACCTATATATTTGCTGCCCAGTAATAAAACTGGAAGTTAGGTAGAGCCATGCCGCCTTCTGCCTTTTGTCTTTGTAGGGTCGCTCTTTTGATGTGTGGATGTTTTGAATTCCAAATAAATTAGGTTATTGTTGAATCTAATTGCTTAAAGAATGATTTATTAATGTATATTGGAATGTTTTGAAATAAAAAAGGAGCTATTTTTGACACATTGAGGCTGAATGTTTCACTGGCTAAAACTACTCAGTGCTAGAATGTCATAACAATGAACAGCAGCATTGTTCATAATGGCCATTAATTTTGTCTTCTTACACTACTATCTCCAGCAAGTCAACAGTGCATCGCATAACTGAGCCTGTCTACTTGGTGGGCCTCTCTTGGAGTAATGTTTTCAACCCAGCACACCACTGCATTGAAAATTGCACTGGCCATTACAGAGTTGTATAAGATGTGAAGGGTGTCACTTCGCATTTCAAAGGAGTATGGTTGCCTAAGGAAAAAGAACCTGCTCTGCCCTTTCTTATAGTTCCTCAGTAATTCTGAGACCAGCTCTACTTGTCATTGATGGACCCCCAAGTACTTGTAGCAGTGCATGAACTACACATCAACTCCCTGAATAGTGACTGGACATAGAGGCTCTTTACTGCAGCAAATGTCAATAACCAATTTCTTGGTTGTGCTGCTGCTGATTTGCGGATAATTCTTTTTGTACCAACAAACAAAGTTCTTCACCTGACTCCTGTATTTTTCTTATTCTTCCTTGTCAATACAACCCATTAGTGCAGAATCATCTGGGAAATTTCGTAAGTGACATGAGCTTGTGTTATACTTATAGTCTAAGGTGGTCAGGGTGAGCAGAAAAGGTGATGAGACTATTCCTTGTACTGCAGTGTTGCTCATATTCACATCAGAGACAGCCATTTATCTAGGATGACATAGGCTCATCAACCTGCATATCCCAAGGTTACACCTTAAGGGATGGCTGGATAGCATCGAAGGCATAGTATAAAAAAAGGTTTTATTTGTTCACTGAGGTACCTTTTCGCCTAAGATTTTGTTCTAATACCTGAAAACATTCAGCATCATATATTTCCAATAATAGAAGATATCAAGAAGGGAGCAACCACTTATTTGCAGCTGTTTATATTGTCAAATTCTGCCCTGCTTCCTTAGGGTGCAAATGCCAGGAGCAAGAGGAAATCCGTAAGGATAAAGACAAGGAACTCCAAATGCCTTTAAGTATGGCTATCCCTTTTTCTGTTTTCAAAGGAAGACTCCATTTTTATATGCACAGGAGGTTGCTTGGTTGAAGAAGATCACTACAAGAGCGTGCAATGCCTCCTCTTGTCAGCTTACTACAGAATTTTATAGAAGGAGCCTAGCAACATGGACAGAGAGCTCACTTGTGAGAAAAGCTTTATTCTGCACAAAGTATACAACTTTGTCAAAGGGGTCCCCAACCTTAATAAATGGGCTACACAAAGAAAAAGTAATGGATTATCCATGAATGTATTCTTAAAGATGACTATATGGACTTATCCAGAAAAACAGCCTAGGATCCTTCCTAACTTCTAGAGAAAGTCTTAATTTAACACGTTTGGCTTTGCAGAATAAGAGCTTCACTGACTTGTAGAGATGGAACAATACATTAAGGAAGTTTGTGTGGTCACAATATATTTGCTCCATTCATACATACAATATTTGTCAAGAACACAGGATAACCTACTAAAAAGTATATTAAGAACTCCCAACAACTCCAGCCTTGTTCTGCTTTGTTTTCATAGAAAGACTAAATGTGTCTTTCTAGTCAGGCATATCCCACAAATAAAAGTTTCCAGAACTCAAGCCAGATTGGAAAGCAAGAAGACTGGCACAAGAACTTACCCTTTGGAATACAAAAAAGAATGAAGGAGGACTGGAGGAGAGCAAGGCCAATTCCTCTGTGATTTTTGTACATGATAGTATTCTTCTATGTTGTGAAAATTAAAAAAAAACAAAACAGAACCATATCTTCAAATCTTTCTTGACACTTTACATACAAAAGAAATTTTAAATTATTTGCTAAGTGGGTATTTAATCAAAATATCTGTCCAGTGTGCTGGTTTTGGTTTGCACACAAACTCTTCTGACTGCACCTTTGGCATCTGGCATTGTCTTGATGACTCGACCCATTACCCAGGAATTGCGAGGTGTAGCTTTATCTACAATTAGATCAACGTCCCCTGGTTCAAAATTTCTTCTTGGTGCAAGCCATTTTTGACGTTTTTGAAGTATTGGCAAATACTCTTTTGTCCAATTATTAAAAAGAAAAGGCAAATAATAACTGATCAAGATACTAAATATTACAAGGAATAAACACAACAATTATGCTATAATTTAACTCTGCATTGCAATTTCATTAATAAGGGGAATGAGACAGAGTAGAGGAGTCAGGTGGAGAACTTTGTTTCTTGGTGCAAAGACAATTGTCTGCATCTTAACATCAGCATCACCAAGGAACTAGTTATTGACTTTCACCGCACTAAAGATCCTCCATGTCGAGTCACTATTCAGGGAGTGGATGTATAGGTGGTCCACTCCTATAAGTGGTTGAGCATCCACATTAATGGCAGGTTGGACTGGTATCAGAACACAGAAGAACTATATAACAAAGGGCAGAGCAGTCTCTGTTTTCTTAAGAGATTGCATTCCTTTAATATGGGGAGTGACATCCTTCACATCTTCTACAACTCTGTGATGGCCAGTGCAGTTTTCTACACTGTGGTGTGCTGGGCTGGAAACATCACTTCAAGAGAGGCCCACTGAATCAACAAGCTAATTAGAAGGGCAGTCTCAAATATGGGACGTGCGCTGGACCCCCTGGATGCAGTAGCGAAGGAGAGAATTAAAGCAAAACTGAGTGCCCTTATGAACAATGCAGCAAATCCAATCTGACAAACTAACACTGAGGACTTTCAGCCAATGAATTATTTAGCAGAAGAGTGTGAAGAAATACTACTGGGGCTCCTTTACAATATGCCTGCATAATGGCTCACTGTGACTGTGACAGCTAAGGCAGAAGTTTTCATTCTTTTAAAATGTACTTTCTTTTTAGTTATTCTGGTGTGTGTTCAAACCATAGTGTGTGTGTATATTTATTTATCTATCTATTTATGAAGTATTTATTTAAAGAGCTTCGGCAAAAAGACAAATAAATAAGATTTTATCTATCTATCTATCTATCTATCTATCTATCTATCTATCTATCTATCTATCTATCTATCTATCTATCTATCTATCTATCTATCTATCTAACTCTAAGATCTGGAATGTCATTCTCAGCTAAGATTCTAGTTTTAGATTGGCTCACAGAGGTGGCAAATGCTGCTGCCACTTGACCTTAGTTGAACAGCGTAAGGCAAAGATAGTGGCGTATATATATATACACTTAGGCATACAGAGCGCATGGAGTTACAAAAGATCAGAGCAGTGCCATAGAATAGCCGAAGATAAAGGCAGTGGATTTGCCTGCAATGGAAAACGTAGACCCTTTAAGGGCCAAGTGTCTCCAGAATAATCAGATTACAAATTCTATTTATTTGTCTCCCACGCCTCTCGAGTTCTTACAATATATTCCTGAAATGTTTCGTACAGTTAAATACCACATTACAGAACATAACAGTAATATGCTAAGATCCAGAAATATCCAATATCTAGGCATTTTACTTATTGTATTTTAAACATAATGTTGCTGATTTAAAATATACTATAATGGAAGTTGTAAAAATGTGTCCATGTATTAATAATTGCAATATGTCTATACAGAGGGGGACATTATGCATTTACAGATTGAACACCTGCTGTCTCAGGGGATTTAATGAGTTTTATGACTTCAGATGCTTACTTTTAATTTATTTTTTCTTACCAACCCCTTTGTTCACTTTCTCTGGTTGATGTCATTGCCATTTTGGTAAAGCAGGGGGCCCCTTTTCACTGTAGGTGTATTTTACAATTCTTTAATTTCCTTCATTTTACTATTTTTCTGCATCAAAAAAGCAGGACTGATTAATGCACTTACCATTCTCTTGGAGCTTCTACCATAATTTCTGCTTTTAAAATCTTATTTTTCTATTATACAGTAAACATTAGATCTCACCATCAATCTATGTCTTGATTTCCACCTGGGAACACTTTTATCAAAAGGGTATGTAGTTTATTTCAAAGATTTTCCTATTATAATGATGTGATTATCTAATAATAGCCTGTTGGTTATCCTCGCCTTTATTAAATTTTTTTTCACCCACCAGCATCTTTAAGCTGTAATTAAATACACAAAATAGTATGGAACAGTGATAGAATTCAAAAGAAATAAAATTATATATCACTTTGTAACATTTCATGACATCATGCCCTCCCACCACCACCCAAGGGTTGGGATGGGGCATTGAAACACCTTATAATTAATATTCCAAGCTGAACAATCCCCGAGTTATCCTCGAAGTGCCATGAAAATCTTTGCAACCATTTTTATGTGATTGATCCTTGAATAAATATACAAACATACATTCTTACAAACAGATGCCAACTCAAAATTATTGCATATATACCCATTCTGTCACCATGCCTCTATGCTTTCATTAACATTATTTATTTAACAAAATACAGTATATGGATTGACTTGGAAAAAACATTAAATATGGAATACCATTTAACTGTTCATATGTGTGACTGACAAATGTGATTTTCAGTAGAAAGAGCAAATATTAAGTGTATTTGTAAATACTAACTGGCTCTTAGGATAAAGATCTGCACTAGTGTCTGGAAGGTTGGCGGCTCATGTCCCATTACTGCCAGAAGGAATCCTACTTCACTGAGTCCTTGAGCAAGGCCAGTAACTTGAAAATTGCTCCGAAGTTGCTGTACAATGGCTGACCCTATGCTCTGACCTCCAAAGGTCATGTGAAAAGATAAGTTCACCTTTGGGATTAAGAAAGTATATCAAATATTAATTGTGCCCACCTTTCTGTCCAAAGGGATAAATCTTTGATTCATCAATATCCAAGTTAACACCATCACAATTCGGTTAATCTTTATTTTAAATAGCTATGTTATTGATGTTGCTCAGGAATTATTTGAAGTCTTTGGTGTAAATTTAAAGTAGGAAGATTTGTGTTTAGATTAAATAGAACAGAAGATCCCAATTCTTAATGAGATTTTATTTAGCTGTGGGTTTACAACTCAGCTACATGAAGTGGAGAACAGAGTACTTGAAATAACAAAGGTTGTTGTGCTGGCACTGTCGTGGTGAAAAATTGTCACCAAAAGGTTTTTACCTGAAATGAAGGCTATTAGGATTCAGAGGATAAGCAAACAGAGTATATAGCTTTATTGCAATAAAACAATAACACAGACTCAATCCAATTTGGCCAAATCAGACAGTTCAGAAATCAAAGTTTATATAATTATTTCTTATCATCCTGACCTCGCTCAAATTAGCTCATTCGCTGATCTCTCTGACTCCCCTGCACCTGTCCAGCCGATATTTTAAGTTCTCACGAGAATCATTATTATCTCCTAACTTCCTTCTGCAGCTGGCCACTGGTATTTTTACTGTCTATTGTTCATCTTTATTTTCTGTTTTGCTTATTTTGATTGGTCTCGGCCGGGCAGATGTTCCCTTCTTCCATTTTTGGGCTTTCTCTTATCATTTCCTTTTCGTTGGCTAAATGGGAGATTACAATTGTGACTCCCAATTGTAATAAATACCTCAGGAGACAATGAGGCCCCACCTGTAGTGGCATGGAGCAATGACAAAACAGTGAGGAATATGTATGATTAAAGAAAAAAGCTAAGTTTAGACGGCAAGAATCAAACTCTATGTTGAAAGCAAGTCATTTAACCTCCATAACACAATTATGTGCCAATTACCTGCCGACCGGGAGCCAATGAGCACGTCCGCTTCTGGCACGTGCTCTGGAGTGTCTCGCGGAGGCTTCTGGGACTTGAACTTTTCTGAGGGTCGGGTTGCCTCCTTCGGCGAACTGAGGTCTGTCTTTGGAGATAGGGTGCACGTGCTTTTTAAAGGAAGGTTGAATCTTCTCCTGATTGAACTAAAGTCACTTTCAATTACAAAATTAGTGTCTTCTAATAGGTGGACTCTCCTGTCCATCTTAATTGCCATCCCTTGTATTATAGGCCATTGTCCTTCCTTTACTCCATTTCACACTTTCTGGCTAAACAGGTCTGCATCTCTGAATTGCACCTTTGTTATCAGATGAAATCCGGGCAGATCCTGGTATAAGTTGGAGTTCAGTCAATTAGTTTGGAATGAAAGTGGTGGTTTTGTGCAGCTGGATGCCCGCATCCCTGTTAAATCTGCTTTCTTAACAGGTCTGATGTGCCATAAAAGCACAGCAGAATGGACAATGCCCACTTGTCCAACAAGACTAACAAGGCTTTTGTGTGTGTTATTGCACCTACAAGAGAGGTTAGTTTTGGAAGGTGACTCAAAACCAGTATGAGGTGCCATAGGTGGCCTCCTTGGTACAGAAAATGCTCAGCATTTTCTAGCATTACGTCTCAGTACTGGAGTAGTGGAACTGGTTATTGCTTCTTTAGAACTTTCCCATTTTCTTCTGTGCTTCAGTAATGACATTAACAATTACCGAAGATTTTCTTCTGAGTAAGCTCATATAACAGCATCATCAGCATACTGGACTTCAGTAACTGTCATCAGGATAGTATTAGCCTTGGAATATCAGAGGTTAAACATCTTATTTTCAATTCTATAGGTGGGCTCCAGGACCATTTGGTAGTTTGTTGCTAATCAGATGAAACCTTGCACCCAGAAAAATCAATAAGAGCATTGGGGTGCTGAAGCTGCCATGTTTGATTCCAGTCTTAAATTCAAAAAGACCTGTGGTAGATTGACTAGTGAGAATCATTGCTTGCATGTAGTCATGAAGTAAGTGACAAAGGTTGACAAAATGTAACCCTTCTACTTCAGAAGGGACAGCCATAACCCAAATCAGTTGACAAATGCAAAGGACTCTTTGAGGTCAAAGAAGGCTACGTAAAGAGAATGGTCATTTCTCTTGAAGTTGGTGAGCAGGGAAAATCATGTCAGTTGTGCTTCTTACAGTCCTGAATCCACACTGACATTCTCAGTGGCCCTTCAGTAAGTGGAGGAAGACAGCTTACAAGGTATTTCACTGTGAAAGTTTCCACACTCTGATTTGTATCCTCTTGAAGACTACAGTGATTGTAGCATTCCTAAGCAATCTGGAATTTCTTAGAAAGATTCATATACTCAGTGTGTGAAAATGTGACATAAATTCTTCCCTCCCATGCATGAAGATTTCTGAAAGGATATTATCAATGTTATGAGCCATACTGGCCTTCATTTGCTTGATGCCTGTTGACATTTCATTAAGATTTGAAAGAATTTCTAGCTCATCTCTGAAAGGGCGCAATAAGATAGAGCTGAAAATACTCTCATCCTCCCTTAGAGTCATAAAGGGAAGGCCTTCTAATGTGCATTTATAGTCTCTCTCTCTTAAATTAGCTCACCACCATCCTTAGATTTCAAGGGTGGGATTTGGATTTCTGCTTTGGTTTGTTGGTGATCCTGTTTCTTTAGACTGAAGCAGACATCAGTTCTCCAGACATGGAAAGCCTTGTGCCTGTCATTAACTCTTGGATATCCTAGTCATACAAGATTCCATGTAGAACAATGTAGTATTACCTTTTATGCCGCCATGATGTTTGTCTTTAGTGCTCCCAAAATACAGCTGACATTTCTCTCTTTTGTTTGTCTGAATTTCACTGAGGGACTGGCGAAACGTTCACACTTGATAGGATTCGCACATCCCCTTCATATTGCTCTTCTCTCAACATTACTTCTTCTGCAGTGAGTTTAATGGACATAACTATGCCAAGCAGATGAGTCCACGATTGGTCTAACATGTAATACTGAGAGCTTTCTGATCACTGGTATGTTAAACATATAGTCTGGCAAGTGCCAAGGATTAAATCATGGGTGTTGAATTGATGTTAAGCTGGTTTGTCTGATTAAATATTGTGATGGACATATTGTGTCCTTGCTGATAGAAAAATAAGTCTGTCTCCCTCAGACATGATGAAAATAGTTAGTCATGTTCATTGTAGAGTTTCTCCTTGACATCTCCAGTGTCAAGAGTTCAGGCACGCACACCAATGACAAGGGTGTATTAGCTACTGGACAGTTTGAGATGGAGAATCATGAGGCACTTGTTGATTGCAAAGTGGGACTCATTGAGCTTATGATGGAGATATGAATATCACCATACCTGAGTTCTTGGGGTATGATCACTCACACAGTGATCTGGCCTTTTTCCATTAGAGGCGTGAAAAATGGTCCTGAGGTTTTTTGATTCCAAACTGCAAAATGAATTTATTGCGACTGCAGGAAAGGTGATCCCAAAGAGCACAGCTATACAGTCAGAAGCATGGCGGACTATGTTGTGGCACATTTTCTCATGAGTAGTAAGCACAGTGGATTCTAAAGTGGACTATGTTGTGCTGAATTGCACTCCTGTATTGTCCAAATGATACAGGGCCTTTATGTAAATGCTATCTTCATGCCAGTTTGTGAGTAGAAGCATCCAGACTTAATAGTCTTGCTTCCATTAACAATTAATTATTAACCTTGCGCTATGGTCAGTCTATCTCCAGCTTGTTTACATATTGAGCTTACAGTACCCTGGGAGGATGCAGTGAAGTAGGCTTACATGAACAAAAAGCTGAGATATGCTGCACTTGTAGTCAATGTGCCACAATGTGGCTGGAAAGCAAAGGTCCAACCACTTGAAGTAGGCTGCAGAGGATTCATAGCCATATCAACATCACAGCTATTCTGGGAACTGAGGGGTGTGAGGGGAGACACACCAGCAAGCTGTCCAGAGATATCCAGCGGAGCAGGATAGTCAGTGGCTTTGTTTGAAGAACAAGGACTCAACATGGGCCTTCAAGTGAGTTTATGGAATCTAGTGGATTGAGACTGGGACACCGGGATTCACTGCTGAACCCTCAGGAGGTGTCGTGGGCCTGTAAGCGAAACACCAAGGAAAGAGTGTTCCCAAAAGAAGTCTCAGAAGATACCATTAATCACCGGATCATCCTGCAGAGTCTACACAGTATGTTGAAGGAATGATTCCTCCGAAGAACAACATTGGAACTCTTGCTGTTTACATCATCAAAGGCTACAACAGCACAGAAGATGATCACGCTAGACTTCAAATCTAAGTAATGTAAACACTGAGATTATTGGCCTAATGATTAGAAAATAATTGAAAGAAAATTGACAAATTTATTTTTATTACCTGGAATTTAACACATGTCTCTCTATTATAAAAAAAATCTTGTGAGGGAGATGAGGGAGACAAGACGTGATCTTCTCGGAAGACACTTTGACGTCACGCGAGACAAGGCAGTGAGACAAAAGGACAGCTGCTGTACAGGCTTTTAAATGATTGACATGCAGCACAACTAGCAGAACATGCAGCTTGCCAGCAGCAGCAGCAGCAGCAGCAGCAGCAGCAGCAAGCCAACAGATGATCCGACCACATCTCCTTACCATGCGTTCAGCAACACAAGCCATCCCCCCTGCCCCCTTCAAACCGTGAGCGGCAGAAATGCAAAGTGGCAAAAGAACAGCTGGTGTACAGGCTTTTAAATGATCGACAAGCAGTGCGGCAATCAGAACACGTAGCTCGCCAGCAGCAGCAAGACAGCAGCCGATCCGAACGCATCTTCTTAGCGTGTGTTCAGCCCCCCCTTCACAACACGAGCAGCATTATACAGTACATCCCGCAATAAAGAGAAATAAAGAACAAAGCCAGAAATAAAGAACAAAGAGTAGATGACAAAGTAGAACGTCGTAAAGAATTCAAAAATGTTGGTACAGTTTACATGCACAGCAGGTTAGAGATAATGGAAGTACAAAAATTAAAAGTCTCAAAGAAAGGATTTTAAAGTTCACAAAGGAACAGCGAAAAGAGATTGAATATATCGTTCGGATTTAAACTTTAAGTCGGAGACTTTAGATCATCTAATTTGTGATGCCAGTGAGAATTAAAACATTCCGAAAACGTTGTTGCGGTATGAAGTCCCTTGAGATGGAGACT
The DNA here is from genome assembly GCF_016835505.1 of Polypterus senegalus. Classification (NCBI taxonomy): domain Eukaryota; kingdom Metazoa; phylum Chordata; class Cladistia; order Polypteriformes; family Polypteridae; genus Polypterus; species Polypterus senegalus. The sequence goes on from NC_053157.1 coordinate 87,026,011, forward strand.
TTTAACATGACATTCTTTCAAATCACACCATGCTTACAACTATTTTCAAACAAGACCACGATCATCTAACATCAGTCGGGTGAGTGCTTTTGTCAGGCACACTTCCTGCACTCTCAACTCTGATAAATTTTAACAGGACAATAATTTTATACATTCCAGATGACACGTCAATGATTATGCGAAGACGAAAGAGCATGGACAAACATTAAGAATATTCGTTTTATTTATTAAGAAGAAAGAAACGATATTCACTCAAAGGCAGATATACGTTGAGTTGTCATGATGTAAGTCCAAACACGGAATCAAAATTCAATGCAATCTTGAAGAAAAGTTAATTACAACTATTATTTTTACAAAAGTTTTAAAGTAAAAGTGAAAATAATGCATATGTAATAATTCCAATGAAAATAACAATCACTTTAAATTGTATATCTGGTAAACCAAACCTGGGGTTGGGTGAGCAAAGTGAGCAGGGGGCAGAGCCCCCTAGTATTCATGAATTTCATTTCACTTTAAAAGAAGCAATCATAATTTTCTTTTATGTTTTTCACTCAGAAAAATGTTATTGTGCTTCAGTATATGTTGACATCTTGGAGACTGTCAACTCTATTTTTATAGACAGAAACTTGCCTTGTTATGGTCTTCAACATTTTCAGTGGATCTAAAGAGCATTTATCATCTCACAGGAAGGGAGGCATGATTCAACATAGTTATATGTAAAGAATTGTTTAATTTGCATTGTATCCCATACCCATAACCTATGTTTGTTGAGTTCCAAATGGAATGGTACCATCTACATTTTACTGTATAAAGACTATGACTTTTAAACAGCAATTATTTGCCTATATACTGCTGACTTTTTAATGATTTAAAAAATTACAATGGTTTTCACATTTTTCTCACTCTACTAAGATGCTGTGTTAAAATAACTGTTTCCCTGATTTAAGTTTTTCCTATGATAAGTACATGTTTTTAATCACCAGAGGGTGTGGATATATGTGGTAAAATTCCAGCCCCTTAAGAGTGAAAATCAATTCACCTGTGAAAAGGGTAACACTTCAGTTTAGGTACTGCAAAAAAAACATCTATTATTTATGTGTAACAAGACCTTAACACAGGCTTCTTTTGATCATCATAACACTTCTAAAAAAAAAAAAAATCAGTAGATAGGTTATATATCTCTGTGCACTGTGGCATATTGACATGATGATAAAATTAATTATTAATATGAAGGATTCACATGTTTTATACTTAGTCAGTCATTTTCTAATCTGCTTAGTCCTGAACAGTGTTGTGGGGATGCTGGAGCCTATCCCAGCTAGCTACTAAATATGTGATATCAAGAAAATGCTTCTCGGTTAAGCCACCTCAGACCACTCCATAGTGGAGTTTTGTTAGTAGGTCACAATGCAGAGATGAATAAACACTTGACTGATGCTTTATGAAGACCCAAAGAAGTGTATGTTAAGGTCTTGTTACAGTTGTTGCATAAGAGTAAATGAGTAATAGATGTGTTTTTTGAAGTACCTAACCTAAAGTGTTACTGTAAAAAGATTATTAGAAATAAAGCCAGATTACCTGGATTGACTCCGGACCTGTGAAGCAGCCCAGCTAACGACTTTGGCACCATGCAACCATGAATAATTTCTAAACATTCTTATATTTGGGAATTATATATTATTTAAAAAAAAGCAAAACAATATTTATATTAATTAAAGTTAATGAAACATGTTTTTTTGAGAAGGGAAAATATGTCCTGTTCCCCATAGTCCACTAGGTGGCAATGTCGTGTAGCAAATAAAGATAGAACTACAGTACGATTTCAAATCTCAGACAAGTGCTATGATATGCCGATTCGAAAGCTATACCAAAAATGAAAAGAGTTTGAGATTAAAAACCAGCACTATAGTACTATACATGTTATGGTGTCCTGCTTCACCATCGTTTCGGTACCATAGATAATAAACCTTAGAAATAGCTAATATAGTAATGCAGAAAAAGAAAATATTTGTTTTCAGAAAACTACATTGCTTTGAACTGCAATTTGGTTGACCTTTTCTGTGTCACATGAATCTAAATTGCTAATTGTCTGTAAGTTGAAAACATTTCAGCAGGTATTATAATTAAAAGTTGTTGCTATTGAACAATAAATACAGATGTGCAGGTGCAAACTTTGAAACAAGGCTTGAATTTGAGAAGTACTGTAGTGAGAAAAGTCAAATTAATGTCTTTCACTGTAGAAATAACAAGAAAACAGACCATTGCTAAATCACTATAAAACCACTGTGAAACACTGATTATCTGCATTTTTTGTGTAAATTAGGAATCTCTTCTGGGATACATTTAGCTTTTAAATAAGTAACAAATATTGTACTACCTGTATATATTTTGTCTTATTTATAGCTTCTTTATTTTGATTGCAATTTCAAGGTTTTCAGCTATGCAGAACACTAACCTTATATTTAAACGTCTATGCGTGGAAGTGTGTGTCTCTGTCCGGCCTGTAAGTGAGAGGTGGAGTCAGGTTTAGGGTAGGGGATACCAGCATTGCTGGCATGCACTGGTTCAATGGTTCTAGTATTATCTCTAATTATGTTTAAGTTGTCAGTTGCACACTAGAGACAAAAGGGCTCCACCTCCGAGGATACACCAGCAAGGCCAGCACATCGGCAAAGCGAAACCACTGAAGAGTCACTCGCTTAGTGGCTAACACAGTAGTTAGGCGAGCACATCGGCAAAGCGGTATCCCTTTTACTTTTCCTCCCGCTGCTAATACACAAGCAAGGTGAGCACCACGGCAAAACGAAACCTCCGAAGAAACATTCAATTACTTGACATCTCGACATTTCCATTTTTTTTCTGATGATTTCAATAGTTTCTAGGACCCCGTGCTTTTTACAGTATGGGCTTACACAGCTAGTAGGCAATATAAAGTAAGGCATCAGCTATAGATTAATATCTTTTTGGTATTGATATTTTAAATCTATTATAAAAAAAATCTTTAGGAGGAAGGCTAGGGAGACGAGACATGATCTTCTCAGAAGACAATTTGAAGTCCCATGAGAGACACTTTGATTTGCTCCCAGCTCTTAAAACAATTACAAGTGTGAATAAGAAACTTTCAAACATGCCTCTGCAGATTTGCATGTACACTCAAGTGAGTTTATTTTTGGGTCAGTTGCCAAAATATGTCACATATGGCATGGTCAATATGGAAGCATTTTTATCCTCTTATAGTAGGAACCCTTTCAATTTGAAACATAATGGTAAGGAGTCCCTGGCTCTATATTTCAACAGCCAACAGATCCCAGATGATTTTTTTCAGCCCGACTTCACTAATGTGAGCACTGCTAGGATAAACAACAATTTAAGTTCTTTTCATAACAAAACATCTTCCCAAGTAGATTTCTTTCAAGTGTATACTCTCTTTGCTTTTGATCTGTTACTTCACTTGATAAATTCACAGCTTGTTATGAAAGAGTTGCAATCAGATTCATCTACAACAACAAGCTACTACATTTCTGGTCTCTTCCTGTTCTGTGAACGTAGCACTTAATTATAACACCTGACTTTAAAGTGAACTAATATACTTATCATGGTGGCTGACATCAGCAGCTTTAACTCTGAAGAGATCTTCTTCTCAGTTTGGACGTCTTGTATGCCATTTCAGAGAGTACTGGGTTCAGCCTGGAAGCTCTGTTGTGGGGAGATGCTCATGAGAGAGAGCTGGTTGACCACAAACTACTTTAAATTTGTGGTCGACTAGGTGAGGCTGTCAACATACAAAGGTTCTTTATGCAGAGGTTTGTTCTAGGGAATGGGGACCTCAATGTTAGACATTCTCAAACTGGATGTAATCTTTCGATTTAAGTAGGCAAGTGGGAGATTTATGTATAAAAAAATTGAGCAACATGGGAGCAGTAAAAATTATAAACTGAAGAAAGGCAAATATTGCCAAAACACAGCCTCTACACAAGATGTCAATCCGTGACTGAAGGGGATGCGACTCCCAAAGGTCACAGGACTCCCAAAAATGTATTTTTAAAAATTCTGAAGATACTAAACAGACAAAAACTTAAATAGAAATTGCTTGTTTATTTATTAGGTCTCACTTCAAGAATATATTAAAAAGCTTGACAAGAAAAACTAGCAAACAATAAAATGCTTATGACTAACCATATTTTGCAGTAAATGTTCTTAAACGTTATTGACAAAATTTCATTTGAAATACATTTTTCCTATCATTGTATATTTTATATAGCAACTTTCACACAAAGACCCTTGTTAAGTTGTTTTAAAGAGTAAAAAATTACAAAATCTTATAAAAATGAATAACTATAACACATTTTTTAAAATATTAAAAATCCACTAACAAATTGCTTACACAAAAAAATCTGAAAATTTGCAAAGTAGAAATTTAATTTAAAACATACAATTAGTTCAAAACTTTTAAGCAGCGGTACAGAATTAACTAAATTTTAAAGTAGCATGTAGCATATTCAACAATACTCTTTTCATATTGCAAGATCAAATTTAGAATAATTAAAAAAATTATGCAATCAAGTAATCTGCTATATTCTTACTTTAATAGATCAGTATATCCTGCGTCTGACTCCAAGCACCAATATCAATGTTTTATATAATGTTTAATTCACATTAATACCAGAACCAGCATGTACTTTAGGTTTTGAGAAAAGAAAACATACTTCACAAGAACACACAGACAAAGACAATAGAATGTAAATGGACATAAAAAGATCTTTCAAATATAAAAAGAAAGCTGGATTCATTAACCATAAACATCACACGGTTAAAATATTGAAGAATAACTTTCTAATGTTTGTGGGAAATTTGTCCTTAACAAAATTTCCATCTGTGTTTTCTTTTTTTGTTCTGGTTGAAGAACTACATTCAAAGTAATAACTGGGATCCACCATACTAATTCCATTCATAATTATGAACATGTCAATTATGTCATCTAATAATCTCTGTTCAGTTAAATTCAAGAGGTTTAGCTCTCTTACTCTTTCTTTATAACTCAGACTTCTCAGACCCTGATTCAGACTAGCAACTCTTCTCTGGATTTTCTCTGCAGTATTTAATTTATATACAATAATAGTGGGATTAGGGTGGAGGAAAATAGCATTACTGCTAAGGCTCTGGCACACTGCTTTCCTATTTAACAATTAAGTATTCTCGTTTCAAATTAATTATCTGGGAAAAAATATTTAAAAAGACTCAAACCCAAATTTTAAAAAATCTAATATAATTAAACCCAATTAAAGCAAAAGAAAAAAAAACCTAAAAAACAACCACCCTATTTTTAATTTCGCCCATTAGGGTGGAATGTCTGTAAAACCATACAGTAAGTCAATCAGTCTATTTCCACAAGCATTGTGTTTTATTCAATTTGATGTTCTGTTCTAACCCAAACACTACCAGTTGATGAATCTGATTATTAAAGGTTTGATATAAAACTGCGCGCATGGTTTGATTATCACTAAAATGTAAATGCTGCATAAACCGGGCCCTCAAAGAATTCTTCGTCTCCCCAATGTAACTCATTCCAAAAGTCTTACACTGAATTGCATAAATGCAGTTAGAGGACTGCAACTAAAACTTTGGAAAATCGTGAATTTTAAGTGCTTTATTACAAATTATTTTCTTTTTTAGGAAAGGAATAGACCAAGCAGTTTTATTGTTTTTCTTTTTGATGCTGCATGAACTAATAGATCCTGTACATTTGGATTTTTTCAGTAAGCTGTGATTAATTTAAAGGTTTGTAATGTTGTACCATGTTAGCCATTAGGGATGCAATAAGAAGTCAAGCAAAAAATGACCTTTTATTGGTTAACTGAACCTCATTTGCCTCGAAAGCTTTCATATTGGAATTGGTTCAGTTAGCCAATAAAATTTGTCATTTTGCTTGACTTCTCATTGTTTACATAGTTACTTATAAAATTGTATTGCTTATACAAAGATTATAATTTCACTTTAATTATTAGATAACTCTCAATTAAGGACTCTTATAATTCACTAATTAAGGAGGAGCTGAGATCACAGGATTTTAGGTTTGGCTTAAAATGGGCACAACCTATTGGGTATACTCAAGATCTTAGCTTGTTACATTCGAACAACTGTGATGAGAACAGACCATTCAACCCAACAAACTGGCCAATGTTATTCTCCAAGATTTTTCAAAATAACATTGAGTCAAATTTTTAAGATCCTTAAAGTACTACTCTCTACCACACTACTTATTCATTTATTCTGTGTCTATTGCAAAATTTATGAAAAAAACTATGATCTAAATTGAAGGAATATTATTATTATATTTTTCAGACTTTTCTGTTTATGAGTTTAATCCAAATTCCATTCTCTGGACGAAGAATGAGCTCTCCAGTAAGGTCCAGTTCTTCCCGCCTTTGCTTAGACTCCACTTCAAAATGACGCAATACAGTAGATAAAATAACCTTTTCCTCCATTATTGCAAAGCGTTGACCTGTAGCAAAAAAGCAAACAAACATTAAAAAAAATGATGTCGCTCTTTTCAGATAAACATACAAAGTGATAGTGTATTAAATAATGCATATGGGTAAAGTACCCATTACTCTGTAAGAGCTCCATTAAGCTTTTACCTTTGACATCAAGAACCAATACAAATATTTTATTTCATGTGATTGGGATTGTAAATTGATCATTCACTGGCCTATCCAGCTACTTACAGTAACAGAGGGAAGGCTTTGCTTTGCATTCAGTAACTTTTAAATTCAGATATTAAATGTTTTCTTGGCAAGTTAATTGGTATTAATGACACATTGTTATGTAAACTACTGTAAGAAATAAAAAGGACAACATAACAGCTTCTTGCTATATTCATCCAGCACCATTTCTAATTTCTATGTCAGTTCTTCCATCATATTTTCATGTTATACAGTCCAACAGATAGAGTTTGTTTTGCTCAACTGGCATTTAAAAATAATATATTAGGTTGAAGACCTAAAAAATATTGCGGAAAAGATATAGATTGGAGAGTGAGTATCAATCTGATTCCTCTCTTAAAATTCATAAATGTTTTTAATTAGTTGAATTACTCCAATTGTGAGAATAGTAATCAGCTGGTACACATCACCCCATTTTAATATCTGTTAGTCATGAGACATTTAAACTATTACTTAAGGAAAATATTATACTGACAACAGTGGAATGAATAACATCATTTAACAATTATTGAAAAAGTGTTATGCAGCCGACTTACAAAATAACAATTATAATTACAAACTTTCAATTTATTAGCAGGACTCTTTACAAGGTTTCCCATTTGATAGATATAAATAGTTTAAAAAAATGCAGAAGCATATAAATTCATATTACTCCTTTTAGTCTAAAATCCATGTTGCCTATATTGTGTTCCTTGCTGCCTATACCTACACACACACACACACACACACAAATCCAAACATATGCCTATACACACACACACAATACTAAATTTAAACACTATTTTCCTTCATTCTGTTTAAAATCAGCTAAAGTAGTTAATTAATGTTAAAAAGGATCATTAATTAAAAAGATAAATACATATACAGTAAGTGCCTTCAACATACCAATGACAGTTCATTTTTTATTTGCTAATGGCAACATAAATTGAAAACATCCCATAACCAACACTGACAGACATCATTTCTAACAGTGGACAGGAATGAGGGAGGAATATTTAAGTAAAAAAAATATATCATTCAATTTACACGTTACTGTCAATGAGTTAAAAACCCAAGCTCAAATGTCAATTGACAGAAAATTGATATATATTCTTGGATGGTGCAGAGGTAAGAACTGCCTTATAACTAAAAGGTTTCGGGTTCAAGACCGGAAGCTCCATTTTTGAGTAGTGACGCTGCTATTATTATTACTATAATATTGTCAGTGACGTTCATGTGGTACAATGATCTTGCCTCTCCCTCTCTGAGTTGATGACATTCTTTTCACAAGAGCAGTGATGACCACAGTTAGGGCAATGGTTGATGCCTGCTCAGAACTATATGTTGTACCGGCAATCAAAGACACAATGTCTCGTGACCGCTATCAGACGATCATGTGCCATTTGCGCTTTGAAAACAAAGACATATGTGTGGAACATGTAAAATGACAGGTTTGCTGCGATCTCAGACCTCTGGCAACGTTTTGTTGAGAACTGTGTTTTGAGTTACAACCCTAGATTTAGATCAGCACAGTAACATACAACTGTCCCTCACAGTGGTCATATAGCTTATGGAGACGTTTCTGGACAAAGACAGAACTGTAACAACAGATAGCTTCTTCATAGTGCTTTTGCTGGCTTATAGACTGCTGCACTGCAATGCAATGCTGCTTGGCACCATAAGTAAAGTGGGACTTCCTCCTGCAGCTAAAGTCACTTCAGTACGCAAGCAATTTGCCATGCTAGTATTTAGTTCTTGCAGTGCCGTGCTGACAAATTATGTGCCCAAAAAGAAGAAGTGTTTGATTTCAGTCTGTAACAGTCGGTGTAAAGTTTTGCTACTTGTAAAAGATATCGCTGAAGCAATATAAGCAGGCACATAAATGCTGGTGAATCATGTCTTCTTGGCATCTTGTTATCACTTGAATTTTTTGTTATTCAGTTTTATTCTTGAATAAAAGCACATTTGTGTTGTTATTCTTTTGTGAAAGTGTTTATTTTATATTCCAGTAAACACTTGAATGAGACCAAATCTGTCTTTGCCTCATTCGTGCATGCACACACACATTCATACATGAAAACGTCACTATTTGAAAACACTATGCCATTTTTTTTTTAATTTAGCCTGTACTCCACGTTATGATGCATGTTACTGAAAATGCAGACAAACTTTTTCGGAGCATACACTGTCAGCATGGCACTGCCAGATCTAAACAGTAGTGTGGCGAATTGCTCGCGCACTAAAGTGACTATAGCTGCAGGTGAAAGTCCCATTTTACTTTTGGTGTCAAGCAGAGTTGTGTTGCGATGCAGCAGTCTATTAGAGAGGAAAAGCGCTGTGAAGAAGCTGCTTGTTGTTATGGTTCTGTCTTTGTCCAGAAACGGCTCCATAAGCTATATGACCACTGTGAAGGACAGTTGTATGTTACTGTGCTGATTGTACACTTGCTTCGGCTAGAAAGAACCGCAGCTACACCACTTTAATAGATGTGCATATGTAAGTGTACATGTGGTAGCTAAACAGAAATAAATGAATATAATAAGTACACTAATACAAATAGAATACATACATAAACATAACTGATTAACACTAGAATTACCAAAACCTATGAAAAATATCATAAATCCGGCCCACCTTAAATCTGTTTGCACCTCTCAGTCACCTTTTGTCATGTAAATGTGTCAATAACCCCAAGCAGCAAGCAGCCTGCTATATCTTCCCTCCCACCACCACTCAAAGTGCAAAAATCTCTCCCAACTCAAGTGTGGTTTATCAGGGAGTCAGGTACCTAGAGCTGTATAGGCTAAAAAATATATAATTATTTGGAACACATGCATTTCATGTGTGTTCCGTGTCAGCAAAGATCTATGTAAGTGTAGGATGACAGGAAATGCAAGAAATGTTGAACACATACCTAAAAGACAAACTTTTTCCATGTTTCAATACTAACAAATTTTGCCATGAAGTATATAATGTGTGAAGACTGAAGTCCAAATATCAAATAAGCACTTTCACAAAAGGTAAAAATATAACTTAACAAGTGTGCTTTTATTCAAGACTATAACCGAAGAAAAAGAAATCGGGCTAGCGTTGCTTTTTGTCGTGGCTTCTTTGGTAGAACAGGGGTAAGAACTGCTGCCTCCAATTCAAAAGGCTGCCAGTTTGAGCATTCCCACGTCTCCAAATAAATTTTGAGTAGTGAGCTGCTCTTACTGTTACTATTATACAATACAAACATACATTTGATTTTAGTCTGTAACAGCCGGTGTAAATGTATGGAACTTGTAAAGGTTAGTGTTTTTTTTTTATTCAGTTTCATTCTCTCAGTCGCATTCACGCTCGCCCCGATCTGACACTGTTAGTTTTAAAATAAAGACGTGCTATAGCAGAGGTTAACTCGGATGAGGACAAGGGTTCTACACTGGAGAAAGAGAACAGAAGCCACCCCACCACAAGGAACGTCCACTCACATATAAGAACAACGCAGCTGCACCAGGTGTAAACGCGAAAGATGGCACCGTTTGGATGCAGCAAAGGGTCGGCATCATCCTGTCAGTCAGTCTGCCCCACACCTGTCCTCCAATGAAGCAGCTCGGCTTACAGAGCTCGCCAACATATCATGCAAAGTCCTGTTTCTAATTTTTGTTTTGTGATGGTCTTTACATAAGAAACATTTATATGTTACTTATATAAAAACCAGTGTAAGAGACATTTCCTAGTTACATAAGAATCATAAATGTTTTGCTAAATGATAGTGCATAATTTATGGGAGGTTCGTATAGCCCCCATAAGTAGAATTGAATTGGTACATTCTAGCTATTTCTAACTGCTCTGACTAAACATTATTCTCCATTAGTTATCAGCCTTGCCATGTGTAAGGTGTAGAGGGCACATGGTTTTAAACTTTAGTTTAGCAGCTGGAGTATAAGGTGAATTCAAGCATGGATAAAATGCGTGCTGAAAGAAATCTCACAGTCCAAAAGTTTGTTTTAAAATATTTAGTGAAAATTGAAAGCAAATAATCCACACTGCCTATCAAATAATCCACACTGCCTATAAATAAAGTTTTTAACCGTGCCTTTCGTGCCTTTTTAGCATTGCGTACCTTGTGTGTGTGTTTTGTGTGTCAAGCAACATGTAAGACAAAGCGTTTAATTGAAAGTGCTGCGCCGTATGTTTAAAGCGTACAGAAGAAGAAGTTAAGAATCTTTAAGTTATAAAAACAACTAAAGTTTTCAAGAAAAGCCAAGTTTAGAGAAGATACATTTTTCCTTTTTTTTTGCCTTTTATTCCACATCTAACAACTTTTTTCTTTATTCTTGTATGGATTATTTGCTTTCAATTTGCACTAAATATTTTAAAACGAACTTTTGGACTGTGAGATTTCTTTCGTCACGTGTTTTACTCATGCATGAACTCGCCTTATACTCTGGCGGCTGCAGCCAGATCGAATGTTATTTACCTTGATTTATTTACTTATCTTCCTACAGCGTAAAGTCACAAGTAAACTGCAGAGCTTCCTGTGTTTAATTGACACGGTCATGTTCCATACATTTACACTGACTGTTACACATTCAAGTCAAATGTATGTTTTTATTGTATAACAATAACAATAAGAGAAGCTTAAAAAAAAAAACTTAAAACCGGCGACCTATTGAATAGGAGGCAGCAGTTCTTTCCTCTGTACTACCATAGAAGCCGCGACAAAAAGCCAGACTAACCCATTTCTTTTTCTTTGGTTATAGTCTTGAACAAAAGTGCACTTGTTCTGTTATATTTGTACCTTTTGTGAAAGTGCTTATTTGATATTTGGACTTCAGTCTTCACACATTATACACTTCATGTCAAAATTTTGTCGTTAGTACTAAAACATGAAAAAAGTTTGTCTTTTTGGTATGTGTTCAACATTTCTCACATTTCCTGTCATCCTACACTTACATAGATCTTTGTAAACACGGAACACACATGAAATGCATGTGTTCCAAATAACAATATATTTTTTTTAGCCTATACAACTCTTGATACCTGACTCCCTGATAAAAAAAGTCTTGAGCTGGGAGAGGCTTTTGCACTTTCAACGGCGGTGGGGGGGATGGTATAGCAGGCTGCTTGGGGTTATCGACACATTTGCAAGACAAAAGACTGAGAGATGCGAGCGGATTTAAGGTGGGCCGAATTTACAAGATTTTTTTGTAAGCTTTGGTAATTCTAGTGTTAAATGTCAAACTAGAACATTATTACATAGTATTCAGGAAGAGCAATGTTAAACATCAATTCCTCTACTTTACATATTGTTTAATCAAACCAGCAGGTAGCACTATTAACCAGAATAAAGGTACAGCATAAGACAGCATTCATTTACACAAAAAAAAAAAAAACTTTGTTTAATACTGCAAAAATCAAAATATTTTAACGACTTAGAGCGAAGTAAAGTACAGCATATCTCTCCTTAAAGGTCAACAATGCACAAACAATATGTTGTTTCGAAAAGACAAACATAGCCATAATAGCGCTTTTGTATATTTGCACTGAACATTAACATAAGTTGCAATATTAGCTAAGATATTAAGCTACATTGAACACTGCCAAAAAGAAAACAACTTACTTTTTCAGTAACGCACAACACACAGTTACAAAAGGTAGCAGCAAACTATAACTTGAAAAACACAAACAAGCAGGCAGAGACTGAGCAGCATGTTACAATTCAGGAAAAAATGCTGTGCATGTGCAATAGTCTCGTGGGGCATGTCTTGCCTAGGTTAAGCATAAAGCAGGGAATTTTATACAACCACAGACTCGGAAAGTCTTTATCATAGGGTTGTAACTCAAAACACAGCTCTCAACAAAATGTTGCCAGGATGTCCAAAACTGGAGCAAACCTGTCGGTTTTCACATGTTCTGCACGGTTGTCTTTGTTGTCAAAGCACAAATACTGCATGACAGTCTGATAGTGGTAACGGGATATTGTATCTTTGATTGCTAATGCGTGCCAGAGGGTCACCTTCCAGACTTACCCAAAGTAAGTAGTACCATCTCAGGACGAGAGAAGGGGGTTCCGCTAACAGACTTGTATCCATCTTCTCTCACAGCCTTGAGAAACCGCCCCTTGATGGCACAGAACCGAAAGAAAACCAGCCCCTTCTGTTCTGCACAATATAAAATCAGAGCGACCAAAGAGAGTGGCATCTCATTTTGAGGTGGGGCTGGCTTTTGTTCTGATGCAAGCCTAAATTCTTGCTTCTGATCATTCCGATAGGAGGAATACCATCTGTTTAAAGCTGCACATTGAGTGCTTGGTTTTCGTTATTTTTCTGTTTTTTGTTTAAATTACACAAAAAACACCCTCTAAATGTGGTAATGCTGGAAAACATGATTTAACCAAATGTCATCACTTAACAAAAGTGAAACATTTTCTTTGAATGCCCCCTCACTATTCCTGGGGCTTTACACAATTACATTTTAACAACATTTATATCAGCTACTTTCATTATTACTTTTGTTTTTTACTGCTACAACACCAGTAATTTTAAGTTTATTGTTACATGCACATTAATACAATGCATCTGTTATGTGTAAGCTACTTCAAATATACAAAAACATAAACGATTACCAACAGTAACAACATTATAATGTTCTGCAGACATTTAATGACTGTATATTCAAATATATAAATTAAAAGTGCCTCATAATTGTGGTAAAATAAAAAACAATTGTTAAGTCTACAAGGCTTTTAAATATCTGCACTGACTATCAGAAGGAAGGAAGGATAAAAAATGTGCCAGTTCCTTTTCCTACAGTACTTTGCAATGAGAATTTTAGAGACAGCAGTAACAGTCAGTAATACACTCCGTAAGCAATGTCAGGCACATAAGAGTGGGGAACGTTGTACAGGCTTTGGAAAAAGGGAAACTACAGGAAAGGATTAGGTTAACACCAGTGCTAACAAGTGCTCGTATTGGTCCCTTAGATTGGAGGAGAATTCTCCAGAAAAGCCCTTTCATCTCTTCTGGTGTTTCAGCCCTAACACGTGTCCCAGCTTGGTTCCTGTGGTATTTAAGTCTTCTTTCACCTGGAAGTCAGTGTTCACTCTTCGACCAGCTTCACAACGAGGAGTATGCAGCTTGATAGGCACTTTTATGTAAATGCAAAGCATATGGCTATCATTTCATAGTAAGCAGTTATTGTAGAGTTAGCACATACACAGTCAATGTGGACATAAAAAACTTTGGTGTGCTAACAGCCCTCCTGACATCTGCAGCTGTCCACATATGATGTCAACTCATGCTGTTTGTCAGGCATTCACTAAAGGTTAATATATCCAGCTAAACAAAGTTGTTATTGAAGGTTCTGTTCTCACCTATAATTTACACAAGAGCATTGAGAGGATTTCAAAAACACTCCTTACAAACATTTTTAAATCTGAATGAGCTGTGAATAAAATGATTGGCCAATAAACACCTACCTACTCTGTCATTAAGAAAATGTAAGAAACAGCTGAGGCTGTAACAGTGTAACCTATTGTAAATGTTTAAGAATTATTTTAAGGTATATGCATTGTATATGGTATAAAAATATCCTCTAGATTATTTCAATTGTTTTTATTAACTTTTTCTGCCATTTACTTTTATTAATATAACTTTTCGATACTTTACTATTACTCTTCTGCCTACTATCACTATACTTAGTAACAACATTTACAATAATATCTATAAGAACCTGCTGTGGGCTGGCGCCCAGCCCGGGGTTTGTTTCCTGCCTTGCGCCCTGTGTTGGCTGGGATTGGCTCCAGCAGACCCCCCGTGACCCTGTAGTTAGGATATAGCGGGTTGGATAATGGATGGATGGATGAATCTAGAACAACAATATTTTTTCTTCTTGGTTCCCTTTTTAAGTGAAGGTAATACCGCAGGAAGTGTAGTGTGGTGGTTAAGGCTTTGGAATTGAAACCCTGTGATTATACGTTCAAATCCTAGTACTGATGCTGTTTGACCATGAGCATGTCACCTCACCTGTCTGTGTTCCAATTGGAAAAACAAAAGAAACTTTAAACATTTGAAATATAATTAGTTAAGTGGCCTTGGATAAAGATATGAGCCAAATAAATAAGTACAATTTTATTGCTAAAGATTGCAGGGGTAAGCAACATTGGTCCTGGAAGGAGGCAGTCGTTGCAGGTTTTTGTTCCAAGCAAACATATTTCTTAATGAAAAGTCAATTATTGCTAATGAAGTTCTTATTGCTCAAGAAACATATTTTTCTCATTCATTGCAGTTGTTTTGCTTGTTGATTTCTCAGCATTAACCGCTTCCTTTACTCTTAAACAGTTGCATTCACTATTTTTAATTGCACCTTATAAGCACTAAGATGCAAACGAAAATGGAACCAGCAATTCTCCAACTAACTGGTTTCTATTTACACCTGTGTTTATTCATCATGAACAATCAAGTTTAATAAAATATTTGGAAGGAAACTGAAGAGAAAAAAGTGAAGGACTGAGAATTACTCATCCATTTTAGGCTTCAAATTATTTGGATGATATGTTTGGAAAGGAAAAATCTATGACATAAGAATGACTTGATGAGACAGAATAAAAACACTAACAAGCCACAAAATTATTAAGCTCTGCTATTTACAAAGATTGGTTTCTAATTGAGCAACTGGGTTGGAACAAAAACCTACAGCCACTGCAGCCCTCCAGGACTGCCTTTGTTAACCCCTGCTCTAGTGTATTTACAGGTAGCAATCCACTAAACTGAAGCTGAAAGTATATCAATAAAAACCCTAGAAAATGCATCACTGGTGATTTTACATACCTATGCAGTTTCTTAAGCCTGCAGAAAAAGGGACAAATGCAAAAGGGTGTCTATGTGAAGAATTTTCTGGAAGAAAGCGCTCTGGATTAAACTTTTCAGGGTCTGGGAACCATTTTGGATCACGATGTAGAGAATAAGGAATTATAATTGCATTGACTCCTTTTGGGATTTCATGACCAGCTGAAAAAAATGCAGAAAACAAAATATTAATTATGCAGTGAGTAAATATTATGTATAGGCTTTACAAAGGTAATGACCACAATTTATTATAATTAAAGATATATTATAAGTAAGGGAATAGTTTTATATTTTAATCTGATAAAATATAAGATTAATTACAAATCTGCCTAACCACTCCCTGAAAATGCCTTATCTAATTCAGGGTTAAACAGTCCAAGATCACGGCAGCAGCACTGGAAAAAACAGTAAACTTTGTTAGTCAAACTTAGTCAATAGGATCTCACTAAAGCTAGGGTTACAAGTGTGTCTTTTGATACCTTTTAATAATCCAACCACATTTTGACATTTTAAAACAACACAAGAAATATAGTTTTTTTAATTATTCAGTTCTACTCAATACCACATATAAAATTGACAATAGTATAAGTATTACCATTGTACAATAATTCACAGTAATGGCATAATGCCATTAAGTCATATCAGCATCATTATGAAGATGGAGAAAAAGTCAATAAGATTGTATCAGAACAAATGCATAAACAGTAAGTTTGTAACATAATTAGAAATGAGGGACCACCAAGAAATAAGATATTTAAGAAATTTAAGGAAAATGTTTGTTATTTTATTTTGTACAGTGTAAAGAAGGTGAGGCTCAAGCCAAGGACATCTTTGATAAAATACAAATACCAAAACTTGATACTTTTCTCATATAGAGACTCAGTAACCTTCTGAGGCTTCAACTTAGCAGCATTACTGTGAACAATGCTGAACGATAATGCAGCTAAAGAAAATAAAATGTTACCAAAACATTATGCCAAGCATTAATTACTCGCATTCCAAAGAAAAGTTAAGTCTTTCCACAATCTACATCATATAGACTAATTTCAATTGTGAATAATGTTTAGATATTAGGGGTCTACTTCCATGCCCAGCAGCTCAGCCCCTGTCCTGGCAAGTTAGACAGTGTGTGACTATGCACCACTACCTAACAGTGCAGCTGCTTGTGCTTGCAGACTTTCACATCAGCATGCATACATATATTTTAGATAGCATTTAAGTCTATACAGTATGTCAATGTTTCTTAATGAATCATTATAATAATAAATCAAGTTACTGCAGAATGTATTAATCTAGTTAGCTTTTAAGCTATGTAAGAATTAACTGTAAAGGCATGTATTTTTCCTTTCTTTCAAGCAGCTAGGAAACACCATGCTTGCTTGCTCAAGGCTGTCTGCAGCTTACCCCTTATCAGTGAAGCTGTCCACTGTTGCTCACTGACACAGCTTCCTATGATGTTAGTATTAAGGGATGCTAGAGCAACAAGTAATCATAAATTGAATCATTAATTGAGCAATCCAGATTTCACATGTGGGTTCTCCTGATTCCAACTTAATGACCATCAATCTGTAACAGCCCAGGATTAAGAATGTGAGAATGCAGGGAGGAGTATTTGGTTGATGCTCACCTCTAGGTGGCAAATACATCCTTCGAGCCAAAGAGGTTCTTATGAGGAACTGGACTGGGAAGGAAAATTGTTATGAGAAGATCTACTGGTAAGAAGATTGTTATGGGGAAGTCTACTGTACAGGGCAAGGGTATTCTTATGAGAAAGTCTGCAAAACCAGATGATTATTACGAGAAAAGGTACTGAGCAAGGTTATTATCATGAGAAACCCTGTAAAGCTGAAGATGGGTAACTCTGTGAAGGGAGGTATATTTTGAGATATGAATTATAATAAATATGAAGCTCGCCCAAAGCATGATGCTCACTTTATTAAAACTGACACAGGCTTTATGTACTCTGCAATGGTTTACTATGCTGTGCAATAAAGTCTATTTTAACTGCCTTTCTGAAAACTCTGCTTGTTTATTTTTTTTCTTTGAAGAAATTTTATCCATGACAATTTTAACTAAAGCAACAGTGTTTTGGTTCACTTAACACAATTTCAGTCTTGAGAGGTCTTACAATTTCAGGGTGCAGAAAATGCCCTTAATAGAGTTGAATTTGGTTATCTGTTTTACTGTATTGTGAAAAATTGGGTTTGATCCCAACATTTTTACATGTATTACTTTATTTTATGCTAGTCGACGAGCCTCTGTCTGTATTAATAATAGAAACTCTGATTATTGTGATTTGTTAATGCCTTTGAACTGCTAGTTGTCCATATCCAGAAACATTCAGACATTAAAGGGACTGTAAGAGAAGTGCTTAAATGGAATAAGTCTCGTTACACTATTGACTTTATATCTCAGGTCCACATTCTTTTAATATTAAAATTTCTAGGGGAACATCATTACAGCTTATGAATCAGAATTATTTTGAATAAAAGCATGCTTTTTTGAATAAGTTCTATTACATGCCAGAGCAAGCCAGGTCATCTGTATAAATTAAGACAATCATTATTTAAATATAGCTGACAATAAACATGCTTCCAGTGATATCAACAGAGATCCCCTGTCTTAGACAAGGCATGTAGAAAAATCTTTAATGTCTTTGTAAAAGGCAGATTTACTATTTTCACATGAAAACTGAAAAGAGCCAATACTTACAACTGACCTATAGTTAATAAAGCCATAATTAAACACGTGGATCTATAAAATCAATTCTATTGTCAGGGGATAAGGACTATACAATAGAATTAAGTGAGTTAGTCATTAAAATATACTGATTACATGCTTCAATTCTCACAGAAAAGTGTGTTGAAATAGTGACACAATTTATAATAAAAATAATTATAATAAGGGTGTGGCCTACATGTCACCAACTGGCTCATTCAGAAAGAGTTAACCTTATAAAGTGGTAAAATTCCACTTGTCTTTTTAACCAAAAACTGAAATAAAATCCTACAGTAATTACTAAATACATCCAACTTTACTGTAACTTTGGACATAAAATTACATGCTCTGTAAAAGTATTGAGATGGAGAAGACATAACCAGTCAGTCAGCGGAGAAAAACTGTTTTAACTTTTAGCATAAGAAAATGAGAGCAACAAGTTGATAACTAATTAAAAAAGAAAAAATGCATTGCCCTGATGAGAAAACATCATAATTCAATTTCAAACTATGTTGTTTCTCTATTTGTGTTTTGTTTACAATGATGATGAGGTAAGTTGTCTATGTGTCATGTTTATTCCAAAATAAAGTTTAAGTAAATAAAGTGAATGTTTTAACAGTTCCACATTTACCCGACACTGATGCTGCTTTCAAACAAAAACATGAGGCAGAATGATGTAGTCAGCTTCACAGGGACATGCAGCTCACATGGCTGCAAAAAACAATCAGCTTTTTGCTTCTAAAAATAAATTGGCAGAGGCTAAATTTGTTCCCACCCCTTGGGTCTATGAGGCCAATCAAATGTCCACCAGTAAAATGACTAAAATGTGATAAAAAGAGACTTTAATACCTAGCTCAAGGTCATGAGATGCTGGTATCTATGGATGGAGTGTCATTCTATGAAATGGTTCACTCACACACACAGACATTTTCATTTATTGGGCCAGTGACCTAACAAACACATTTCTGGGTTGTGTGAAAGAAAATAGTACTTTTGCAAAATGAAGTCATAATTCACTGGACCCAAAATTCAGAAGTACATAAAGTACAACATCCATGAAAATATTTAAATATTTACTTTGTTTACACATTATATCCAAGGAAGAAAATTTCTTAATTTGAGAAAAAATTTGTATCTATACACCTCCACTTACAATGATTTCTCTGCTTGAAATGCACTACTATCTGATATAATCCAGTATGGCACAGCAGAGCCAATCTACTAATAGTTACTTACAAATAAGAAAAATGATACCAAAGCAAAGCGTTTATTTGGCAGTTTACAAAGCAAAGATCTAATCTGTCCGGTACTACCTAGTTCTCCCCCATCACCCTGAGAAGCATTGCATCATCTTTCTTGGAATGGTGAGTTAGTCTAAAAGAGACACGCACAGTTTTAATGGCATTGTCTCTTCTCTCTATGACATTTTCATAAAAAAAAAAAAAAACATTCAAAATATACAGTAAATGTATATTTTTCATTCACAAAGTATAACGCAAAACTAAATAAAAATAATAGTAACACTTTAGGTACTACAAAAATGCACCTAATACTCATTTACTATTGTGTAAAAAGACCTTAAACAATTCTTTGGATCTTCTTAACATTTACAAAGCATCATGAAAGTGTTTATTCGTCTCTGCAATGTGACCTACTAACAAAACTTTACTTTAGAATGGTCTGAATATTTATCTTTGATTTTCTCGATATTCCATATTTAGTATAAGACTTTTGAATGCTTCATATTACAGTTTTTCTCAATTGCTAAAACACTAAAACCCATTAGCTGAAGAAAAGTTCTCAGTTGCCTGACCTCATTTAGCTAATTGTGCAGTCTGTTGTCAATACCTTAAACCATTTCACATGGTAAAACACAATATGCAGATCTTACTTAGACTTTTCAGCAAAACTCTAAACACATTCTCATTCTCAAAACACATTCTACACTCTAATGCACACGTCATCCATACTGGTAAACACAAGTAGCAACGCTCAAATACAATTAGAGAAAACATGTCATTGATTGAACACAACCACTCAAAATTGATGTCACCTGTTTCAAATGATGTGACACGACCAATATAAGCCAGTTCAGAGAGCAAACAGATTGTTGAAGGTAGAAAGGAGAAAGTCTGAGCATGGATAGAAGAAACAATGTGAGAGGACGAGTGCATATGCGAGGTGGGCGAGGAGGAGGAGGAGGAGGAGGAGAAGGACGACAAGGAAGAGGGTGAGGAAGAGGAAGAAGAGGAGGAGGAAGACAAAGAGTGGAAATATCTGATGAAATTTGAGCAACAGTCATAGACCATGTTCTTGTCCATGGACTGACAATGAGGGAAGCAGGACTAAGAGTGCAACCCAATTTGAGCCGATTTTCTGTGTCCAGGACGTTCAGAGAAGAGAACAGGTACAGTATACTACTCTATTTTTGTAATTGCAAATTTACTGTACTACACTATATGCAACTGTTTCAATAGACATTTGTAAAGTTCATCACTGTATGTATAGTACTGCATGAATATTTGTTGTAACTGCACATCTACTTTTGTAGAATTGCGAGGCTGCCACATGCAGGTGGAAGGACGGCTTTATTCACTCAAGAACAAGAGGCCGTTATAGTGGGCATGGTCCTTCAATGTATTACGACTCCGAGAAATCCAGGAACGAGTGATACAAGAAAACACACACTTCCAGGGAATCAACAGTGTGAGCATTTCCACAATTGACCGTGTCCTCCATCGTAACAGGATGCGAATGAAACAAGTATACAAAGTACCCTTTGAGCGCAACTCACCAAGGGTGAAAGAACTGTGAGCTCAGTATGTGCAAGTAAGTGTACATTCAGAAACATTTACTGTAATCCAGATTTTCTACAGTACTAACACATACTATGTGAATGACATTACTCTTCAGTACATACAATGTATGTGAAACAGAAGTGCATACAGTAGGCTTAATTGTACTCTACAGTATAGCACTGTCTCTGTATGACTTACAAAATTCTAAATGCAGTATATTGTATTTCTACACAGACAATATTTGACTTGGAATCCTTGGACAGACCCCATGACTTCATCTTTGTAGATGAAGCAGGCTTCAATCTAACAAAGAGGAGACAGAGAGGCTGAAACATCATTGGACGGCGGGCCATTGTTAAAGTTCCTGGTCAACGAGGTGGGAATGTCACAATCTGTGTTGCTATTAGCAACCATGGTGTTCTACATCACCATGTTACACTTGGGCCATATAACACCCAGCACCTTCTAAGATTTATTGCCAATCTAAGAGAGATTTTATTTGAGCTGCAGGTTCAATACCATCAGGGTCAAGAGCTAAATGAGAATCCCATTCCCACCTATGTGATAGTGTGGGACAATGTCAGTTTCCACCGAGCTGCTCCAGTAAGGGAATGGTTTAACATCAATGAGCAGTTTATGAACTTGTACCTCCCTCCATACTTGCCTTTCCTGAATCCGATTGAGGAGTTTTTCTCCTCTTGGAGATGGAAAGTGTATAATAGACAACCCTACACCAGAGTATGTCTTCTGCAAGCCATGGATTTAGCTACAAGAGGCTTCTTCCCCCGTTGCCTCTGGAGGGACAATATTGCTTGTGATGTTGATGAAGTGCTCTGGCCTAACCCAGCCCAAAGACGAGAAGAAGCAAATTGATCACGTTTACTCCTTTGATTTTTGTCCCTTTTGGTATTGTATACTGTAGTACAGTGCATTGTATGCTGTTTACTGTACAATGAACAAATTGTATGGCCCAAAACATTAAGATTAAAATTTGCTTCTCCCTGAGAACTATATGTTTTGAACAATGTGTTTTCTGTTTTTTGTTGTATTGTTTACTGACTGCTTGATAGTGTATATAAATTTGATCAGTTTGTTTTTGATTTGAGAGCAGTGCTTGATTTTGAACACAGGTAAAACTGTTTTTAGGCGAAAGTTTCATTTTGTAAGAGGAGTCAGAGATTTTGTAAATAGTGCTTGAAGATAAGATTTTGCATTTAATGGTTTCAGAAAATGGAGCAAGGTTTTAGAAATTGTGTTTTAGCAACTGAGAAAAACTGTAACAATTTTACCATCATGTCAATATGAGACATTGCACAGAGATGAATGACCTTTCTACTGATGTTTTATAAATGTTACGAAGACCAAAAGAAGTCTTTGTTAAGGTCTTGTTAAATAAAAGTAAATAAGTGCAGTACCTAAACTAAAGTGTTACCAAAATGATACTGTAAATATTAAAAATCAAAGTAGGCTAAAGTAAATGGACCAAAATATCAACATACTGGAAAAATGAATATGTTCACCTGAGGCTATAATTCGTTAAATGATGAACTACAAATTAAATGAGAAAAGCAGAGCATCATTAGGAAAGCTATACTTAAATATTAGCACCCCATGTTTTGTCTAGTAGTACATATATTGCTACATGCAGCTCAAAATCCTTTCATCACTGCTCCAGGAGACAATAACTAAGAACTATACTTTTTTTTTTTTTTATTGTTTTAAAGGATGGGAAATAGCTTGCTGGATTTGAACACAAGACACATTTTGTTAAAGACATCATTTATTAATACTAAATAACTGTATGTAAATAACTATTAAATGTGTCCTTATTTTCACTTTATGTTTCTTATGTTTGTACATACTGTAAATGACCATACCAAAGTAATATAGGCAACTTCCCTCAGAATAGTAGAGGTTTGTCACAGCCACTTGCCTGGTATCATTCTACCTGCAGAAGGACTCAAACAGATATAGTAACTCTCTAGGATCAAAGTAAAGCACCTTCCCTAATTGTCAAAGATGACACAAATCTTTTTGCTATATGTTCCATATCAAAAAAAGAGGAACATTTTGACTTTATTGCAGTGCCTACTAAAACAGATATGCTTAGTTTTTTTTTGTTTGTCTTGCTTAGAAGATCTAAATTGATATTGACATGAGATTGTTCTTAAAGGAGATGATTGCAAATCCATTGGAGTTTGCTAAAGCTATTAAAATACAGCAGTATTCTTTTGCTATAAGCAAGAAGCAAATGTAAACTAAAAAATGTACTTACAGACTTAATAAATGTAAGCTAAAGCCCCATTTACTATATTTTATAGTAATTTGTGCTTTTAATAAAAGTAGTTTTAAATGCTACAGAATTCATTTGTGCATTTCATTTTTTCTTCCTTATTAGTTGTTTTTCATTATGTTGCAACAGCTTAATTAGTTACAGATATATGCAAATAGTGTTTAGATCAAGAAATCAGTACCAACCAATGTTACAGTCTTCACAAATAGTACGTGCAAACATAGGAACAGAAGGGTACAAGCGGAGGGATTCCTTAATGACACATTCCAGGTATTTCAACTTTTTCAGATCATCCATGGAAACGTGACGGCTAGAATTACCTTAAAGAAAAACAGAAATGTTCATTATTACTTAATTATCTGTTATGACAAAACTAACAATAGAAGTGAATTTACATTTAATTTCATTTTTGTGATGTTATCTTAATATGCATTGCAGTGGTAAAGGGGTAAGCAAACCAATCCAGATTTTACTTTTCCTAATTAAAGTCTGTAGTTTATGCTGTGATATTCTCAAAACCTCAAAAAACAACCAAATTATACACTATAATCCCTCTGGCATTCCCTAGCTCTGTTCAAAACACACCCCCAATCATTATGTACTTCTATTAGATGTCCACAGCTCATCTACTTGAAGATAACCGTCAGTCAAGTCAAGTTGGGGAGCATGCACTGGTACAGTGTGTTGCCGCACCCACTACACGGCAAAACAACTCGGGATTCCGGTTGGCAACTCCCCAGGCAGACACGCAGTCCAGTCCTACCCTCCGGAAATGACCCTCCATCTGCCACACCCAGGTGTTATGTGTGTGACCCCTTGGCCTGGTCCAGCCACTTGGGTCCCCAACAATGAGGATCTTATGAGCCGGATCACCCTCTGGGAAAATGCGCCACATGGCCATAGTGCTGTAACTGATGCTCCCTCACAATGCAGGTAATGTGCCTCATTTGGGACTCCATGAGCAACCGCTCATTCGCCATGAAGTCAAACCAACGGTACTTAAGGATTTTCCGGAGAGACACAGAACCAAAAGAAGTCAAGTCTTCGTCTCAGGTTACTGGATAACGTCAATGTCTCATAACCATATAGCAAGACAGGAAGCACCAGGACTCTATAAAGATTTGGACCTTCGTCCTTTTGCATAGATATTGGGAGTGCCACACACTGCTTTCCAGCGACCTCATGACCCCCCCCATCCGTCTACTGACTTCACAGGAAGAGTCACCAGAGACATGAATGTCACTGCCAAGGTAAGCAAACCTCTCAACAAGGTCAATACTCTCACCGCAAACAGACACACTGCTGATGGCTGTGCCCAAGAGGTCATTAAAGGCCTGGATCTTGGGTTTTATCCAGGACACTCGCAAGCCCAGACACTCAGAATCCTCACTCAGTCTCTCAAGCGCCCTGATCAGAGCCTCCATTGACTCCGCAAAGATTACAGCATCATCATCCAAGTCAAGATCTGTGAATCTTTCTTCACTAACAGATGCCCCACATCCGCTGGACTGTCAGGCAGCAAACATTTTCATGGAATTTCATTATATTGTGTTCTAAAGCTTGTAACCATAAGCAAGGATGGAAATGTAGCTGAATTAATAGATTACCATGGATATATATGGATTGATCAATAAATTAAGAGGTTCTTTATGAAGACTCACCTCCTGCTTCAGCATCACTGACCAGCAGCATATCTGCAGCTCTGTCACTATGACTGTAGATTTGTTTTGGTCAATTTATATCCTAACTCATTAAAACACCTGTGTAATGAGCTGATGATTCTCATTAGGACATGGTTACACTTGTGTGTGAACCAATACATTCCACACAGCAGAACATGTTCAGATGATTAAAAAGCAATATCTACAAAGAGCAGACAAGCAAGCACTAGAAAACTGATAATTCTTCAATTGCCAAATGCCTCTTGATGTTTGAGGTATAAAATTTAGGAATGGGACAAAAATCTTTAAAAAACGTTAAACTTAACTCCAAAAAAGTAGACACCAATCTTGTCTGACAAATAAGTGGTTCCCTTTAACAAAACAACCCAGAAACTAAATAATTCTACAGTGCCACCTATAAAACACTACACAATACACAGACAATTAATAAACAGAAAAATACAACAAAATTCATTTTTTAAAGGGAAATGAAAGTCAAAGAGTGGCATGCTTCGGACCCTAACAAAACAAGTTCGATTGCGAGTAAAAATGTTGAGGTGTCTCCCATGGCTAGAACACTGAGAGTTTAGCTGGGAAGCAATCAGTAAAAGCTCATCAGTTTCAAACTCCTGAAACGTGTACTGGTGTTGCTCCTCCCTGACTGATTGTGGGTGTTAAAATACAAGTAAGTTAAGTGTGTACCTACTATATACACATTGTATACACATCCATTACCATATTTATATACTACCTTTAAAAATGTTATGAAATTAAATTTTCATTTAAAGGTTCAACATTTCATATTACATGGTTCACAACAATATGCCACATGTCAACATGTATCACTGGTGTTCATTTTCTTGATTTATGCATACTGACATAGGTGCAGGGGTGTGAGTGGAAGGTGGTGGGGAGGTTTATGGCAGTCCTGGTGCAACAGAGAAAAGTTGTGAAGATAAAAATTATGCTCTATTTTTTCATTTCATGTTTCTGTAAGAAGATCAATTCAATGTCATATCTCACAAGTGCTAAATATGTTATTTTTGTGTGGCACTAAAACCAAAGTAAGTATCTAGTACCTCTGTATTTAAAACTAGAATTCTTGAAGCTTACGAAAAAACTCATAATCCCGGCCACATTAAATTGCACCTCTCCAATAGCATTTTCTGTGTTGCAAATGTATCATCCAGTACAAACAGCCTGCTATCCCCTCCCCCATCAACGTACTGTAGTTCAAGTCGCAAAGAAGATTCTTGGAACTCAAGTGTGTTTATCTGGGTGTGAGGTGCCTTGAATTGTAGAGGGTGTAGTGTACACTGATTTATATATTACGTACTAGCCAAATACCCGCGCTTCGCAGCGGAGAAGTAGTGTGTTAAAGAAGTTATGAAAAAGATTTTTAAAATAACGCAAGATGATTGTTAATGTAATTGTTTTGTCACTGATATGAGTGTTGCTGTCATATTTATATTATATATATATATATATATATATATATATATATATATATATATATATATATATATATATATATATATATATACACATATATACATATACATATATATATAGCAAAATACTCGCGCTTTGCAGCGGAGAAGTAGTAAGTTAAAGAAGTAATGAAAAAAAAGGAAACATTTTAATAATAACGTAACATGATTGACAATGTAATTGTTTTGTCATTGTCATGAGTGTTGCTGGCATATATATATATATATATATATATATATATATATATATATATATATATATATATATATATATATATATATATATATATATATATATATATATATATATATATATATATCTCTATCTCTCTCTCACTCTCTCTCTCTCTCTATATATATAATCAAATAATCTCCTTTGGGGTGCGAGCAGCTGTTGCTGGGGGTGCCAGAATCCATTGAGGAAGAAAAATTAAAAACATTATTTGTACAAAATCTTAATTTATCTATCCATTCCTAAATAATTAAATGGGCAGGCTATTTCGTATTAGTGCAATACGCTGCTTGTTAAAACGGATGACTCCTAATCTTATGTGCACTTAGTGCTGCGTGGGTATTATAAACTATCGTATTTGTTCAAGTTCTATTTAAATTTTAAATATAAGTAATTTTTATTTGGTCGACAGAAATATGTTTAGTAGGAATGAAAGTTAAATTTAATCATCATTGCATAATTTTTTCTTCACCATAGAAATTTAAACACTAAATCCAACTCAGGCAGTACACACTCACTGCACCCACTCTCGCGAATCGAACTTCAGACATCAGCGCTAAAGGCAAAGCCTTTCATGTTGCACTAGGGTGTGTGGTTCGTTTATTTGACAGTATGTAGATCGGGGTGTGTATATATCTATATCTATATATATCTATATATATATATCTCTATATATATATATATATATATATATATATATATATATATATATATATATATATATATATATATATATCTCTATATATATATATATATATATATATATATATATACAGTAATCCTCGCTATATCGCTCGACTTTCGCGTTTCACTCTATCGGGATTTTAAATGTAAGCACATCTAAATATATATCACAGATTTTTAAGCTGGTTCGTGGATTTCTGCAGACAATGGGTCTTTTAATTTATGCTACACGCTTCCTCAGCTTGTTTGCCCTGTTGATTTCATACAAGGGACGCTATTGGCGGATGGCTTAGAAGCTACCCAATCAGAGCATGTATTACATATTAACTAAAACTCCTCAATGCTATAAGATATGCATCCCGCTGAGCTTGATTGTTTGCTTGTCTCTGCCTCTCTCTCACCCTCTCTGACATTCTCTGCCTGATGGAGGGCTGTTTGCACAGAGGCCGTTTGCTTAAAAGATACTGACGCTCCTCTAAAAAAATGCGCTTTATTGCGGTGCTCGCATATTTAAAAGCACAAGTATTGATTTTTGATTGTTTGCTTTTCTTTGCGGCTCTCTCTCTCCCTCTGAAATTCTCTGCTCCTGAAGAGAAGATCTATTTGCATTCTTTTAATTGTGAGAAAGAACTGTCATCTCTGTCTTGTCATGGAGGACAGTTTAAACTTTTGACTAAAGGGTGTTATTTCATGTCTAGAGGGCTCTAATAATGTTAACAGTGTGGGAGAGTTTATAAGGGCTTAAAATATATAAAAATAACTACACAAACATATGGTTTCTACTTGGATTTTAGTCTATCGGGGGTTCTGGAGCAACCCCGAGATCGAGGAGGATTACTGCATGTATATATATATATATATATATATATATATATATATATATATATATAGTGGTCACGAGAGGAGGGCTTGTGCCTCCTCCAGACCGCAAGGGGGCGTCCGTCCTGGTTATGTTGGGGGCCTCGGGTACAGGGCTTGGAAGCCCAGCCCTGTAGGGACCCGTGGCCACCGCCAGGCGGCGCCCCAGTGCCTGATTATCCCGGGAGCCCGGCACTTCCGCCACACCAGGAAGTGCCAGGGGGAAGACGACAGGGGACACCCGGACCTCTCTTGTGTGATGTTGCGATGTCCACGGCTTAATTTAATGTTAAGTAAGACCCGGCACTTAAAAGTTTCTGGCTGCACTCCGGTTGTAATATGACGAAGCTGCGCGGAGGTCACTTTTGAGAATGCAAGTATAGTTGTCCAGGAGAAAAGCAATCTTGCCTGAAATCAATGGCATCGTTTTGTAGGGTCTGTCCCTGAGACTAATTACTTGTCATCGCGCAGCAGAGCCTTACTGGAAATTGGAGGCATCTGAATTGAAATGGGAGTTTATAGGGTATAAAGGGGACGCGAGGAATACATTAAGTGTGGAGAAACTCTAGAGACAGGGTGTGTATTAACTTGTGGATTTTTCTGTGAGTATTTGGTGGCAGGGTGACGAAGTTGCTACGGAAGATGGCGTTAGCCGTGGAGCTCAGCTCAGAGCGAAATGAGGTGAATGGGAGGGGAGTTGATGACATAACTCCCCCACCCGCCTTAACTGTCAATCCCAAACAAACACAGTCTCTCGGAATTTGCATAAGCACAGCCCTTCACCTGCAATTTTAACTTAGTTACAAAGTGATCAAAACTCTCATTTATATCCTGCGTCCTCTCATTAAACTTGTATCCCGCATTACCCGTGGGCATGACAAACACCAGCGGCAGCCTGTCTATGAACTTAATTTAAACTTTAAGTTTACATTGTGCTTTGTTTCCGAAGTAGCAGCACTCATGAATATCGTTGTAAATGTCAGTCGCTCGCTTCTTATTGTTTCGCTGCCTTCTCAATTATATAATGCATGTTTTCTTCAGCGCTTTTTGGAGCTCTTCCTGGTTTTCTACGTACTGCGTTGATAGTCAGTTCACGTGATTACGTGGGAGGCGTGATGATGTCACACGAAACTCCTCCCCCCACGGCCATCCAGCTCAACTCCATTACAGTATATGGAGAAAAATAGCTTCCAGTTATGACCATTACGCGTAGAATTTCGAAATGAAACCTGCCCAGCTTTTTGTAAGTAAGCTGTAAGGAATGAGTCTGCCAAATTTCAGCCTTCTACCTACACAGGAACTTGGAGAATTAGTGATGAGTCAGTCAGTGAGGGCTTTGCCTTTTATTAGTATAGATTCATTTTATAATTACATTTTTAAAGTTAGATACGATTGTGATTAATTATATACATTTATGTGGTTAATTAATTTTTTTAATCGATTCCCAGCCCTAGTAAAAATTTAAATAATGGTGTAAAACAGCATTCAGCTGTGGCAAGATCTAGTCAACCACCAGGCAAGCATCAAGATTAGACCTAACTTCTGGATTGAATTCCAGTGTTCCTGTTCTAAACCACCACACTTTCTTAGTTTTTCTGCAGCCATGGAAGTTTCTCTCTAATTGATTTCATATGGGTACGAATAACTTCTGATGGCATTGGTCTAAAGAATCAAAGAGAACTCTTTGATTCACAGTTTTACCACCAGTTGCCTCATTTATAAAGCTTGCATACACAGAAAAATACGCCTGAAATGTGCACAAGCAACTTCCAATGTAAATATTTGTATTTATAAAAGAAAACATAATGGGAGAAAGTGTGTATATTTACAGCAAATCTAACCTATGTGTATGCAACATTTTGGAGAAACTGGGAAATGACAATGCCCTTGATCAAGCAGGGAAATACGGCAAAACCAGATAAATGACAACTCACATACAAAATAATTACAGTTTTTCTCAAATGCTAAAACACAAAAGACAATCCTCTAAACCAAATGACCAGTTGTTTAAACACATTTACTAAATCTAGCCATCATTTTCCAATATCATAAACACATTTCACATGAAGACACAATTCACAAAACACAATCCTCGGTTCTCATAAATCTAAACACATTTTTCCTTGGTAAAACACAAGTTGCAAAAGAACTCTGCTCATATTCTCAAATGAAAGCTCATGTGATGCAAAATGCTTGCCACAGTCAACAATATTTGAACACAGTGAACACACCTGGCGTCATTCATTACACACAACGACTCAAAATTGAAGACACTTGTTGCTAATGCTGTGTCCACAAGATTCCAAACAAACGCAATGGATGAAGGCAGAGTCAGGGAAAGAGGAATTCGAGTCAGAGGAGGGAGAAGAGCTGGCCATGGAAGAAGAGGAGCAGGCCAACAAGGAAGAGGAGTTTAAATCAGAGGAGGAAGAGGAGCAGGCCAACGAGGAAGAGGAGTTCAAATCAGAGGAAGAAGAGGAGCAGGCCAACGAGGAAGAGGAGGAGGCCAACATGGGAGAGGAGAAGGTCCAGGAGGGACAGCAAGACAACCTCGCACCATCATTACGGATGAGATGCGAGCAACAGTCATTGACCATGTCATTGTCCATGGCATGACAATGGCTGAAACAGGACTAAGAGTCCGTCCAAACCTGAGTAGGTTCACCGTGGCCACCATTATCAGGGCATTCAGAAAACACAACAGGTATTGTACTCTATTGCTTTCTTTGTCACAATACAGTTATCCAAGCCTGTGAAAGTAGTCTATTGGTTTCAAATCAGTTGTTATTGTAAAACATGTCAATTGACAACACATGTTTCTTTCTTTAGAGTTGAAAGAATGCCACATAGAGGTAGGAGGGTTGCCATATTTACAGCGGCACAAGAAACCTTCATTGTGGATTTGGTTCGTGAGAACAACCTCATCAGACTCCGGGAGATCAGAGACAAAGTCATTGCCGATAATGTCAACTTTGAGAGCATTGATGATGTCAGCTTGGCCACAATAGACCGAGTTCTCCGGCGCCAAAAGATGCGGATGAAACAGGTCTATAGGGTTCCCTTTGAGCGCAACTCTGCGCGACACAAGACCTACGTTACGAGTATGTGCAAGTAAGTATACATCCATGTTCACAGTACAGTTAGTGGACATACTGTGTTGCTCAGTGGCCTACATTACTATTTTATGTTGTTGTTTCTAAATGTACAGCACTTTGGTCAGTCGTGTGGCTGTTGTAAATGTGCTATATAAATAAACTAAACCTAAACCTAAACATTACCTCTGGACAATACTGTGCTACCTGATTGACTGTTGTTCTGAATACCTGTGCACTTTCACATTTTCACAGAGGATATTACAGTTGGACGCGATGGCCAGACCTCATGAGTACCTCTTCCTGGATGAGGCTGGCTTCAACCTGCAGTAACGAAGGCAAAGAAGCCGTAACATCATTGGCCAAAGAGCCATCACTGAGGTTCCTGGCCA
Organism: Polypterus senegalus; assembly: GCF_016835505.1. NCBI lineage: Eukaryota > Metazoa > Chordata > Cladistia > Polypteriformes > Polypteridae > Polypterus > Polypterus senegalus. Next base: position 87,057,761 of record NC_053157.1, read on the forward strand.
ACGGGGGGGTAATATTACTCTTTGTGCGGCCATGGGTTCGGAGGGGCTTGTCCACCTGCATGCTGTCCTTGGGTCTTACAACACCCAATGTCTCCTCACCTTCCTAGAGGAGCTAAAGGCCCGCACATCACATTTATGTGATCATTTGGGACAATGTCCGCTTCCACAGAACAAACCAAATCAGAGAGTGGTTCACCACCAACAGTAACCACTTTTTAAACGTCTATCTGCCACCCCTACTCCCCTTTCCTGAACCCTATAGAGGAGTTCTCATCGTGGAGATGGAAGGTTTATGACAGACAACCAAACACTAGAGAGAACCTCCTAAGGGCAATGGAGCTGGCCTGTGTTGACATCCCAGTGGAGGCCTTCCAAGGATGGATTCACCATTCCAGGGCGTTTTTTCCGCGGTGCCTGGCAAGAGACAATATAGCCTGCGATGTAGATGAGGTGATGTGGCCCGATGCAGCTCAGCGACATGATGCCGCACAGTGATTGTGGTGTGTGTGTGGTGTGAATAAAGTAAAAAAAAAAAAACTTCACACCCTGATCATGTTTTCAAGAGTACTGTTGCGTGCAATAGATTCTGTTTTTGCATTGAGTTGAGTTACAGTAGAGTACATGCAGAATTTTCTATAGATTTATACTCTTCATATGAAACTCACAAATCTAAATGCCTAATCCTCTGCAGAGATCTAAGAAGATCCGTTAGCTGTAAAGATTCTAAAAAATATGCATTGGCAGTTATGAAACAAAGAACCTTCTCACAAATTGAGCATTGTGTTTTCAATTGTTTTGCTGTAGTGTGTAATGATGTGTATAGTGTTTACATTTTTGAAAGCTTCGAGCTGCTCTTTTGGTGTGAAAGTTTGAGTTTTGAAGTGAGAAGGTGTGGTTGTGTTTATGTAGCTCTAGAAAAGGGTGTTGTGTTTAGACATTGGGGAACATGGAGGAAACGTTTGTGAAATGTGTTTTAGCATTTGAGAAAAACTGTAATGTCACTGAGCCATTATTATAATGTGCATTAATGTGACAAACATACTACACCTTAAAAACGATGATTATGATGCACAGGCTGTATTTTACTTCTCTTTTAATTAGGCTATGCATTTGCGCTGAAGAAATTTTTTTTCTTTTTTTGGCAGTTTATATCGGCTATCTGTTGTCATTTCTCAGGGAGCTGGATGACAGGTTAATAGTATACAAGCCAAGCTTCACTCCATCATGCTTGCTGTTCTGGAAGCCATTAACCAACTGTCGAGGCACTACACCCAATTTTCTCATGGTACGGGTGTACATACTTCTTGCAATAAGGGCACCTTATAAAAGGAAAGCTGCTTTTGTTAGCTGTAGGCAGTTACATTCCATTATTGCACAAATCATCCAAGATGTGACTGGCAAAAATGGTGTCTCAGTGGCCTGTTTAAACCGTAATTCATTTATTTTGAACAAAGTAGCTTTGACAGATATGACGGTGCTGTATATGGTGGCAGGCTTGTTGGAAAGATAACTGGCTGAAACCTCAATGTTTCATATAGCCAGCACTATTTATTGTAACAGCAATTGTGTCATTATATGTGCCAGGAGGTAGTGGATATCCACTCAGAAAATTGCACCTTACACCTTTCCTGGACCCCCAGAGCACAGAGGAGAGGCACTATAATAGCGAATCCATACAAAGTTTTACAAATAAGGCCCCAGGATCAAAAGTGAATATAAATCTATTTGTTTGGAAAAAAAGAAACCCAATAAATTAAGCAAAATTTTTCATATAACTAAACGTAACATGTAGTTCTGTCCCCAAGGGATTTACATAAAATGTAATAGAAACATACCGAACACTTCATTGAGCTCATTTTGAACTTTCTTCTGTTCTTCTGGGTAACACGCTAATAGATAAAGTGCCCAATTCAAGGCAGCAGCTGTTGTGTCATGACCCTATTGGCATAAAGAATGACAAAAACAATATAAACATTATTAAAAATAAATGTTAACTTTTTTTATTTTCAATCATTTTTTCCACAACTACAGGATATTAAAGTTATTTCAAGGTAAAATAATTAAACAAAGCCTTCCTTCCAACTGTGCATTTTCTATCCTACTTATCCAGTACAGGGTCACAAAAACTACCTATTCTGGTACTGATGGATAAATATTAGGATCCAACCATGGAGAAGGCATCAGTCTTTCATGGGCACTTAGTTACACAGGGACAATTTAAACTGGCTATTAATCACATATAACAGTCAAGTACATACTTGTAACTTAATATTAATGTGTAGTTGTCACTTAGGAAATAAAAATACAGTATGAGAATTTATTTAAGACCAATAAAGATCACAGTCAGTTATCAAAACCGTGGAAGTTGAGATTCCAAAACTCATATTTTGGACACCTTAGAAACAAGGCAGGAGGACGTTTCATTACAGAAATGAAGCCCTTCATATAGCAACTTGCACCAAAAGACTCGCTTTCACTTTGTTTCCTTCCTTAGAAGTTACTTTTTACATAGCAAAGTACTGGCATTGAATATGATTGGTTCTGTAATACATAGTTGTATGTGACTATCTGCACATTCACCATCAAACAACACAGCATCCAGCATGTCAGCTTTGCGAAATACCTTACTCTGAAGCAGATGCAACTATCAGGAAGTTGCCAAGCAGCCTAAAAACCTTAATGTTTTATAATTAAAATTCAAACTCCACAAAGCCAGTGAAACACGAAGTACTTAAATCAATGTTTTCAAGGTATTCCTGGAATAACAGCTACATATTAAATTTACGTAGAGTAAGAACAAACACTAAAATAAATAAGGAAAAAAAACGTAATGCTGGAATCTGAGATTAGGTTTGAAAAGTTGCTTTAAAGACAAATGCACAGACTACACATCACAAGTTTAAATAAGCTTTCACCAAGTACAATATAATAAGACTTTGGAATACTGAGAATCTCTGCATCAGATGATCACATGTGTGTCATAGGTTGACACAAAATATACTGGGTAGATAAATATAATAGGGTGTTTGAGTAATTTACAGTCTTTTTCATAATGAATTTATAGCATAACATAACAATCATAAAAAAACTCATGAAACCTATCAATTGCTATAGAAATGTATACTGGTTCATATAAATAAAAAATAAATCACAGTGGTGCAGAAAGGCAAAGAGAGTGAAACCTAGTGCCAGATCTCACTGTGGAATACAGCTTGTAATGTAACTGCACAAAGGTTTTGCATAAAGTCCAGCTTCAGTAAAGGACAGCAAGGTGCAAAGTGCTGTAGGAGGGACTGTATGTAAAAGCGTCTTGTTAGCCTCACTGAAGACAGCAACTACAGTACAGTAGAAGGTGCAACCAAACCACGAACAACCTGGAAGGAAACAAGACTACACACTTCTTCCAAATGTGCCAGTGTAGTTTGCAAAGTAGGCCCTGAAGACTACAGGGCAAAATAACACCTTCATTCATTGAAACAAGAACTAGACCAAAGACTAAATATCACTGCTACTCTGTACTTTTGACTTGAGACTAATACTTCTGTTAATCTTGTAGCTGCACAGCAGCTTCAACATACCATATCCATTGAGGAAGTACCAGATACATGCAAGTATGCAGGCACTGAGAAGCAGAGATTTTTAGACAATTAACTGGTCAACTGACCAGAAATCTTAAAAAAAAAAAAAATTAAGTTACTAATATTTTTGAGCAATTCTTTAAAGAAAAATGAAGACAGGAAAATAGAAGTTATCAGTTTGTGAAAAAGGGTAAGAGGGTAAACCAAGCCAGCTTAGATTTATATTTCAGTTGCTCCTTTGTTCTTCTCTGTCTGTATATAAATACATATAACCATCTTCTACAATTCATGGCTACCCATGACCATGTTAGATAAGCCGGTTTACCTAATTAATGGGTGGGTTGATGGAATAAGAAAACAGATGATATTAAAAGCACATTCCCTATTGTGACTATATTGAAACTGGATCTTGGAATGACCTGCATTTAATATCTAAGAAGTGACAGGATTATACAAACTTGACCCATGTAGAAGACTGATAAAATGAGTTTAGAAACTGTTTAGAATATGTATAAGAATACTTTGGCAAGTAATTTAACACTAGAGTTCTAACATGGTCTGCCAAATTTAAATATCTCACATTTTAATAGAAATATTTATACTAAGTGCAAACTACTTGATTGTAATTTGAAAAACATGGAGAAGAAGATCTAAAAGCCAATTCTGCACACAAGTATCAAAGTGAAATTCTGTTAATGCTTGATACAGAACTATGTAGTAAATACAATCAATAGTCAGAGCTTCACTATAATGTATGTTATACGAGGGGATACCCAAAAATAACCGGAATCTGTACCTGGCGCGTAATCTAGACTTAATTGCAAATTTCGCGACTAGGTGTAGCACACTTGCAGTATTCTGTGGCAGTCTGCCATATGGTGTTGCTCTGTATAATTCATAAGGCATTCCATGTTGGTTTTTCTTGGTGTTTATTAAACGTGTTCTATGATTTTTGTGATGGGTGATCAAAAAGAAGCAAGCCTGCGTTTAATTTTGTTTTCTCTTGGGGAAAACAGCTGCTGAAACTGAAGTGATGCTTGAAACTGCTTTTAAAGAGGAATCTTAAAGTAAAACAAAGGTCTACGAGTGTTTTTAGTGTTTCAAACGAGGGGAAATGTCACTTGTAGACCAACCAAGATCTGGCCAACCTTCCACAAATTAGGAATTACAAAAATCTTGAAAAAGTTTGCAAAGTAATTTACAAAGATCGTCGTTGGACTATTGAAGAGATTTCAGAATCGACTTGTGTGTTTTGAAGTTCTTGTCACCTTCCCTACTCGCCTGATCTTGTTCCGTGCAACTTTTTCTTGTTCCTATATATGAAAAAAGAACTCAAAGACAATCGTTTTTGTACCATGTAGGAAGTCAAAGAAAAATCACTGCAGGTATTAGACAACATTCCTCTTCAGCAATTCCAAAAATATTTCCACCTGTGGGAAAACTGCTGGGACAAGTGCATTCATTCAGAAGTAGAAATTATTAAAACAATTTTTTTTCCAATTCCGGTTATGTTTGGGTACCCCCTCGTATATGGTATTAAAAGACATAGGCTCTCAGTTTTATATTTATATATAGATTTAGCTAACCCAAATAAAATACTTTTATTTATGTATATTCACATAAAAAAGTATTGATCTGTACTAGGAAAATAATGCTTCTTAATACAGACAGTATACAAAAAAACTTATTTAACCCTATATACGTAAAAATTAACAATGTTTAAATAATAGACAGTTGAAAAGGATGTAAAAACTATCAGTTTGATTTAAATTTAAAATGTGTTTTTGGAATTTATCACTTTTTTTGTCTCTTAACAACTGTTTCAATAAATAAACATCAAAAATTAAGTGTTTTTTAAGTGTCTTATCCTTTCATCTTTTATTTTGAAAAAAAGTATGGAAAGATTTGTGACGATGCAGGTTGGCTCCAGGCTTCCACATGGAAGTCACTTGAACCTGTACTGACTGTAACATAACCAGGGGATGATCCAGGCAAATGAGGGCACACATTTATGGAAAGAGGTAGGTGTAAAAAGGTGCTTGGTGCTTTTATTAAAATAAAGTCAAAGCAATAGTGATTCAAATACTGGAGTGCAAAATCTTCAATAAACAATTAAAAGTCAGTTCAGAAATTTAAAATAATAAAAACTGAAAAAAATAAGTAATCACTACAAGATTGAGTCTTATATCAACAACTATAGAATGAGTACTCATATTCATTAGTAGGAAGGGCCGATTAGCTCACAAGACCAGTAGAGAAATAATTCAGGAAAATATTGACTGGACAGCACAAAAAATAAAAAATGAGAGATTAAAAAATGATAGTATTAACAATTAATAAGGCTTTTCCTTTGTCTTAAATGTGCTCTGATAATTGCACATTTGTTTAGAAAAAATACAAGGAACCCAACATCTAAATGCAAAATAAAGATTACCAATCAGTTCACCTCAAACATGAAAGTGTCCACCTCCTCTCGGATGTCTTCATTACTTAGTCGTTCTCCATTTTCATCAGTTGCATTAAGAAGCATATCAAGAAAAGCTCTCCTTTTCCTTTTGGAGTCTTTGCTGTCAGCATCAGTATATGTAATATTTCCTGTCTTCTCAGCTATGACCTGCAAGAAATATTAGCATGAAATACTCCCTTCTTTCTTCTTCTGTATTGTACTTTGTTCTCTCTGACAGAAATAATTCTACACATTTGTATTTAACCTGAATTCTATTACAAAACAAGATCACAGGTTCTAATATTCATGGTGATGAGAAATGAAAAATGTGTGGTTGATACTTGCTTCAATGTATTATTAATTTATATTTCTTCTTTAGATTTTTTGTAGTTCCCTGTGCTTTTCAGCTTGTGGTGCAATTTAGTTGCTGTGGACATGACATATTGTCAGGTGACCTGGCATACACCTGTACAGCTCAGGACACCGGCATGACTACACTTTAAAAGAAGGTGGCAAGCACAGTGAAGTGTTTTAATTGTAACTCAATTAAGAGACATGTATTAATATAATGTATAAATGTATTAATATAATATAACCAATAGGAATTTGCCAGGCTAATACAGTGGAGCACTTTAAAAAACTGCTAAAAACCCAATATTTTAAAAGGGCTTTTGCGTAACTACATTTTAATTGTATCCCTATTAGTCTAAATGGCCACTGAATTATCTTTTTCCTCTGGGTTCTACAATTCCCCACTAATCTGTACTATTCTCTGCTGTTTTCTCTGGTTCTTCTGTGGTGGCGATCTGCACCACAACTATCTGATAAAAGTACCATTCTGCCCCCTGCATTTATGGATTGAATGGCAGATGTCCCCGATGTCCACATGACCAATATCATCTTCAATTTCTTCCATGTGAAGCCAAAAAACCACAAGGACCAATTTAGAACATCTATGTTAGGTAGAATGCTTAGTGGGGGCTGGGTGGTCCTTTGGCCTTGGAACCCCTGCAGATTTTGTTTTTTTCTCCAGCCTAACTGGAGTTTTTTTTGTTTAGTTTTTTTCTGTCCTCCTGGCCATTTGACTTTACCTTTTTCTTTGCTACATACTGCCTAATATTATTGTCTAATTTTGTTTGTTTATGATTTATATTAACTTTGTTAACATTGTTTGTATGAAAACATGCTACATAAATAAATGTTGTTGTTGTCTTGTACACCACTGAAGGAAAATTGAATCTTAATGATCTATGTCATCCCAGTATATTTTCCATGAAGCAAAAACTAAAAGGGAAGTTCAAGAATGAATATTCATCAATGAATTTAATGCATGTGTATTTATAGATGCACTACAATTACAGATATTTTGTTATAATATTTAGATATATGTAATAATGAAAAAGACAAAAATATGAACAAATTACAAAATATAAATCACATACACAAGTAACAGAGAATTTTGTAACTAATGTACAAGCAATGCCTTAATGTGAGTGCTTGTCTGTAATGGCTAATCACCTGAAACCAGACCACCCTGCCTCCCTGTGATACCTGGTGCTACTTGAAAAGTAGCAAAAGTCTATTAAAATTAAAAATAAATTCCAGTATTTGAAGAATTCATGCTAACCATAACTTATGTAAAAAATATGTAATAATCAGTAGCAGTTTGTGGAATCCATGCAAAAAAATGTACTACTTACATCTAAAGTGAAGGAATGTAGAATTTTGAGGCATTTATCATGTTCCCTTCCTTCACCAAACAGATAAAAGGCAAAATTAGGCCAAAACCATGGCATTTTCTGTCTTTTTTGTATAATATCACTTATCCTATTAAAAGAACAGGAGACAACAAGAAGATTTTAACTCTTAAAGATATACTGTATATAATCTTTCAATTGTATATCTACTGATGTGGTTCTGTGACCAAAATATATTCATCAATTCAATTCATCTTATAAGTCCAAAAGAGGGTTGTGGGGAGTTGGTTTTAATTCCCAGCAAAAAAAGTTTATTGTACACGGATTAAATGACAATCAATCAAAGAATACCACAATATATATACAGTATATTTATGACAGTTGTTGCAAAGGGATAAAGAGATATTTTGAATTTGACAATCATTTGTTATGCATGTGATAGACACATTAGATGGACATGGAGTTGGGAAAACACTATGGAGAAGATGGAGAGGACTGAAGATTGGGCTTTGGAACACACAACGGCTACACAGGTGGGTAGGTCATGCTCTGAAGTGTAGAATCCTGCACCTTATCAAGTTCCTGTGGGTACCAATCTGTTACCCACACAAAATGTGGCTATGAGGTGAGGTCTGGTCTTAATACAGGTTGTGTCTGGGCAAAACCAATCTATTAATATAACAACAATATACTGTTGTGTTCTGCAAATCACTGATTTTCTTTTTTCTCTCTGATACCACAGCAGCCAAGTTTTAAATTATGCTGAAAGCTATGTGTGATTTCTAACAGAATATACAGGTTAGGGAAGGAAAGAAAGGTCCTTCGCTTCATTCTCCAATAGGAAAGCTACCCTCTTATTTGGTCAAGCACTCCAAATATCATTAAAAAACATTTTACCTGATATGGAAAATTATCCATCCATCCATCCATTTTCCAACCCGCTGAATCCGAACACAGGGTCACGGGGGTCTGCTGGAGCCAATCCCAGCCAACACAGGGTACAAGGCAGGAACCAATCCCGGGCAGGGTGCCAACCCACCGCAGGACACACACAAACACACGTGAGGCAGCAGCACTACCACTGCGCCACAGTGCCGCCCCTATGGAAAATTAGCTAATGTGAAATATCAATAATTGTTAATCCAACTTAAAGAATAAGTTTGGCATTTTTTCACTGAAAGATTTTTTTTTTTTAAACAATGATGTATTTTAATGTGCCTCAGGAAATGGTATACTTAAGTGAAGCATTTTTAATAAATTTAAAAAATATGATGCCTTTTCTTGCAGTTTAAAATGTAAACGAAAAATAGGTGTATATATAGTGCATCTGGAAAGTATTCACAGCGCATCACTTTTTCCACATTTTGTTATGTTACAGCCTTATGCCAAAATGGATTAAATTCATTTTTTTCCTCAGAATTCTAAACATAACACCCCATAATGACAACGTGAAAAAAGTTTACTTGAGGTTTTTGCAAATTTATTAAAAATAAAAAAACTGAGAAATCACATGTACATACAGTAAGTATTCACAGCCTTTGCTCAATACTTTGTCAATGAACCTTTGACAGCAAATACAGCCTCAAGTCTTTTTAATATGATGCCACAAGCTTGGCACACCTATCCTTGGCCAGTTTCGCCTATTCCTCTTTGCAGCACCTCTCAAGCTCCATCAGGTTGGATGGGAAGCGCCGGTGCACAGCCATTTTAAGATCTCTCCAAAGATGTTCAATCAGATTCAAGTCTGGGCTCTGGCTGTGCCACTCAAGGACATTCACAGAGTTGTCCTGAAGCCACTCCTTTGATATCTTGGCTGTGTGCTTAGTTTTCCTGCTGAAAGATGAACTGTCGCCCCAGTTTGAGGTCAAGAGCGCTCTGGAGCAGGTTTTCATCCAGGATGTCTCTGTACATTGCTGCAGTCATCTTTCCCTTTATCCTGACTAATCTCCCAGATCCTGCCGTTGAAAAACATCCCCACAGCATGATGCTGCCACCACCATGCTTCACTGTAGGGATGGTATTGGCCTGGTGATGAGCGGTGCCTGGTTTCCTCCAAAGTGACGCCTGGCATTCACACCAAAGAGTTCAATCTTTGTCTCATCAGACCAGAGAATTTTGTTTCTCATAGTCTCAGAGTCCTTCAGGTACCTTTTGGCAAACTCCAGGCGGGCTACCATGTGCCTTTTACTAAGGAGTGGCTTCTGTCTGGCCACTCTACCATACAGGCCTGATTGGTAGATTGCTGCAGAGATGGTTGTCCTTCTGGAAGGTTCTCCTCTCTCTACAGAGGACCTCTGGAGCTCTGACAGAGTGACCATCGGATTCTTGGTCACCTCCTTGACTAAGGCCCTTCTCCCCCGATCGCTCAGTTTAGATGGCCAGCCAGCTCTAGGAAGAGTCCTGGTGGTTTCGAACTTCTTCTACTTACGGATGATGGAGGCCACTGTCCTCACTGGGACCTTCAAAGCAGCAGAAATTTTTCTGTAACCTTCCCCAGATTTGTGCCTCGAGACAATCTTGTCTCGGAGGTCAACAGACAATTCCTTTGACTTCATGCTTGTTTTGTGCTCTGACATGAACTGTCAACTGTGGGTGTGTGCCTTTCCAAATCATGTCCAATCAACTGAATTTACCACAGGTGGACTCCAAATAAGCTGCTGAAACATCTCAAGGATGATCAGGGGAAACAGGATGCACCTGAGCTCAATTTTGAGCTTCATGGCAAAGGCTGTGAATACTTATGTACAAGTGCTTTCTCAATTTTTTTTATTTTTAATAAATTTGCAAAAATCTCAAGTTAACTTTTTTCACGTTTTCATTATGGGGTGTTGTGTGTAGAATTCTGAGGAAAAAAATGAATTTAATCCATGTTGGAGTAAGGCTGTAACATAACAAAATGTGGAAAAAGTGATGCGCTGTGAATACTTTCCGGATGCACTTTGTGTGTGTGTGTGTGTGTGTATATTATATATATATATATATATATATATATATATATATATATTAATTATATATATATATATATATATATAATTATATATATATATATATATATATATATATATATATATATATATATATATATATTATATATATATATATATATATATATATATATATATATATATATATATATATATATATATATATATATATATATATATATATATATATATATATATATATATATATATATAATATACACACACACACACACAAAGTGCAGTTGGGAGCTGCAGCCATAGAGCCGTTGGAGAAGGTGAGGGCCTACGTGCGGCGATTTGGTGAGGAGCCTCCCGTAATGAATAATGCGGCGATACAGGTAGGCGAGACCCGTATCGTACATAATAGAGGACGCGGTGTGATCCGGGCCCGCGTTTATTAAGTAGAGGGTGCCAATACACGGCGTGCCCTACAAGAGAGGCGATGCGTTAACCGAGTGGTCAGCGGAAGGGCTAATCGATCCGGGGCAGCTAGACAGTGCCGATTCCCGGAGCGAGACGACCCTTAAGACGCCGCCACCGGTAATTTGTAAATCAAGAGGGGTGCAGACAGTAAAGGGGCTCTCTTCTTGTAATAGAGAGACCCAGACTGTATATAAGCCCCAGATTAAACAGGAGGGCTCTAAGATTAAACCGAGGTCTCCTGACAAGAAAGGAATAGAGACAGAAATAGAGAAAGCACCGTTAGAGGCGGCAGGGGTTTCTCTCCCAGCAAGACATGGGGCGGACCTAACATTTCCTAATTGTTTTCAGTCCCGCAGGGGGAGAATACCAGGAGGACAGAGGCAGTGTTACGGGTGCCGAAGGTTGGGCCATATTTGGCGGAACTGTCCTTGGAGAGAGGGCGACAAGATGTCGATTTGGACTAATATTCCCCCTAGGTTCTCCAGGGACCAAGATGGTCAAATTAATCAAGGCTCAACCAGGCTCTTGGAGGAAGACTTCCCTCTCGGGGCAGGCCGCTCCGAATAATAATTCGTTGCTGTATACTGTGAAGGATGGACGACCATTTATCCAGGCTAATACCTCCAAGCCGCCAGGTGGAGCCCTCCTTGCAGCATGGAGGTCCCCAGAAGACCAGCAGGGCATCATGGACAATGGCGTTTTTATGCAAAGCCCTGCTGGATGCCGTGGGGGCCACAGGAGGGAGCTGCAGGAAGGACCGAGGGCTTCTTCGTGCCCTGTGACCCGGAGGTTCGTCATAGGAAGAGCGACGGACTTCCGGGTTGAAGAAAAGGACTATTTACCCTGACCGGAAGGAATAAGGACTTGTGGACTGTTGGGCAGAAACACCTCCGGGTCAGGGAGTATAAAAGGACTATGGGAACTCCCAGACAATGAGCTGAGCTGGGTGGAAGGGTGGCAACGCGTCTGGGAGCTGGAGGATTGGTTATTTGTTATTATTGTGATTTATATGAGTATTGTGGTGGAGAGTGTGCTTTGTGCACTGTGGAAGAAAAATAAAGTCAACATTTGGACTTTTACCTGGTGTCTGGAGTCGTGGACAGGGGTTCAAGGGAGCGAGAGGGCCCCTATCGTTCACAATACATATACACACATATACATACATATATACATACATATATACATACATATATATATACATACATATACATACATATATATATACATACATATATATACACATATATATATACATACATATATATACATATATATATACATACATATATATACATATATATATATATATACATCTATATATACACATATATATATACACACATATATATATATATATATATATATATATACATAAATATACATATATATACACACACATATATATATGTGTGTTTTATGGTTGCTCAAGGGGTGGGGCTACCTACCAATCACTGCCAGAACGGCCCTCCACCCTATTTATGGCAGGGCCTTCTATACATGGTTCATTTCAAACATGCTAGGAAGTGAAGTGTTTCTTGTGTTTGGCTTTGACGTGATTTTGAAAATTCGGATTTTGAAACTTGTGCGGTTTCTCATCGATGTCTATGGATTTTGTATTGGGACTGTGTTCAATGATTTTCGAACCGCTACTCTGGTTTTGACTACACCTCTGGATTCTGTACTGGGACTGCTTACTGTAATTGCTTTGCCTTTTCTGGCAATTACTTTGAGCTCTTCAGAGCTTTGTGTTTGCACAGCCTTTTGTTAAAATAAAAAACTTTCATTTTGTATCTTTCATGGCCCTATTTGGTGTCTAGTTGGTGTTTTTGCCCCTCTAGTGGGCAATGTTTGAAAGTGTTTTTGGACTTGTGCTTTTGGGGCTCCTGCAGTCACGACAATTACAAATGGGTCTTCTTCAGGGAACAACTAAAAGGTTACAACCTATAGATTTTCTGCAACAATTAAAGTAAATGTAAGCCTTGCAAGTTGAAGCAAACAATTTGCACAGGTGTTCCAACGTTTATGGATTACCTGAAAACGCTCTGTCTGTCTTAAAGCAGAGTTGGAACAGACTGTGTTACTACACCTACTGAAGTACTACTTGGACAATATTACACTGCAAAAAGTTGCAAATTCCAGTGATAATGGCAAGAAAATTGCAATTAACAAATGAAATGAGACAGAGCATTATTACCATTAGACATATAGGTCTCATTTCGAGAAACTGCAAAAAAAAAAAACAACAAAGTGTCAGTAAGAATGGTGTTCTACACAATCCAAAGACTGGAAGAAACTCTGTTTGGAAGAATTCTGGCAGACCCAAAGTTACAACCCACTCAGAAGACAAGTTTCTCACTGTCACCAGCTTATGTGATAGGTGTCTCACAGCATAACAGCTTCAACCAAATCTTAACAGTGGTTAAAAAAAGCAAGCCTCAGTTTCTACTGTGAAGAGAAGGTTTTGTGCTGCTGGTTTGGCAGAGCAATTGACAGTAAGAAAGTCATTCCTTAAAGGAAAAAAAAGGGCCTTGACATACCGGCTGTGGAATACTGCAAGATCAAAAAAGCAAAATCAAAAATCAAAATTTGAAATCTTCAGTTCATTATGCAGGGTGTGTGTACACCGTCAAGTTGGTGAAAGGATTGTTCTTCAGTGTGTAACACAAACTGTCAGACATGGAGGAGGAATTATTATGGTCTAGGGTTCTTTTGCAGAGCTAATGACTTGCACAGAGAGACTGGCATTTTGAACCAAAAGGGTTACCACAGTTTGGCTTTGATGAATCAAAAATCTGAAGAAGATATTGCATACTTAAAAATTCCTTGACTTATTTTTTTTTATTTTCCATTATTAATTTTCTATGCCTTGATTTAATGAAATATTAAGACATTAAACTGTCTTCATCCCCATAAAAACGGAGGTGCTCTTTTTGACTGGTACTGTGTGTGTATATATATTGTGATGAATGACCGGGGATTGTGCCCTACCAGAATGCCTGGAAGAGCAGGAGACCAGGAGAAGGGCAATTCATAACCGGGAACATGACAGGGCAGCCCCCTAGGTTGCATCAGGGCCACAGGCTACGGAATTAGAAGCTGAAACCTGTTGGGGTCCATTGCCACCGCCAGGGGGAGTCTGGACAGCTCTGGATACAAGGTCTGCAGCACTTTCGCCACAACTGGAAGTGCTGCCAGAAGAGGAGCAGGATTCACAGCCGAATGCAGTATAAAGGAAGCTGCCTCACTCCAGTAAAGGAGCCAGAGGACGGAGCTTGTGACTGGAGGAGTGGTGGCGGCATAAAAAAAAAAAGTAAAAAGGGACTGCATATTGTGCTGATTTATACATGGTGTTATGTAAATAAGGAACAGTATAATAAACATGTATGTTTTGGACATTGTGTGTCCTTGGTGTCTCTCACTCTATAATATATATTGTCACAGATAAGCGGGGACCCTGGCCAGCCGGGACGCTTGGACAGACCCCGAGTTGGACAATACCTCTCCTCGGCCACGAGAGAGCAGCCGCCCGGGTCTATTTTGGGGGCCACGGGAACGGAGCTGGGACTTCTCCACTTTAAGAGGATGTGGCCACCGGCAGGGGGCGCCTGGACAGTTAGGGAATCCTGGATGGCAGCACTTCCGTCACACCAGGAAGTGCTGCCGGAAGTAATCCCAAGGTCACCCGGAGTATTTCCAGGTGTTCTTCTGACACTTCCGCCACACCAGGAAGTGACGTCAGGGGGAGCACTTGGGGCTCATCTGGGTCATGATAAAAGGGGTCGCCTCCCTCCAGTTGAAGAGCCAGAGTTGGGAGGAAGGAGACGAAGCTTGTGAGGAGGACAGAGGAGGTCAAGAGAGAGAAAGAAGAAGAAGAGAAAAAGGAAGAGAAAGGAAGACAGTTGGTGATTGAAGGCATTGTGGTGCTGTAAGAGTAAATAAAGAAGTGTGTTTTGGACATTCTGGTGTCGGTCTGTGTCCGGGGGTATGCTTTCCACTATATATATATATATATATATATATATATATAATAATCATGGTGCTTTACTGTGGCTAAATAATAACTTGGGTTGATCCACATAGTTCCCTGTTCATCTTTATTCCTATGGATTTTATGTTCCTTTGTAAAGAACATTTCAACAAATAAAAATAAGAATTGTGTAATATTGGGGTTACACAAGCATGTAACTTCTTTGATTTCATCTTTTAAGTTATTGGTAAGTTGACAATGAATTAGTGGGGGGGTGGACTCCAAAGATTATGTTGATGATTTGTGAACCATGCTACATAGAACTACAGGGTGAGGCAGAAAGGACAGACGTCTTTGAAATGGCTAGAACTCACCACTAGGTGAAGTGACAGACGTGCAGTAGGCGACGTTAGTTTTACAAAGTCTTAGCATTTTTTTATTTTCTTTTTAGGTGAAGCCATGGAGCCGTGGACGATACAACACCGCGTTTTTGCGTACGACTGTTTTGTCAAGAACAGCCAATCTATTACCGCAGTTCAGCGCGAGTTTCGTTGCCATTTCAATATCCACAGAAATAAAGCTGTTCCCGCTCGTAACACTATCCTACGTTGGGTTAAAGCACTTTGTACACGAGGTACACTAATGAACAAAAGACCGCCGGGGGCTACACGAACGGCACATACCCCTGAAAATGTGGAAAGCATACGACTAGAACTGCTGTGCAGTCCAAGTCGATCTGCTCGGAAGCATTCTTCTGAACTTGGCCTCAGTAATTGTCCAGTAAGGTGTATTTGGCATTTAGACCTGCATTTCCATCCCTACAAATTGTCAAATGCCATTTCAATATGAACTCAAATCTTTCAATATATTTCTTTGTAAGAAAAAATTAACAATTTTGTAAAACACATCCGTCCTTTCTGCTTCACCCTGTATATCCACTGTATAGTCTTAAACTACACTTGCTTAAAACAATACCAATCTCTTTTACATAAACTGGACACTCTGCTTGTTTCACAAATGAAACAACCAAATGTTCAAACTCATACTATTTAATGATTAATAATTCCTTTACTTAACTACCAATAAATGTGATACTTTGGGAGTATTCACTGGTTCCTGTATTGTGCTGCTTAGAAAGGTCTGACTTCCCTGAAATGAATTATGTGTTTCTGAGAATATAATGCTACGTCTAAAATTAAACTCAAGCCTTGACAGAACATTGTAATTTTTTTGTGTGTTCTTTTTCACTGTACTTTAATTGGATAATCATCTTTACAGCATACTATATATAAGACACCTTTTAATGCAGGGATCTCAAACTCCAGTCCTGGGGCCTCATGTATAACGCCGTGTGTAGAACTCGCACTATAACATGGCGTAAGCACAAAAGCCGAAATGTGCTTAAGCACAGAAAAATCCAGATGCAGGAATCTGTGCGTACTCCAACTTCCACGTTCTTCCGTTACATAAATCCCGATCAGCGTGAAAACTAACGCTTCGTGCACGCGTTTATGTAACGCCCAAATCCTCCCAGAATTACACCTATTTGAATATGCAAATCAATATAAATCGCCCTTAAGCGCAGCCTTCTGTGAAAAGACAATGGGAAAAGCACGGGGAAAATATAAGAATTTCAGTGAATACCAAGTGGAGGCAAAAGAAAAACATACTATTTGTTCAAATAAGCCGTGGTATAATCAACAAAATGAAGTTGATCGAGTGACATAGAGTGTTGGAGAAACTTGAAAGCTCACATTCACAAAATCGCACAGTGCCGGAAATAAAAAAGAAGTCACATATCAAAGTTGCGTGAAAAGAAGAGTTGTAAGCCCACTGTCTGAGTGTCATATGAAAGTTTATTAGGGTACAGAGAAAAAAGGCACACGGTGGGGAAAAAGCATGAAATGTCAACTTCAATCTCGACATTTCCACTTTAATCACGTAGTTTATTTTGTCATTTAGTAGAACATTATAAACTTCATCTTAAAATCGTTTAATTAACCAGTTTCTCAAATCACATCGTAATTAAAGTAGCACGTTAAATGCTTTGTTTTGTATTTGATCTTCTACTGTATGTGCTCTATGTGTGTGAATCACTACTTGCTTCTTAAACTGGCTCTCTTCCTCCAACTGGACACAGAGTCCATTACATTTGTGATATTACAGCTCTCTGAATAACTAAAATACTGAGATGTATACGTGATGTCATTTTCATGATGATAGGAGTTAAAGCACGTTATTAAACATGTGTTTCACTTCGATGAAATAATTTATTGTCGAAATTTGTCGCTGCGTTTTTAGCTGTGTTGTTATTTTCTCTTTCTGTTTTATATTCAATATATATTGGCGTAGCCGTCACTGCAGTCAGTGCTTTTCTTTCCCCAAGTAACCGATCGCCACACAATCAGCTCTGTAATAGACGTTAAGCCATCTGTAAGCTTAGCTACCGATTCTTCAAAACGTTTAAAGAACATTGAAATATCTTCGTAGTACATGTTTAATTATTCTATCCTTCACGACACTCCCAGTGAAGAATATAGATTATTTAAATGAAGTTAAAGTTTTATGTGTATAATTTAACAAACATATTTTGCTGCATTTCACCTTAAAAATGATATCGTCATCATATGTAAATACGCGCTTTATAAAGTGGCTCAGGTTGTGAGATATTATAACTGTAGTGCAAGTTTACAGTGGGGTGATTGTACTTATAAGTACAAACCGTTCTACAAGGAGCAATTGATTGAGTGCATTTAAAGTTCTTGGGATTAAACTGTTTCTGAACCGCGAGGTCCGTACAGGAAAGGCTTTAAAACATTTTGCAGTGGCTGAGACAGCGTGTCCTTAAAGCTGTATACCGATAATTCTCTTTCCGATCAGCTGCTGCTGTGATTCACACTCAGATACAGTGATATAAATACTCCGAGTGGTGCAGTGAGAGTAATATGGAAAAGATGATCTGCTGTGGCAACTCCTAACGGGAGGAGCTGAAAGAAGAAGAAGAAGAAGAAGAAGTGAGAGTAACAACGCTAAAGCAGTTATGGTATTTGGAATACTATGGCTGTTCCCTGAACCATTATATTGTTACGAGTTAATTACAATCAGATGCATTACACTAATAAACAATATGCGGTTAGTTTCTGTGTATTTATAAAGCCGCGTCATGAAAATAATGAGTAATCACACAAGAACAGTACCATTGCTTTGGCTGGGTGCGCCAGTTTGCAAAACCGAGCGGAGAACTTGCGTACGACAAGGCATGAGGTACCGTGGAAAAGTGCGTGGCTTTACGCCAAGTGTAGGTTTTATACATCGCGATTTGAACGTGGAAAAGTTCTTACGCAACATTTCTGTGCGTACGCACTGTTTATACATGAGGCCCCTGGTGGGCCGCAGTGGCTACAGGTTTTCATTCAACCCTTTTCTTAATTATTGACCTGTTTTGCTGCTAATTAATTTCTTTTGAGTCTGAGATCCCTGATTTACTGCATATTGTGATAATTATCATTAATGCCCAACATTTTTTCATTGTATTATTTTTTACTATATTGCCACATCCCAAAAGAAAGTATAGTCTTTCTGATTTTTTGCATTTTGGCATTCAGTGTTGCCATATTATAATCCAGATATTAGTAATAAAAATTAGCCTGAATGAATAAACAAATACCAATATTTGTTTCACTTACCTATATATAGCATGAACATATTCAGAATCTGAGTTACTCTGTGCGTATACACTTTTACCCATTGCTGTCTCTGTAAGAAAATAAATGCAAATTCTGAATTTGTGTAGTTTGTTTGCTACTCACACTTCTGTAAAATGATAATATAAAATATATGTCATATATGACAGAAGAAAAAACAGAACTAAGTACCTTTATCTAAAGTGTAAACTTAGCCTTTGGTTCAAAATGTTAAGTTCATTAATCTCACAGCCTGCCAGTCAGTACTATTATGAAAACTAACAATCTTGGCCTTGATAGCTCTAATCAATTTACTATGAACCAGATGAAACATGGCTTTATGTTTGTGTCTGAAAAAGTACAGTGGATATAGTGAATCCACAGTGTAGCTGCCGAAGTATAAGGTAAAACGCGTGCCGAAAGAAATCTCTCAGTCCAAAAGTTTGTTTTAAAAATATTTAGTGAAAGTTAAAAGCAAATAATACACACAAGAAGAAAAAAAGTAGTTACACACATAGAATAAAAGACAAAAAAAAAAAAGAAAAATGTATCTTCTCTAAACTTAGCTTTTCTTGATAAACTTTAGTTATTTCTGTATTTAAAAGTTCTTTACTTCTTCTTCTATACTTACACATTCTTAACTTCTTCTTCTATACACATTAAACGTACGGCTTAGCATAGCACTTAAATAAGTGCTGTTTTATGAGTTACTTCACAAACTCAAAAAGCCCATAGGCCTGGATACGAGAGGCACAGTTTAAAACCATATGCCCTTGTGGTGTATGGCCGGCCGTTCATCCCGGCCAACACCCCCAAGCCACCAGGTGGAGCCCTCCCTGCAGTATGGAGGTCCCCCGAAGACCAGCAGGGCATCATGGGCATTGGAGTTTTTAATCACAGCCCTGCTGGTTACCATGGGGGCCCCTAGATGACGCTGCAGGGAGGAACAATGGTTATTTACCCTACGCCCAGGAAGTACGTCCGAGTCAAATGGACAAGGGGAATGATGTGCTTCTGGGGTGAAGAAAGGAACTTGTTATCTGACCCGGAAGTGATAGGAGATTACATGGACTGGGGTTTGGAACACTTCCGGGTCAGGGAAAATAAAAGGACTGTGGCAGCTCCCAGATGGCGAGCTGAGCTGGGTGGTAGGAGGGCAATGCGTCTGGGAGTGGTGGATTGATTATTGTGTATTTAATGAGTATTGTGGAAGAGAGGGTGCTTTGTGCACTGTTAATAAATATAGTCTACTTTTGGACTCTTACCGGGTGTCTGGAGTCTTGGACAGGGGTTCAAGGGAGTGATAGCACTCCCTATCTGTCACACCCTCTACACCTTATACATGGCAAGGCTGGTCACTAACTGAAGAAAAATATTTTGTCAGAGCTATTAGAAATGGCAAGAATATAACAATACAATTCTACTTATAGGGGTTTTAGGAACCTCCCATAGATTATTCATTGTTATCTTAGTAAAATATTAATGAATCTTACATACCTAGGAAAATGTCTCTTACACACAGTGACTAGCTAAAATGTTTAATACTTTTTAATAAGCAATCAATCTATAATTACTTTCTTGTATACAAAGTATAGGGAATGTATTGTAATTTTGATTTTGAGATTTTGATGAAAACTGACATTTTAGACCTCCCTGAAACCAATTTACTTTCTTGTAGGGAAAGTATTTTAATCAACCAAAAATTATGAGATTTTGATGAAGCTCAATGTTTAAGACCTACCCTAGTCTAAAAATGCCATATTTGGAATTATGTCAGTGTGTGTGTGTGCGCGTGTGTATTTAAACACGTTAACTTGAGTATATTTTCAGTTACTGTAGGTCAACCAAATTTTGCATACAAGTATTAGGTACAAAATGCATATTTCTATCAACTGTTGAGGTATTTCCACTAAACGGAAGTGGTATTTTTTTTATTCATGCAGCTGCAGAGTCCGATTTATTCAACTCTACATTTATAATAATTGTTCAATATATATTATTAATTTGATTTGTTGTTGATGGTTCTTTAATGTACATAATATAAAAATAAAATCATTGTCTTGTGGTTTACTCCTCAAATATCCATTCCCATATCGGAGTATACAAGAAAGTCTAGAGGAGACCACTCTCGATTTTATTACTTTAGCATTTTGGCTTTAAGGCACTAAAAGGATTCTCAGTTTTTTATTTTATTTTATTTTAAATATCAGGCATTTCTATCAAAACAGTAATTATCAAAGGCTGAAGTAATTTATTTTCTGTGAGGTAGCACCACATTCTTTGCTATTTTTCTGTGAATGCATAAACATTCATTGAGGAAGTCATTTCATTTACTTATTTTGTGTTTAAGAGCAGTGAACAAAAACACATTAAACTTTTAAATTGACCAAAAATGTTAGTGTTCTCTTTTAGATAAAGGAAAAATTAATCTTTTTTGAAATATGGCATATTAAAATTTTGCAGTGTTTGTGCCATTTCCCAGAGTCTTTTTTGTATCAAATATTGACACACAAAAAAAAAAATCTAGTGAATGTTTATCACACATTTTTGTACCTTTTGGATTGACTAGTGTTCTATGATAGAACCTCTCAAATTTTGGGTAATTTTTATTGTTTTATGGTGTGATGGACGGCCGGTGCTCAGCTGAGGGTGGGGCAATGTGATGGACGGCCGGCAGCTCAACCTGGCCGGGATGCCCCTGGAATAGAAGGATGGGGGAAGGCAGTGACTTGTCGGCACTGCTTCCCCCAAGATGCTAGATGGCAGCTTCCCTGGAGTGCAGTGGTACCCTGGAATGCAGTTCTTGCACTGACTGGAGATGCCCAGTACAAAAAGCCTCTTTTGATCCAACAAGAATGAAATAAAATCATACAAGTAGATTTTTTCAGATGTTTATTGAATAAATTAGGACTTTTAACTTGATATTACAGCAAGCATTAAAACTAAAAAAGTGACAAAACATATACTTGTTCAAGGAGAGTAAAATGTATTCTGAATTCAAAACTTACTTTCAGCTACTTACCACAAATAATATCCAAAGCGCAAAGCGTAAAGTAATTGAAGCAGTTAAAAGGTTCTTTGCCCACTTGTTTTCTCAGTTTTTCCACTAATATTTCTGACTGCTCATTCATGACTTCCAGAAACTCAGCCAAGATAGAAAAGTGAAATGTTGGTGTTAACATCTTTCTACGTGAGCGCCATTTGTCACCAGTGCTATCATTTACAAAACAAAACAAAAAAACAAAGAAATTGATAAATATGAGTACAAACAGTGATAAACAAAATACACAGACATATTCATCTTCATTATATATAACATTTTTTAGGTTTCATGTGACATAAACACATACTGGAAACCCCAAAAGTGCCAGCAGGTAAAATAAAATAAAAATAGTCATTAGACATTTCAAAAACTATTACATTAAATATGTTAATTAAAGATTGGGGTCTGTACTGTATGACAAAGTGTATATACAAAACTATGTCTAACTGAATTTTACACAAAATAAAATGTTTCTAAAAAATGAAACTATGAAAGTGTAATTTTAATATCAGACACATTTGAGCAAACTAGATTCAAAATATAACACCACAAACACTGAAAGAATTCATGTTACCCACTTACCCATTTGTATCTATAACTCAGTTGCATTACTACATTTTTGGGGGAATACTTTGGGATGAGATTCACAATAAAAGGTGCTCTGAAAGGTAAAAACAGATCCACTAACAAGTTATGGTAGTTTGTTTATTCAGTAGCATCCAACACAAGTTTTGATTCTGTCTTTACATATACTGTACTATGCTATAGCTGCACTCTAATGTATTTTTGCTAATACTTGCTATGGAAGTTATTCTATATTAAATTTGTATATTTCTTGGTTACTCCAATTACATGTGTCATACTGATGTGGATAAATGAGTGCTTTGCTTAAGCTACAGTGATATTGAGTACCTTATAAAATACTTTATATCATACTGTTAGCCCTGTAGTATGCCATAATCATTATCCCATTATTCAAAGTTGAAACTTGAGGCTTTTGAAATTAGATATCATTAGTTGTGTTAATTAAATACTTTAAACAAGGATGAACGCTGCACTGTGAATCAGTTTTTCCTTCTCCCGGAAGACTCCTTTATGTTGAATGAGCACTGTCCCAGTAAACTGAGTAAAAGCGATGTACAGAAAATAAAAAATTAAATAACGTTATCTATACACTCACCTAAAGGATTATTAGGAACACCTGTTCAATTTCTCATTAATGCAATTATCTAATCAACCAATCACATGGCAGTTGCTTCAATGCATTTAGGGGTGTGGTCCTGGTCAAGACAATCTCCTGAACTCCAAACTGAATGTCAGAATGAGAAAGAAAGGTGATTTAAGCAATTTTGAGCATGGCATGGTTGTTGGTGCCAGACGGGCCGGTCTGAGTATTTCACAATCTGCTTAGTTACTGGGATTCATGCACAACCATTTCTAGGGTTTACAAAGAATGGTGTGAAAAGGGAAAAACATCCAGTATGTGGCAGTCCTGTGGACGAAAATGCCTTGTTGATGCTAGAGATCAGAGGAGAATGGGCCGACTGATTCAAGCTGATAGAAGAGCAACTTTGACTGAAATAACCACTCGTTACAACCGAGGTATGCAGCAAAGCCATTTGTGAAGCCACAACACGCACAACCTTGAGGCGGATGGGCTACAACAGCAAAAGACCCCACCAGGTACCACTCATCTCCACTACAAATAGGAAAAAGAGGCTTGAATTAATTAATTGAGTAGCAAATCAGCAACGGTGATACTTATCTGCAGAACTGCTAACCAACAATTCAGAAAATCAAAATGAAAATGTTTGCTACAGCTATTCAGTTTTAGGATTGCACCATACTCCATATCCAAAAAAGTCACTCAGCCTTGTCTCTCTCTGACTTGATCTCCCTGTAGTCCTCTGCAATCTGAGGACAGAATGTACTTGATTCAGTGCTGGCTCGCTGCCTACATCTTTTTGCAAAAGGACTTTGCATGGTATTAATGCAGATGCCAGGGAGTTTTTAAGGAGAATAACTGGATATTTACAGTTTCAAAAGATTTAAACATAAACAGAGGGAAATAAATTCACAAATGAGTGCCGACAAACCCGCTAACTGGTTTTCGACAAATGTGCGCCGACAAAATCGCAAGAGAGGCCAAGAGAGTGGAACGTGTACGTGCGCATTATGTACACATTATGTGCTAGGTTAGAACTGGTTATAACTGCTGCTGGCATGCCATGAACAAATAACTCCGTCGAGGGTTGGCATAACGCGTCGTATACAAAGCGGAATTACCAGCAGTCAGGCAGCCAGCAAGTCTAAATACGCTCAACTATCAAGACGTCTTGCTGCAATTCTTCCTACAGATGCAGGGCGTGATCTTAAGGACTATCTGCGTGCCGTGTTGATGGCATGCCGCGTCTCATAATATTGACTTCTAAAATAAACATTATTATATATGCTTTAACTAGTAATTCATATTTAATGACACTTTCGCGATTTTGTCGGCGCGATTTTGACGCCACGTTTTAATCGCCGCTATTTTGTCGCCGCTCATGTGTCTCTATCGCGCAAATGTTGGGTCACACTCATAATATATGCTGCACCAACCTTCTACACCTCAATCCTGAAGCAACAAAAACAAGCAAGTAACTCGGAAGTTATGAATATAAGATGGGCTGTCTAACAAGATTTACTACTAAATTTACAGAACCAGACTAAACATTTAGATGAGGGTTACAGGATGAGGCAAAACAGTACCTAGTGTAATTAATCCTCTCCTCCACTGATTAATTATGCACCAAAAACTGTTCTTAAAAATAAATATACAAGAACAAAGCAAGGCAAGTAACAAGGGACATCATCTGAGAATAGAATAAACAGTGTTGTCCTATTGGTAACTAAAACAGAAATATGGGACAGGGTAAAATGGGTCTTTAGAAGTGCACCCTTTAAAGAGAAAGACAGATGCATCAAACTACTTTTTACAGATGCATCAAGTTACTTAATGTAGTAAATGTCTTGAATTACCAGGAACTGTAAATTCCTTTGGGTTTGAAGCAAAGTGCTAAGGCCTACTCTCAAGTGTCATTATCACCTTAAATTGTTGTTATCTTATTGCAAGACATAAATGTAATATCTTAAATCTTTTGTTTAAGGTTTCTGTGGTTAGGAGCATGCACTGATACAGTGTATTGCTGCACCTGCCACAAACCAACTCAGAATCGAGATTAGTACCCGAGTGCAGCCATGAAATGGGTGACACCTCAGCACCACACTAGTTCAGATGGAGTGGAACAGTGTGAGTTTTTTTTATGGTGGCTGGAGTGCCAATTCTCCTAATTCTGAATAATCTAAGATTAAAGTTAGTCAAATAATCTTTCTGTCTAAAGAGACACCTTTTTGGAGAGCTGTGCAGAAAAAATAGTGCTTTTTTCATAATTGAGACATTAAGATGTTATGCACTGTGCTTACAGAGACTGAGACAAATATGGTGCATGTAAAATTTAAGACTGGATGTTAACATCTCCATATACAGTACATTTACAGGCTGGATGAAATCTTGAGAGCTAAGATTACCTTATTCATAGATCATTGCTCTATGGCATGGGTGCAAGTGCAATAATTATAATATACCAAAACGCTCCTCTTAATCTACTTATTCAACCAGTGAGTTTTCATTGACAAAACCCTATCTACTGAACACAGCCAAGGATTCTTAATGTGTTTTCACATTTACTGAAATAATACATAAGGCTATCATTACATAAGAACTTCACTAGGTCTATAGACAAGCACAAAGTGATAGCTAACATGGCTATACAAGACCAAAATGTTTCAGCTTTAGTTTTTAACTGCAAGTATTTATTATTTTTAAAGTAATGCAAGTTAAGCAGAGGACATATACAGTGGTTACCAAGATCAGTGTACAGTAATGGGTTTTTCTCAAAAAAATTATACAAGCAAATTACTATAGGCTCTAGGTGCTCCGGGATAAAAGATATAACATTATAAACCCATTTGACTACGGTTACTAATTTATGTTGGTCTTTTAAAAATGTTATTGCTGATTGGGAACTGTAAACTGATGTGATATTATAAAGTGAGACACTTTATGTTGATTTATGTCTTCTGAAGTGCTAATGGCATATCTAGGATTGACTTCCAATTTATTAAAACACAATACGCTCCAGCACTCCATAACCCTGAAATGGAATGAGTGGACTCAGAAAAGTAATTTTATTTTCTCCAGAATATTCATAATGAACTTCATTATTGATTGTTCTCCAATAGCATTTATATAAACTAAAATTTAATGTTTTATGGGTTCTAAATACATAACAACTATATTCAAAAAAATATGCATTCATTTTTTTAAATGTAAAAGAGAATCTTAGCCTTATTACCTTGTCAAAAGGCCTTTTCCTAGCCATGGATGCAGGAATTTATATAAATAGGACTTATCAATATGTTTGGAACTGCTCAGTAACACCTGTAAAGTAAGAAAGTTTTCAACAATTATGTAATAATTCTTAACTAAATATGAGTTTTATTGCTTCAAATACTGATAAGAAATTCAATTAAAAAAAAAAAAAACAAAAAAAAAAACAATGCAATGGAAATACAAAGTAAGCTTCTCTGTTATAATGTTAGGGATGCTCTGATCAATCATCCGCTGATCAAAGTCAGCCAATTTTCACTACAAAAGACTTGATTGGTGATCGATAAATTGGCCATTCACAAAAGCTGATCGTTTCAGCCCCTGCTTTTCTAAGCTTTATGGCAATTTAATTGAAGCACCATATTTTTTTTCAGCAAACTTTCTGCAGTGTAAACAAAGAGCAGCAAGTTGGGGTTTGTTTTAGCAGTATGGACAATTCCGTATAGCAGAGAGCAAGAAGCGATTGCAATATTAGCCTTTATGTTCCTCAAATTCTGTTATTTTTGATAAATGAAAATTTGTTTTTAAAACTATACTTACAACATTCCAACCTAAGGTATTTTACAAATAGTTGAAGAAACTAATCATTAAACAATGCACCCCTCCCCTTTTCAAAAGTCTAAGGCAAATGCAAGGGAATATTCACATTAGAAGCAACAAAATTATTTTGGTTTAGAACAAACAATTTGAAGGATAAGAAAATCATGATCTTAATTTAGATACATTTCTAATAACTAGAAAGCAAAACTATACAACAGCAGTACGGATATACTGATTGAATATAAAAGAAGTAGAGAAGTATCATGGTTTCTAAAGGTAATACCTGCAACTATACGCAAGAAGCATGAGAGCAGAAGCCACCACAAGTGCAGTTACATACCAAGAAGTGCTTTTGCTTAGAGGGGCATGAGGATCTTCTCTTAGCACAATATGAATATGCTGCCTCTCTAGCATGTGAAAATTAAAAGTCTACAACCTATTTAGCACACTCGTTGCATGAATATACTGTACTAGCCATGTGCGCTCAACTACGTTGTGCGTGTTAAAGTTGTCGGAGAAGGGCTCCCTTTTTAAATGCGGCTGCCAGTCATGAACTGGGCCCTTCGCCGCACAGCACTATGATTTTTTATAAGGGAAACAAAATTACAAAAGAAAACCCTTGGATATTGATTCGATAGGAACGGCCTACTCGGAACCACTGTCTGAATAGTAATCATGTGGTGGTTTAGGAGCATTTCTGTTTCTGTACGTTCACAGTCTGTCTCGTTTTCACGACGCTATCGTTTCCTCTCACGATGTCTTCTCAACCATTCTCCAATCTCGCAGGTTGCTTTGTGGCAATCCAAAGAGTAAGGCAATATACATGGAGCAATGGTTATAGAAGGGGGACACATAGGTATCCAGGTTCTTTAAAGCATAAATAAGGATCACTTCACTGACATGTGAGCAAGATACAGTACAACTGTGAGACGCGCAGCACTCACCGGCTACAACATAACAATAATAATTTCCGGAATGTGCTGTTATGTTGTCATTCATTTTACCCACTGTCTTTCTTTCATTCATATGTTACGTAGGCACGTACCTTTTATCTTCGGCAATCTCATTCTCTAACCAGGCCTCAGGAGCTAACCAGTGTAACACTGTCCACCACCCCTTTCGTTATTCCGGCACATTGTTGACATCCGTGAGCAACAACGATGTACTAAACTGGAAGGTGGTCTACGCATGCGTGGTATTCGCGGACAAACAAAGATCAAGATCTAAATGAAGATCTCTTTAGTTAATTTAAAGCACACCAATTTGTTTAGTTTGAATGTCTGTGTTTTGAGGTGTGACTGGAGTACTACAGTCTTCAGTAGTATAAGCCTGGAGGAGATTCTTAATGCAATGCCTATGTTTTAGCTGTCTCTATACTGCCATCTAATGCTTCTTCTAATTCATTCGTGGACAAACAAAGATCAAGATCCAAATGAAGATTATATATAGCGATAATGGATCTGTTTGTCAAGTCCTAATGACAGATGTTTTTACATGGAATTATTTTGTTTCTGTCTTCCAATATTAAGACAACTCAAAACTGGATTAAGTGGGTTTGTATGTATGTAGATGATTTTGATAACTTATGCAGAATGCTGAGAAGGTCTTGTAACAAGGTACTATATTCAAAAAGTACCTAAATGAGTAACAGGGCCTTCTGTCACTGCCATAGAAAAGGACTTGTCTGGGAAGCTACAGCAAATGCTTCATGAAAGTAAGACATCTACCCTTATTATCACTATGTAATTACTCAAGATTGTTTTGGCTTCTACCTTAATTAATACAACTTTACACATTGACATTTACCATTACCTTATATTCCATCTTTCTGTATTCACAAATAACAGTCCACTATTACTATTACTCTTTCATAGTCAATGTAGCATTAAAAAATATAACCATAAATGAGGTATTTTCTGATCACAAACCACCTTTACGAAGGGGACGCTGGCAGGGTACAATGCCAATCTGCTTTCTTAGATGCATACTGGATCACAAAATTGCTAATGTTAAGTTCTTCAGAACTTTAAAAAAATCAATCAAAATCAAAGAAAAAGTCTTACATAGAGGGACTAAAAATACTAATATAAAGATAAAAATCGAAAGGAACATCATTTTAAATATATATATATATATATATATATATATATATGCCAGAATCAAAGCCAAATAAACTTTCTTAAAACAACTGTCACCTTTAACACTAGAATCCCTGAAGCCTACAAAGAAAGTCGTAATGCGTCTTTTGTTTTGCAAATGTGTCAATCAGCACAAGCAGCCTGCTATCCCATTCTCCACCTACCAGCTCAAGTCTGTTTATCTGGGTGTGAGGTGCCTTGAATTGTATAGGGTAAATAATATATTGTTATTTTGAATACATACATTTCATGTGTGTTTTCTATTTCTACAACGATCTGGATAAATATAGGATGACAGTTTACACCGGCTGTTACAGACTCAAATCAAATGTACATTTTATTCTATTATAATAAGAGCAGCCGTTATCTGTGAAATACAAGTGGGCCACAAAGACACAATTCAGTTGGCATGGGTTAGGACAGCTACACAGAAAAAGAGCATCTACTGGCTGGTACAAGTTGAACAGCAATTCAGAAGGGCAAGAATTATGATTTCAGCTGCCTAGGTAGGGATTGTTCGTTGTGCAAACAGGACAATAAAATTCACTGCTGGCTATAATTAAATAGAAACAGTTACGAGTTAGATATATTAAACACCTTTACAAATAGGTAATCAAGGTGCAGAAGACAATATCATAGCCACCATGATGGCATTACCTAAAAAGCATAGTACTGTATTTATGAGTAACTGGGTTATTTTTTGGGAAAAGCCTTGGGGGCTTTATAAATGACAAGTTCGCTACCATAATTGAAAATGATTTTTTCTTTCATACCAGAATATGGCAACATATCAATGATATTAAAAAATTGATCGAGATACATTCACACCTAACAGCTACTTGATCTTAACACTAGAATTACCAGAGCCTACGAAAAAACTCGTAATTCCGTCCCACCTTAAATTGCTTCTTAAATCCCTTCACACCTCTCCGCCAGCGTCCTTTGTCTTCTAAATGTGCAGATAAAGAGAAGCTAGGAGGAGCCGGCTATTCCATCCCCCCACCAATTTAGAACGTGCACGAATTTCTCTCAGCTCATGCCTAGATTGGGTATCTGGGAGTGAAGTGGAGTTTTAGAGTGGAAATAATAGATCGTTATTTGGAACACAAGCATTTCATGTCTGTTCCGTTTCTACAGTAATCTGTGTCAACACATTGTTAAAACAGAAACGTTTTTTATATTCTAGCAGTAGATGACAAAATGTAGGCATAAACTATATAATGTATGAAGCCTGAAGTCCAAATAGCAAAGAAACATTTTCATAAAAGGTTCAAATATAACACAACAATTGCGCTTTTATTCAAAAACTGCAGAAACAAAAAGCCGCCTTAACATGCGACATTGACAGCAGTTTATTATGGCTGCCTCCGTGGTGCAATGGAATCAGTTCTCGCCTTGGAATGAAAAGGTCGTGAGTTTGATCCTGTACCACTCCGTTTTGAGAAGTAAACTGCTCTTAGTCTTACTATTTTAGAATAAAAGCATACATTTGATTCAGTCTGTAACAGCCGGTGCAA
Source organism: Polypterus senegalus (assembly GCF_016835505.1). NCBI lineage: Eukaryota > Metazoa > Chordata > Cladistia > Polypteriformes > Polypteridae > Polypterus > Polypterus senegalus. The sequence goes on from NC_053157.1 coordinate 87,088,209, forward strand.
TTTATGATCCTTGTAAAGGTTAGCTTTTTTTTTTTAAATTCACTTTTCATTCTCTCAGTCGCGTTCAGAATCAATCCATACAACCCCATCTGACACGGCTGTTTTCACATAAAGACGCTTATAGCTCTGCAGTGTACCACGATGCATACTAACGCCCCACCCCAACCGGGTTCTGACACACAAACGCTGGCAAAGCTGCCTTCTTCGTATCTCACCGTCACTTGCTTTTCTTTTTATTCAATTTTATTGAGTGTTCCTGCCAGTCCCCGCATGTTGCTGTATGCTGTTTATTTTGTACTCCAGGACATGCAGAGGAAAGAATGGTAAAGAGCAGTAACTTCGGCGCTATATGCAATCATCAGACACTCCCCATCTGCCCGTTGTTTTGTTATACTTTTCAATACTTTTTATACTGCTCAAACGGGCATGCTCAAAAAATACACGTGTAATGCCACAAAAAGTGCACGCAGACACTTCATTTCGCATCAGAGAATTTCCAGTTCCTGCATAAATTCACACCCGATCTGACGCTGTTCGTTTTCAAATAATATTGGATTAGTGCGATGATATTTTAACATGAATTGTCTCTTTCTTTCAGGTGTGTAATAGAAACCACAGCATTGAGAGAAGTGTGTACATTGCTTCTTACAGGAAAAGGCAATGGAAAAAGTGCACTTGAATAAAAGTGCACTTTTGTTATACTTTAACACCAACATATGTTCCTGTGTTTGAACGACACGAGCAGATGGGGAGTGTCTGATTATTGCATATAGCGCCAAAGTTACTGCTCTTTACCATTCTTTCCTCTGCATGTCCTGGAGTACAAAAGAAACAGCATACAGCAACATGCGGGGACTGGCAGGAACACTCAATAAAACTGAATGAAAATCAAGTGACGGTGAGATACGAAGAAGGCAGCTTCGCCAGCGTTTGTGTGACAGAACCCGGTTTTGAATAAAAGCGCAATTGTTGTATTATATTTAAACTTTTTATGAAAATGTTTCTTTGCTATTTGGACTTCAGGCTTCATACATTATATAGTTTATGCCTACATTTTGTCATCTACTACTAGAATATAAAAAAACATTTCTGTTTTAACAATGTGTTGACACATTGTGTTGATTACTGTAGAAACGGAACAGACATGAAATGTGTGTGTTCCAAATAACGATCTATTATTTCCACTCTAAAACTCCACTTCACTCCCAGATACTCAATCAAGGCATGAGCTAAGAGAAGTTCGTGCACGTTCTAAATTGGTGGGGGGATGGAATAGCCGGCTGCTCCTAGCTTCTCTTTATCAGCACATTTAGAAGACAAAGGACGCTGGCGGAGAGGTGTGAAGGGATTTAAGAAGCAATTTAAGGTGGGACGGAATTACGAGTTTTTTCGTAGGCTCTGGTAATTCTAGTGTTAAATCACAGTCATTTAACTGTTAGTTTTGCTTTGACTTAGAATACTCGTGTCAAGGCATATAAAAAAATCTACTTTTGCTACTTGTGTCAAAGTAAAGAAAACGTGATTATTTATTTATTAAAACGGACACTTTTTCCTGAGCTGCAGACGTGCTTATATCACAGTGGTTCATACTGATTGTTCGTGAAAGAGCCAACATCAGTTTTAAGCAATACATATTTAAGAGCCAAACCAGTAAAATCAAAAATGAAAAAAAAAAAGAAGTATTTTCAACAAACTCCCTGTGAACATTGGTAAATTTATTATAACATTGATGAAGCTCTTCTATGCCACTCAAAAAAATGCCTTGCTTGTGCAACCACAATACTGTATCTGACACGAAATCTTCATTATTGGCAAAACCATCCAAAAGAGGTAGTAATTTTGATTGGGAAAAAGTGACAGTCATGCAGGGTAGGTTTGCAGAAACATCTCTTTGAATCCACAGAGTCATACAGCAGAATCTGCAACCTGTACAGTGTTGGCTCTTTCACGAATGTAATCAATATTCGCATTCAGGAAATCAATCATTGGATGACAGATAATTTTTTACGACTTAATCCTAATAAAAAAGAAATCTTATTAGTTGGTACCAAATCTGTCCTCGCTACCTTTCATGGACTAAAAATTGACAATGATGGGATCCTAGTTGAACCCTCAGCATCAGTCCATAATTTGGGTGTCATTTTTGATCGGCTCCTTACTTTTCAACCACATATTAGCTCAATAGTGCATACAGCTTTTTTTACATCTTCGCAACATTGCTCATCTGCATTCTTTCCTCAGTGTGAAGGATACTGAAATACTCATTCATGCTTTCATCACTACCTGTCTATATTATTGCAATGCTTTGTTTTATGGCCTCCTGACTAAATATATCAATAGATTACAATATGTTCAGAATTCTGCTGCTCGTCGACTTACACACACTAAAATATCTGCTCACATCACTCCTGTCCTTTATGATTTGCATTGGTTACCAGTCTTTTCAAGAATCAAATATAAAATTGTTCTTCTCACCTTTAAAGTCCTTCATGGTTTAGCCCCTCATTATTTGTCTGAGCTGCTGCTTCCTTGCACTCCTGATCATCGGGCGCTAACTTACTCATTGTAAATAAATACAGGTTAGTAACTATGGGTGGCAAAGCTTTCAGTGTGATAGCCCCTAAAATTTGGAATGATCTTCCTCTCAGCCTTCCCATGGAAAAATATTAATTTCAAACTCCTGTTAAAAACACATCTATTCAATGAGTATTATTAATTTTCTTGTATGTAATTTCTATTGTCTTGTTAATGTGTTTTTTGAATTGTAAAGTGTTCTTGAGTGTATGAAACGTGCTACATAACATTATTATTATTATTACTAATATGAACCACTGTGATATACTGTAGCACATCTGCAGTTCAGGAAAATATGGCCATTTTAATAAATTGATACTGTAATCAATTGGCAGGCTCATTCTCTGTGGATGCATGCTCACACAGCCTCAGGGAGTTGGTGGAGTAACTGGGGCGAGACGCACTTGCACGTGAAGTTGTAGTCTTTCCCAATTTCTTCATCGGCTTCCTGTGGTACGCGATTGAGATGCTGCACCTACGGAGCCTTATAAGAATAAGCCAGCACAGCTGGGAGAAGGAAAAAGGCATAGCGAGGAGAAGAATAAGGAATTTAAAAGATGAAGAGAGGGAAGGCAGGAGGCAGAGATCTGATGCAAGTGACTGCAAGGAAGGTGGAGAAGGAAGACAGCCGAAAGGAAGTCCCATAGAGTGGGTCAATGGTGCTCGGGGGCTGATGGCCACTCTAGCTGAGTGACCTGGGTAGCTGGAGTGGCCATAATGCTGCTCATTTGTAGCTGCTCGCTGCCAAAGAGGCAGTACGGCTGCAGGGGAAGATAGAGGCTGAGAGAGGCGTTCTGCATGTAGTGCCATGGACCACAGGGATGCAAGCCTGGCAGTGGGAGTCGGAGGCACAATGGGGTGTCCTGCCTGGAGCCAGAGAAGGCTAGAAGGGCAAGAGCCTAGGAGCAATGCTAGAGGTGAGCTGAACTGCCTGACAGACGGCTCTTTGGCTGTAAGGACCCGCTCTGGATTAAGTCAAGGAGACGACCAGGTTTTAAAGGATGGCACCGGGGCTCAGGGTTTTTAAAGACAGTTTCCTGTGTTTAACCCTTTTTTTAAAAAGAATATTTATTTTCTGTTTAACCTCCACGGAGACACCTTTTTTTTATGCGTATTTATTTATTGACTACTAGGGGGTTCCCGCTGCTTGCTTTGCTCGCCAGCCACTTTGCATCTCACGTTGTGAAGATGGGGGCTGATTTTCTTCAGTATTTGAAAATCACCATGTGTGAACTGTTTTGACACTGAATCAAAGTGACTTCTTCAAATATCCTTCCTGGTATGAAATGTTTCTTTAACATATTGACACATATAAAATCAACACAATAAAATAACTCTTTAGGCTAGTGCTCAAAACTCTTTGCTTGCCCTCATATACATACACATTTGATCGTGGATTAAATTCAAATCTTTCGCTAAAAATTTGGTGCAAAGATGTTTCATCCATCTCCTTTCTCATGTGAAAGCCTCTATGTACAGTACATCCACATTTTTTTTTCATACAACTGTCTCATTGCAAAGTAAAAGATCCCCTTTATAAATTAGGCAGGCACTTCATTCTTCTCTGAGTTATAACCAAAGTTCTCTTTCAGACAGGCAGTCTCTCCCAGGGATCTGCCATTATAGTACTGGAATAAGGAGCCATTGCAACTTTCACCTTCAGAGCCTAGTATGACTTCTGTGAATTTAACCTGCCGCAAAATTCCTAGGTCAAGCAAAACAAGTATCTTGTATAAGATTGTATGATAAGTAATGATAAATGACTCAGAGGAATGAATTAAAGTATGCAAATGGCTTGACAGTGAATGGCTGTTCACCAGCTAACTTACCTTTGCAGTTCTATTAACTCATCTTTTTATTTGAAATGATGTGAATGTGATCAGCCCGGGCAATTAAAAAGTTGTTGCATTAAATGTGACCTAATGAATCTGAATAATTTTCTGGCATGAGTAGACATTTACCTGGTTTCCTGTGTGAAAGAGGTTACAAGGTAGGTTAATAAATGGGTTTGAGTGCTAGTTTAAATAGTAGAGATTAATGATTCAAATGAAAAAAATGTAAGTCTTCAACATATATTCTATCAGCAAGCTAAAAATGATCAAAACACTTTCCCAATGAATTTTAACAAGGCACAATAAATACTTCTTGATTACAGTACTGAACTCAGACAAAAAGACATGCCAAATTACACTGTTTACAAAGCACCAAAGAAAGATGCCTACCTCGACATTTTCAGGATGATACAACACAACAAATGGCAGAACTCCAACCCAGAGTCTAAGCAAAGGTGCATCCCTAAATTCATTAGTATAATGAATAATCTGGTTAAAAAATTCTGCAAAAGAAAAATATAATAATATAAACTAATGTCGTTAGAAAAACTTAAAAGGTTCTATGCATAAATATGAATAGTTGTGCAAACACTTTTATCATCTATTGAAACACTTTTAGTTTTAATATTAAGTAGGAATAGCGGCAATGATAGAAGAAATTCTAGCTAGTAATATTTCTGATCATTTAAAAAATGTTGTGCTAGTACACATAAAAATAATTTAGCTTAGTAGTAACACATATAAAATACGCGTTATTTAAAACTACAGCTTTATTTTATTTATCAAACAGCTGCATGCAATCGTAATTTAGAACTGACCTACATGATAGCGTTAACTATACAAAGACAACAATTCTTTTACCTCCTCCGCCAGTTTTAAAATGGAGTGCATTGCCTACAATAGGAAAAGTTGGACCAGGAGCTGTAACTGGCCCAAGTGCTCGCCATGTGTGCACATAGGAGGCCAGTGGAGGAGTAATTAAAACTGCGAGAGCTGCAATAATCGCGCCTCCCAATAACCAGGTAAGCAGCAGACCGACGTCCACAGACATGTTCGAGTTCTTCTCTTCCCTCTACCCCCTAAACAGCAGTTTTCGCTTGTTTCGAGACGTGACGTAAGTCGGGGGAGTTGTCGGAATAAAAGAAAGCTTTGGCGAATAGGATCCTTGTTTATTTTAGAATATGACTTTAATCTGACCCGTTCATGTTAATAATTATCACGATTACACTACAAGATTAGTTGTGTAAAAGCAATTGACTTTTAGCCTATTTTACTATATCTTGCATTTCACCGTTGAACCATGATGTCAAGACAACTGCTTATATAACAATAACAAAATCAACCTCCAGTACTTTTATGATAGGCGTTTCCTATCGCTAGATGTATAAAGAGTTAGACTCCACCTCGCGTCTTTGTTTGGTTTAAGATTGTAAGTGGCATCCACACAAACCAATCAGATAAGACTATATTGTTACTGAATATATAAAAATTGTAAACTGTTTCAATTGTCTTCCAAACTCCCTACTCTGCTTTAGCTGAACTTGGAGCGGCTGTCATATTAACCAATCAGATACAAGTAAGGCGGGCTACGGCATCGTGCTCGAGATGTAAACAGTTGGCTCGTCTCTCTCTTCCTGTTTGATTTGAAACTTTAAGTGGCGTTTGAAAATATAATACATCAAATCCAATGTTATTAAAACTGCCCATGATGGACCAATTTATTATCCTTGTTATTTTTTTTTTACTCGTAGAAAATATATTATTATGTATATTACGTATTTACCGGATTATTTTATTCTACACATGTATGTTTTGCACACTATTCGTATTTACAGTTATGTTTTAATGCATTAACCGGCCAATGCGGCGCATGAGTTGAGTGGGCATCTGTGGCTTTTTATTTGGGAATATTGGGATTGGCTCCAGCAGACCCCCGTGACCCTGTAGTTCGGATAAAGGGGGTTGGATAATGGTATGGAGGACTATTTCGGACAAAATTAATCAAATAATTAAATGCGCAAATAAATAAAAGTACAGGTACTATGAAATGTGAGCATAAATAAATAAATTGTATCATGAAATGAAGCCTTAATAAATAAATTTGTCATGAAATGAGAGCATACATAAATAAATGTGTCACGAAATATGTTTTTCGTTGCTTATTTATTTATTTCATTTTGTCCGTAACATTCCTGCAAACAATCATGAAATACGACTTGAAATAAAACTGTCACTTTCACTCGTCAAAGTTGAGTGGGTGGGCTCTAACACGCCATCTAGTTACTGATTGGTGAATCATAGCACACGAATTAATTAGAAAAATGCTTACTACTGCCGATGAAATGGATTCTGTCGAAGATATTATGTATTTCAGAGAGAGAATTGAAGATTTATCGGAAGAAATTACAATGTTGGCGGCCCTTTTAGACTCCGATATAGATGAAACTATTTTTGAAATTATCGAAGAACAGGTGGAACGGACTCTATGGTTTCTATGGATCGGTGGGTTGTACCATCACCAGAGCCCTTAAGCTGTTCCATTTACGCACGCACGTGACAAAATATATATACTTTAACTTGATTCATCAGATTAAGCCACCTGTTCCAATTCTGACTTTCTTGTTCCCACTGTGGGTGCTTTTGGCGGTGAACAGGGGTCACCGTGCATACTTTGAATGGTCTGTACTGTAGCTGCACAGCCCCATATGCAGCAAGCTCAGACAAGCCTTGGGAGCCAAGACCCTCTTGCTAATTTACTGGTTGGCCTTCCTTGGACCACTTTTGGTAGGTACTAACCACTGCATATCATTAATATCCCACAAGACCAGTCATTTTTGAGGTGACTTAGTCGTCTAGCCATAACAATTTGGCTTTTGTCAGAGTCATTTAGATCAGCCCATTTATTTTGTTTCAAACACATCACTTTCAAGAACTGACTGTTTATTTGCTGCCTAATAGGTGCCATTGTAACAATTTTTATGTTGTCTTAAAGATTCTGATTGCTGGACTGTGTTTTGGACTTTGCCCTTTGGAACCTTTCTTTGTATTTATATTTCTTTGTATTTGGCAATTTTTGTTAATAAGTCTTTCTTTTTAAAGATTCCTGTTTGCATTTATCTGTACAAGCTGAGGGATCATGGTCATCATCTTATGAGACTTTTGATATATTTTTAGCGATATATATCATTTATTTTCCCACAGCTCCCCATTTTTGGGCCTGCTCTGGCTGAAACCTGTAGGTAGCCTTTTGGGCCTAGCTAGGCTAAAAATGAGGCCCTGTTGGGCAGACCAGGTGGAATTCTGGCATGCTCCCTAGCTAGTATTTGGAGGAATCACATCTGTTTTATCTTGGAGGAAATACTATATCCTAGTATATACTGTACCTATGTACTGTATGTATTTATGATCACATATATTACTATTATAAAACAAAATTATTTTTTTAGCCTCTCCTAAAAAATGGCTTTGTTTGGATCTTTTGAAAATTCTGAAGGATAATTTACTTCATTTTAGATGTCTTTCTTATCTATGTCTACTAAAGCATAATAATGTGTAGTCAGAATGGCTCAAGCAGAATGAAGAATTCACTTGCCACTCTGTTAAATTAAAATAAATATACATATACACCAAACCCTTTTCAAAGTAACTTCAAAACATTTACTTTAAAGAAATCCATGACAGAGTAGAAGAATCCTGGAGGTTCCAAAGTTGAGTATGGGTACAACATTCATCTTTGCTGTCTGGGAATGATACACACTGAGTATATATTATCTAATTGTTTTATATATATTATTTCCAGAGTGTACTTAATTGCCAAGAATTAGGTTATTGGTGGCACAGTAGTTAACACTGTAGCCTCAGCTCTGGAGACCTGGGTTGAATTTCAGGGTGGGTTAAGATGTGTGGGTTTTCTCCTGCATGCAAAAATACTGTGTTTATATTCTTACCATACAACTACAATTTGTTTTATATTAAATTCATTCACTCAGTCACTCACTCAATACATTTTTAAAAAGAAAAGAAGCTCTAATTTTGGCAGGGGCATTCAAAAAGCATTTGATAGCCAAAACCACTGCACATAGAACATTTAGAAAGTAAATCAATCTTCCAGAGAAAGCATTGAAATCCTCATTATTAAAAGAAAAAAGTTTAACATAGTATTGCATATTAGATAAAGAAAACTGGAGAATTATTAGAATTTATAGCAACTAATAGCATTGATTAGCAATTACTGGTCAATACCTGTGAATGCTTTTATGAAATAAGATGCCTATGAAACATTGCACAAGATAACGTTGAGCAAATATTGGGACTTGGAAAAAACTGCAAAAATAAAGCCAAGCTTAAGATGGGAAATACGATAAGATTTTTTTTTTAATTGAGAGGAGGACTGTGAGACATGTTTTACAAGTTTAAGTAAAATTTAAATAAATGCAAATGTATGATAGTCTTGGGGTCAGTGCTTTTGTGAGTCTTTTGGAATCTGGCAGTTCATAATTAGTTATCTCTTTTGATTGTGAATCTATTCTGATGTCTATTTTAACTTTTAAATGTTCCTAACATATCACAAATCTAGTTCAAGTGAATCGCTGTAGGACTTACACATGTAAGGTATGTTACAGGTTATCTTTTACTATGCAGTGTTAATGTAAATATATACATTGAAATGCTTAAATAAAAATGATATTTTTATCCCATAGGGCATACAAATAATGTAGTATAGCAAAAGTTTCAAAACAAATACATTTAGTATGACAAGTTTTGTGCGTAAAGACCCTAACCCATGATATTATAGAAATTCTTAAAATGAATATGTTTAGGAATCATAGGTAAAAGTAAAATATTACAATTGGCTGTTTCCCCTCAATAATTTAAATTACATTTTATTTTATGGGGAGGGCAGCATAGTAGTTCAGTGAATAGTGAAGCTGTCTCACAGATCCAGAATCCTAGGTTAAAATTCTTCTTCCGCTCATTTTCTTTGTGTTGTTTGTATGCTCCCCCTCTGTGTTTATGGGTTTTTGTCAACATACTGTACTGTGGTTTTCCTCTTAACATTGCCAAGCATGTGCAGGTTTGGTTGACTGAAAATCCCATACTGGTCAGTTTTGGGTGTAGATCTGTGTATGACTGCACCCAGAGATGAACAGGTGTCCAGTTCAGGGCTGTATCTTGTGTTATGGTGTAGCTAGCACTTTGTCCCTTGCTCAGATGCCATTTCTTTGCATTTAGTCTTTTTTGTTTTTTTTAATATTAGTTTGTTATTAATGATGTTTTTGTATAGTGTGGCACCCAGGAGGACCAGAAGAGGGCTTGTACCTCCTCCAGACCACGAGGGGGCGTCCGTCCTGGTTACGCTGGTGGCCTCGGGTAGGGGGCATGGAAGCCCAGCCCTGTAGGGGCCCTTGGCCACCGCCAGGCGGCGCCCCACTTTCAGACCATCATCTGCCACATCCGGCTGAGGCAGGAGCCCGGCCGGGACACCCAGGAGGAACGGAGGAGGGCCTGTACCTCCACCAGACCACGAGGGGGTGTCCGCCCTGGTTACGTTGGTGGCTTCGGTAGGGGGCATGGAAGCCCAGCCCTGTAGGGGCCCGTGGCCACCGCCAGGCGGCGCCCCGCTGCTTGAACAGCCTTGGAGCCCAGCACTTCTGCCACACCAGGAAGTGCTGGGGGGAAGACGACAGGGGACACCCAGACGGCTTCCGGGTGCGCAGCCGGCACTTCTGCCACACAAGGGCGTGTCTGCGGAGGAGTGCCGGAAAGCAGCTGGAGCCCATCCCGGTTCCCATAAAAGGGGCCGCCTCCCAGCAGTCGGGGCGAGAGTCGGGAGGAAGGAAGACAAAACTGGCGAGACGACAGGAGGCGGCCAGAAAAGGACTGTGTGGCCTGAACCTTGGGGGGACGGTGTACCTCTTGTCTCTCCGGGGACAATGGCGGCATTCGTGGCAAGGTCGCCAGCAATTGTAGCACCGACGAAGCCCTCCTGGTTGCTTCCCTCTGCGGGACCAAAAACATCTCGGGAACTCCGTCAGTGTCGTCTCCGCCCCTTCATCTGACAAGGAGGGTATTACGGCCGCTTGCCTGCCCTTTAGCCTTCTCTCTGTCTGTTGCAGTTTGTTTCGGCAGCGCTTCGCTCGCCTTCCCATCCCCTTCCAGGAGGCTCGGACCCGTCAGGAGACGACCGGCCTCGTCGGAGGACTCCGGGTTACCTTCACCATCCCGGCATCCACCGCGGGTGACCAGTCTGTTGTCGTCGCCTGCTTTCTGGGAGCTGCGGCCATTTTGCCAGACCGCGAGGGGGCATCCGGGACGCCGCTGATAGTCTGTCTGCGGGCGTCTGCAAAACAGGATAGATATACACCCGTAACGTCGGGCGGTTTACCTGCGCTAACCTCCGTAGCAGGCGGCGACGTCCCCGGAGCATCTAGGGAATCCGATGCACTCGACCGCTCGCCGTGTCCCGATAGTCGCGCTACCCGGGCTAGCTCGGCCTGAATTAGCTCTCGGTCTTCCACGCTCCCGGTCAGGTAGGTCCAGGTCATTTCAGCGTCGGTTAGACTCCGTACCCTGTGGGTACTGACCTTCTTTTTTCCCGTCTTCTTCCCCATCACGGTCCGAATCGGTATGATGCTCACCGCCGTAGCCTTTTCAGTAGCGGGTGGTGTCTGCACTTGCGAAAAAAAAGATGGGGAATCCACCGAGGGTTGTCTGCCCACAGAAAATTGTTTTAGGTGCAGGTCCTCTGCCAACAGACGGCCAGAGAATCCTGCCGACTACGCCAGTGTGGCAGTAGGGGGCGCTAGTGCTCCCTTGAACCCTGAGGTACAATTCCAGGCCGCCAGGAGGAGCCCTCCCGACAGCAGGATAGTGCCCCGAGGTCCAGCAGGGCCTCATGGACATTGTAGTATTTATACACAGCCGTGCTGGATACCTTGGGGGCCACCAGGAGTTGCTGTGGGGGGGCTTATGGGCTCTTTTGTGCCTTATGACCCGGTGGTACGTCATGTAACGGGAAGGAACGACGTGCTCCCGGGTTAAAGTAAAAGACTGATTGCCCTGGCCCGGAAGGAATAAAGAACTGTGGACTGCTGGGACAGGAACACCTCCGGGTCAGGGGCTATAAAAGGACTGTGGCTCAGTCCAGACACTGAGCTGTGCTGGGAGGTGGAGGAGCAAAGTGTCTGGGCGAGGAGGAGAGTTAATTAGTAGTTGATTGTGTAAAAAAGAGTTTGGTGTATGAGTAGTGTGGAGGGTTATTGGTGCACTGTGGAAAACAAAAATAAAAAGTATTGGACTTTTACCTGGTGTCTGGAATTGTACCTCAGGATTCAAGGGAGCACTAGCGCCCCCTACTGCCACAATAGTTATTAGTGAGTTTTTGTCTTGTTTCTAAATTTCAAATTATTAACATTTTGTTTATAAATCTCTTTGTTTTTATGTCCTTTATGTTGTGACCTCTCCTGATGTCAGAACTGTGGGGCTGCCTGCAGCCCAGTATAAGCTGGGGTTTAACAAAGGACATTATGGTTTAATCTTCTTTTCTTTGGCTCCCTTCTTGGATTCCTTAAATTTTGTTTATGTTTATAATTTTGTGGTTTATGAAGTTTTGATTTCTGGATTACACACTTAGCTTTGTTTGTTTGGGTTTGCCTTTTAGGTACATCCTTTAGATTCAGTTTTCTCTGTGTTAATGGCTTCGTGTTTGGATGGTTCCCCCTCTTCCTTTTGATTCAAATTATCTTAGTCTGGTCTGCTGTGGCATGTGCAGGCCAGAAGTCTCTTGAGTTAACTGTAACTGGAGCCTTGCAGCCTAGAGTTTTGAAGAAAGCTTGAGTTGTGAGTTTTGTTGTGTCCAGAAGATCATAACAGACTTTACAGTCAATATTATTTTTCAAGAATCTGCAAAAAGAAGCATAACATATACACCACATACACATAATTTAAAAAATGTCAAGTTGATTTTATTTTCATATTTTAATGCAAGTGATTGCATACTTATGAATAATTTATGGAAACATTTATAGAAAATGTTTTCTATAGTACTAATATCAAAATCTGTACATGTGCCAAGTTTCAGTTTCAAACAAGTAGACAAATAAGATCTCATTTGGCAAAAAAAGTAAAAAAAAGCATACAAATGAACACCTTTTTCATTGCATGTTTTACAAGCAACAAATCATTTTGCATATAACATAATTTTAATTCCATTAATTCTGTACATATAAATTGAATATACTGTACACCAATATAAGATAAAAAGTATACAAGCAAATATATACACATATACATATAGTTGCTAGAAATAAAGATAACAAAAGAAGAGTATTTGGCAATATGCACAATGAAAAATTTAAATATTTTTTAAATGTTTTTATCTTCTTTTAAAAACCATTGTCAGATATTACATATAACAGACCAGTGTTGTTTAAGTTCAGCCCTGGGTTTTTATTGTAACCAGTTTTACAGTTTATTATATGTACTTTTGATTAATCTTATTGTTTAGTTATAGGGCTTACAAATATTTATAAGTGATTAGTAAATATTTATATTTTCTGCTTTAAGTCCTTATTTTCTTTTTAATTTAGATTTTTGTGTAATTGTATGTAATTGTTACTGATCTGCAATGAACAGTGCAGATATATGTGCAAATAGTGCTGAATGCTAAAGGGGAGCAACTATTATAATGCCATATTCACTTGTCTGCTAATTTTGTAAGAAAAGTTTCTTAATGAGCAGCTAAATAAAAATGGCAGTGAAGCATTTCAATATAATTAAGGGAACAAGTTCTCTATAAAAAGCCTAAATTGAATATATAAAGTATTCAAAGTTTTGGCAAAAATACACATATTTTGGAATTTCTTAGTATAACAGAATAAAAAGGACAGCTCACTATACAGTAAGATCAATTAAAAGTAAGAAGATTTACTGATTGTGAAATAGGTTGGAATAAAGAGCTGCAGGACTGAACTTGTCAATCAGTGTAATAGACCACAGATACAACACAAATATTTTACCTTGTAAAGTTGGAATGAAAAAATATTACCCACACAAATATGTGTATGTATCTATATATTTAAAGTATACATCACATTAATTGGTTATCTTTCTATTGTGTACCAAAAAAATTACTTATATTGTTTCTTTGCCATAAATGACCATGGATGAATACTTAATTTCTAAATCAAATATTTTGTTTATGTAGTACTTGCATTCAGCTCGTTTGTTTAAATGAGGTTTAATATGTCGTAATGTCAAATTAACTAGGCAATCAATGTTAAATTTAGAGTTACTTAAGCAATACAATTAATCAATATGTAACAAAACTGGTCATTGTATTAATACATTCTTTTTTTATCACCAAAGTACTATAGCAGATATCGGATGACTCTCATTACAAGCTGCACCCCTCTCACTGGAAGGATTGTTAATGGCAAACATTAGACAAGAACTAGTAAAATAAATGTATGAACTCTAAAAATGGGAAAAATAAATTAACAAATCATGCTATACAATATAGTGAAATGCAATACTTAATAAAATATTTAAGTGTAATAGTAAATTTCTATTATAGTAATTATACTATAGTATTATACATAGTAATATAATTTTTACTCCCTAGCATTATTGAAACAACAAATGAAATGATTCTTAAATAAGAATAATACTGTGTTGTACAAAAATAAGGAATGACATGAACTCAAATCATACAAGCCCTTGGAAAGCCTGTGTGGGTTTAAACTTTTATAGTGTATGTTGTAATGGTAACTTTGTCAGCCTCTTAGTCTTATATCACGTACAGTCATGTAAAAAAGAAAGTGCACCCCATGAAGTGTTTTTTTTTTTTTTTAAATATGTGGGCATATCAACATTTGATATTTGTTTAATCAGTACTTTTTGATAAAAGTGATATGATTAAAAAAAAAAGAAAATATGACTTTGAAGAATTCAACACAAAATGAACTGACATTCTTTTTCCAACTGTGTAAAAGTATAGAAAGTGAACCCTTGGCTGGTATTGCCCTCATTGGCAGTGGGCATTTCCTTCAACTGTCTTAACAGTCTCTAACATCAACTTAAAGAGAGTTTTTCCCATATTATTCCATGCAGAATTCTTTAAGCTGTGTAATGTTTGAGGAGCATCTTGCATGCACAGCTTGCTTCACATCCACCCACACCATCTAAATGAGATTCAGATCATTCGGCCATTCCAAAATCCTCCATTTCTTTCTTTCAATCCATTCCTTGGTGGATTTACTGGTATGTTTGTGGCCATTGTCATGCTTCAAAATTCAGTTTTGGTTGAGCTTCAGTCTTCTGATAGGTTGTCTCACTATCCTCAAGCACCTTCTGACACAATGAAGAATTCATAGTTGATTCTGTATTGGTGAGCTACCCAGCTCAAACAATAACATTTCCACCACTTGGCTTTACAATTGGTTTTAGGTTCCTTTGGTCAAATGCTGTCTTTGGTTTCTGTCAAGCATGTCTTCTGATGTGGCCAAATAATTCTATCTTTGCCTAATCTGTCCATAGCAAATTCCTTCAGAAGTCCTGGTCTTTGCTTAGGTGTTTATGGGCAAACTTTGGTCTTGTTTTGATATTCTTTCTGGAGTGCAAAGTTTTTCTGCTGGCAAATGTAGATCTAATTTCTGTAGCTTCTTTCTAATAGTAAACTCATGCACTTTGACATCAACCATGGCAACTTTAACCTATAGGTCCCATGATGAAATTCTGGGGTTGTTAGGGACATTTTGCAGCATCTTGCATTCTGCTCTTGAGTTGAACTTGCTGGGATGGCCAGATATGGATGAATCAGCAGCTTGTTCACATCTTCTTCACTTATAGATGATTTGCTGTACAGTGGAAAGGCTGATTTCCAGTTGTTTGGAGAACTTTTAAAATACCTACGCAGACCCATAGGGCTTTGTAACCTTCTTTCTGAAGGCCCTAGAGATCTCTTTCAATCATGGTGATAACACACACTTCAGTAACAAAGAGCAAACTAAACTAAATGTCTCAGGTTTAAATTAGACAGGTTCCTCCAAGATTCTCTCTAATGATGTTCTAATCATTTACACCTAATCTGGTGTTTTGGGTTTTAATTTTAGATATCTGAGGTAGTGATAATTGTTGGGGTGTACTTTCTCAACATGTGGAATTTGCATTTATGTTTATTTAACTTTTACAATGGATTACAAAATGTAAATGTGGCATGTTGTTTGTTATATCACCTTATTCTATAGATGCTGTTTAAATGAAGATCAAATCTTGATATATCCTATAATATATGTGAAAAAAGCATAAACATTTCATGTGGTGCTTACTTTTTCACATGACTACATTTATTTATTAATTACAGAGGCAAGATTAGAATTAAACAATGCAAACTCTATAGCTCATTTTGGAGTGACTGAAGAATGAGAAGATGTCAGAATCTTATTCTTGTCATTCTAGAGTTAATTCTGCACTCCTTTGCATTTAACCATTAGGAGTTGACATTTGGAAACACAGTACTGTATTCATTTTGACATGTATGCAAATTATATCTGTATTTATCAAAATTTCTCCTATAGCATCTTTAGTTAAACTATTCTTAGAACATCCTAGAGTCATCTTTCTTTGTTGCAAACGGCACTGGTATTTGTTATGTATTTAAGGGAGGAGCCAATTAAGACATTTGTTTCTCAAACTGCAGGCTTTCATTTACTTATCCTGTTATGCAGTTGTACATTTGGGCATTTTTCATATTTTTCTGTCCTGTTTAGATACAGTTTGCTTTCTTCTGCCAAGGTAGTAACAGGCACCCTTTGTATGAAACCTTCAGTTTTTTGGCAATCTGCCACTGGAATAACCTTCTGAGAAAGAAAAAAAATACCTGATAGACTGACATATTTCTTGAGAAAGTTGTTTGGCCATTTCCGAAGCCAGAACTGAACTTTAGGAATGCCAATGCCTTGCTAAGCAAACGAACAGAATAACAGGTTTCGGAGGTGCTAATATAATTACAAAGGTTTATTAAATAACTAGTTATCATTTATAATTACTAATTAGGGATAAGGTAAGGGAGTTTACTATAAGGAAACTGAACTTTACAGTCATATGTGAATAATAAATTAAAAATCACTAATTTCAAGGATAATAGCCATTAGCAACACTAGTAATGCCTTGGCTGTAGGTCTAAATTAATTTAATGATATGTTGATAAAAAATGTAACTGTCCAAAATATGAAAAATTCGGTGATTCCAAATTTTTGACCAGTAGTATATATGTGTAAAATAATATATATTTATAACTATTTCATTCATCCTTTTATGAACTTGCTTTTTCCAGTAAATAAACAATTTTGTATTCATCATGACTTAAATGCAAATTAATTTAACATTATAATCAATGTAAGTATTTTATTTTCTTGTCTTTTCTTGTCTTTGTTTTTGTCTTTCTTACATTTAAACTGTAATATTTTATAGACTGTACCAATTTCAGTCATTGAAAAAAATATCACGAGGAAACCATCTGGTATTTCTTTTTCCAAAATGTTGAGTTCCGATTGAAGGCTCTTGTCTGGTTATGTGGACCTGGAATGTACAAATGATACATACATTAATTTTCCATTTATATTTGTTCTCTTAAACATGTGAATAATTTCAGTCTTACTACATTAGGGGATTTTATATTTCAATTCAAGAAATAATAATATAAAGTTTTAAAGATCACCCAAATGTTGATAACTTGACACCAGTGAAAATTAAGGGATTGTGCATTAAAGACTGAAGCCAGGAAGCACTTCTTTATGCAAAGACTTTTGGGAATTTGAAACAAGCTACCAAGACATGAAGCTGAAGCAGAAAACTTGACAACCTATAAGAAGTACCTAGATGAGATACTGGGATAGCTTAGCTAAACAAATTAGCTGATGGACTTACTGTTGTTCTCTTCTCATTTGTAAAAGTTCTTAACATTCTTATGTTTTTACATAGTGTCAAGCCTGGGGTTGATATGTGTGTAATCAAAAGATACAGTCTTGAGGCTAGTGTTTTTGGTCCCTTTTTTTGGTTTCAAGAGGATCCTTGAGAGTGGGAAATGAGTGAACGGGTAAAATGAATGCCAAGAGGGTGTTTCCAGGTTTAACCAGGTGAAGCCTAATTGATCTCAGAATGTCTTTACTATCAAATAGTCTTTTAAAAGCACCTAATATCCCTTTTCTCTTGAATAAGATGTTTCTTGTATTTAATTAAAAATGACAGTCTTATTGTTTGTAATATCTTTTATACTTAACCAAATTTAAAGGACTTTGCAGGCACAGTACAACAGAATTTATCAACAGAGTCCAGCTGCAGATGAGACAGTCTGAGGCTTCTGACCTAAGACATTCTGAGGTCCATAATAATGATGCCCCTGTCAGTAGCATCTTGTTGACTCCACCCACTTTCCAGGAGCCACTCCCCTGGTTTGCTGGAGGACTGACACCTTACATGCCTGTTATGTTGATGCTCTGAAACGTGTAGCCTTGGTAGTTTTGAGGCCTGTGTATACAGCATTTATTAGATTTCTAAACTATCGAAGAACATCGCAATGCTGTCAGAAGGACCTACCATCTCTAATATACGCACATACAAGTTCAACCGGACACATGTTTAACTGGGACATGGCGCAAATAAAATTTAGGACTAAATCTAAAAGTGCCAGAGGACTGGCTGAGCGCCATTAACAAGACATTTGAACATGAACCCAGCATATGCAGGCTTAAAAACAAAAACGCCTAAATAATAAAAAAGACTTTATAACCAACATACTCTGATCCCCACCTTATTGATCCACCCCTTCCGTCGGTGTCCTCACCCCCTCATTTGCTATATATATTGCCTTTGATTCCTATATGTCTAATCATTTTCCTCTGATAACACCTGGTAGGTTGTCGAAAGCTTAGGAATAAAAAACAATAGATACATGATTCATTTTCTCCCTTTGTGGATTACTAGCTACAAATATGAAAACTGTATCACAGACCATTGCTTCCATATACAGTATATATATATGGAATGATGACAAAATTAAAGGCCATCATGACTAATAGATGCCTGTCCTCTTCATGGTACATTCTGGAGCATCATTAGCCAATGACTCATTCAATGATGGCATGCTGTGAGGTGCTACTGGTATATATTTCTCTTTGCAGCAATCAGATATGGGAAGATGTATCCATTGTGGCAGTCTTTACTCTTGTCTGTTCAAAACAGGAACAATATATTACAATAAATTTTACTGGATACAGTATATTGTGTACCTAGTTTTGCATCTTTCACTTATATAATAGTTTTTAATATATTTTGCACTATGATTTTATGTTCCATGTTACTGCTTTAGCAAGGGAATCCACTTTGAAATTATTTCATTTTAGCCATACAGTAAAAACTAGTACCTTAATTATGCACATACAAGGCAGTAAAATCTTAAATTGTATTTACTACTCTGTGTGTGGCTAACTAAAAATGAGTTTGCAAGCTCCACATAATGGATTGTCACTTTTTCTTCAGTTACAGTGCATCCGTATTCACAGCACATCACTTTTTCCACATTTTGTTATGTTACAGCCTTACTCCAAAATGGATTAAATTCATTTTTTTCCTCAGAATTCTACACAACACCCCATAATGACAACGTGAAAAAAGTTTACTTGAGGTTTTTGCAAATTTATTAAAAATAAAAAAACAGAGCAATCACATGTACATAAGTATTCACAGCCTTTGCTCAATACTTTGTCAATGCACCTTTGGCAGCAACTACAGTTTCAAGTCTTTTTGAATATGATACCACAAGCTTGGCACACCTATCCTTGGCCAGTTTCGCCCATTCCTCTTTGCAGCACCTCTTAAGCTCCATCTCTCCAGAGATGTTCAATCGGATTCAAGTCTGGTCTCTGGCTGGGCCACTCAAGAACATTCACAGAGTTGTCCTGAAGCCACTCCTTTGATATCTTGACTGTGTGCTTAGGGTCATTGTCCTGCTGAAAGATGAACCGTCGCCCCAGTCTGAGGTCAAGAGCGCTCTGGAGCAGGTTTTCATCCAGGATGTCTCTGTACATTTCTGCAGTCATCTTTCCCTTTATCCTGACTAGTCTCCCAGTTCCTGCCGCTGAAAAACATCCCCACAGCATGATGCTGCCACCACCATGCTACACTGTAGGGATGGTATTGGCCTGGTGATGAGCGGTGCCTGGTTTCCTCCAAACATGATGCCTAGCATTCACACTAAAGAGTTAAATCTTTGTCTCATCAGACCAGAGAATTTTGTTTCTCATGGTCTGAGAGTCCTTCAGGTGCCTTTTGGCAAACTCCAGGTAGGCTGCCACGTGCCTTTTACTAAGGAGTGGCTTCCGTCTGGCCACTCTACCATACAGGCCTAATTGGTGGATTGCTGCAGAGATGGTTGTCCTTCTGGAAGGTTCTCCTCTCTCCACAGACGACCTCTGGGGCTCTGACAAGAGTGACCATTGGGTTCTTGGTCACCTCCCTGACTAAGGCCCTTCTCCCCCGATTGCTCAATTTAGATGGCCGGTCAACTCTAGGAAGAGTCCTGGTGGTTTTGAACTTCTTCCACTTATGGATGATGGAGGCCACTGTGCTTATTGGGATCTTCAAAGCAGCAGAAATTTTTCTGTAACCTTCCCCAGATTTGTGCCTCGAGACAATCCTGTCTCGGAGGTCTACAGACAATTCCTTTGAATTCATGCTTGGTTTGTGCTCTGACATGAACTGTCAACTGTGGGACCTTTTATAGACAGGTGTGTGCCTTTCCAAATCATGTCCAATTAACTGAATTTACCACAGGTGGACTCCAATTAAGCTGCAGAAACATCTCAAGGATGATCGGGGAAACAGGATGCACCTGAGCTCAATTTTGCACTTCATGGCAAAGGCTGTGAATACTTATGTACATGTGCTTTCTCAATTTTTTTATTTTTAATAAATTTGCAAAAACCTCAAGTAAACTTTTTTCACGTTGTCATTATGGGGTGTTGTGTGTAGAATTCTGAGGAAAAAAATGAATTTAATCCATATTGGAATAAGGCTGTAACATAACAAAATGTGGAAAAAGTGATGCGCTGTGAATATTTTCCGGATGCACTGTAGGACTGAAATTACAAGGTGGCTGCATAGGAAAACGGGAGATTACTAAATGGTGCCAATTGTGAGCTCTTAAATTCATCAATAATTGCTTATTATTGTCAAAAAACTCAGATTTACACATTACATCACTGGTAATAAATGCACTTGCAAAATTTACAGTCCAGTAGGCCACACCGAACTTCATGCTATAAAGATACCAACGACTATCTTATCAATTTAACAAGATGCTGGTCACATGATTCATAGGCATCTTGTGCTATTATGAAAAGCAAAGAATGCAACACTATAATCAACTGCAAACTAAACTTTAGACAGGAGTATAAAGTCCATCATAATAATATATCTATTTATGCAATAAAACAACCCAAAGCAGATTAGATGACCATTTATTCATAAACCAGTACCTAAATTCTACAAGGCAAAACTGTGGGTAGTTTAATTAAACAAATACTTTCAAATTCAGATACTTATTGACATATGAGAGTGTTCCATTTCTGCATAGTTGTTTTATGGTTAGTATACAGTAGTATCAGGCATAAGGTTTGAGCTAAATCTAAAAAGGTCAAATGTCCAGTATAGCACAGAGTTAGAACTATGACTAACTATGAATATGAATTTAAGCAAAATATTGTATTTATGTATGATGACAATCCATATTCCATCAATTTTATCACAAAGTGTCTGTTTGAAATCCTTTATACTATTACGAAAAATATTGTTTTTGTTACCCCATGATGGTTGACATTCTCCTTCAACATCCTTTGTTATAGACTGGGATAAATTATGTCGCTGATGGTGTAGCAGAGGATCAGTACTGGACCCCAAACAGGGAGCTCCAACACTGAATCCAGTCACTCCAATATCCACAGGTTCACCTACAAATGCAATACAAGACATATTTTAAGAGCAATTTTATTTGATGGTCAGAATTCCATTCCAATTCCTCTATAAATTACTATTTTAACTTTATATATCGGTCTTTTCATTTTGCTAATTTGCTAGATGTAGAGTATGGCCAAGGGGAATAGAAGCCTACTTGCAGTGTCTAGCATATGTCAGACATCTTCAGACTTTTCCTAATCAACTAAACAAAAATCAATCATCACTCTCTAAAATAACTTTAGAATTTATAAAATTCTCTTCAATTAGAAACAGGATGTGCACAATCATTTCCACAAATATGAAAAAGCATGTAATTACATTCATTTTTGTTGCAATATTTAGAGTTTAATTTGGTTCTCTTACTTTACTTTTTAATGACTTTTTTTCTGATGACATGCTTCTGCATTTTCCCTTTATTGTCTGTTTATTCATTAATGTACTTTGAGAAGTCATTAAAAGTGTTATTAAGGTTCAGGCGCTAGAACGGGATGTGGAAAAAGCTAATGCTTCAAACCAATTTTGTAATAGATTTTCCTGCCACTGCCACCTTCTTCCAATGATCAATCTCCCCAGTCACACCATCCTTACTACATCAACACCTCCTAATATGTCAACTAGAGTGACAAGACCTTCAGTGTGGACTATCCATAACTGAAGCCCAAGTAAGGAGACAACTGTGGAAGCTACACACAGGAAAAGCTGCAGGACCAGATGGAGTTTGATTGGTTTGTTTGATTCAACTTGCAAGGCTTAATTTACTTTAAATGCCAAAGAACATCTGTAGGTTGTAACCTATTAGTTGTTCCCTGAAGAGTGCCCATTTGTAATGTTCTGATGTTTACTTTTTTCAGTTTTTTGCTAATCTAAACTTTAAATTTAAAGCTCTGGCATTTTACTGCTTACCTTTTCACCATTTTAGGTCATTCATTGATTTTCAACTGATTACATTTAAAGTAAAACTGGAAAAACTGAGGTGTTCTAAAACGTTTGACCTTGTATAAGACTGCGATGACTGAATTAATATTAGCTGTAGATTATTATTGTAAAGAACTGACATTATCAACTTGCATATAAATTATGTCTGAACTATTTAATCTTATCCCCTGATCTATGGTGCCCAGCCTAGATCTTTCAGTCCCAGATGTACACAAACAATCTCAGCAAGTCCATGATCTTGCCCATTTTGTACCCTTCGTATTCCCAATAATTATTATTATTATTTATATAATTGTATCAAATTGCTGTGTTTTAACTAATATTAATAGGTAGATAGGGAACTTATTCAGTTCCTTTTCTGCTTTCATAGTGTAATATTAACAATAATTTTGGCCATTTTGTAATAACAGATATTTTTAAATTGTGTGGCATCCGGCTTGGGGTGGAGCCCAGCCGGGACGCCCAGGAGGACTGGAGGAGGGCTTGTACCTCCTCCAGACCGCGAGGGGGCGACCGCCCTGGTTGTATTGGGGGCCACGGGTAGAGGGCTAGGAAACCCAACCCTGTAGGGGCCCGTGGCCACTGCCAGGCGGCGCCCCAGTGCCTGAAGAAACCTGGTGTGGCGGAAGTGCTGGGGGGAAGAAGACACGGGACACCCAGAGTGCTTCCGGGTGCACAGCAGGCACTTCCGCCACACTGGGGCGTATCTGCAGAGGAATGCCGGGAAGCAGCTGGAGCCCATCCGGGGTGTGATAAAAGGGGCCGCCTCCCTGCATTCGAGAGTGGAAGTTGGGTGGAAGAGGACGGAGCTGGAGAGAGGACTGGAGGCAACCTGAAGGAAGGAGGCCTAAGGGAGATTGTGAAAGGCCCGGACTTTGGGGGATCGGTGCTAAATAAACGTGTGTTGGGTGAAATAATAATGTCTGTCTGTCTGTGTCCAGGCCATCTGCCACAATTGGCATTTATTGTACAGGGTGCGCACAAAGTCTTTTGGAGGATTTTGAAAACACGTTTCGATTGCGGGAGCTGCAATAAATCGCGCACTCTTCAGAGAACATAACCTTTTCCTTCTCAGCATTTGTTGGAAATTAGTGCAGCATCAGATCACAAGCTTCCTGACGTCTGTCCAAGTCGGCATCTGATAACTCGTTAACGTGCAATGGATGCCAACATTTCATTTGCAAGTCCTGTTTGATGTGTTTTTGCGTTGTCAATTCCACTATTCCCAACTCAGCAGCACGTTTATGAGTGGATTTCATTGGGGATCGTTGGACAGACTCTGCCACATCTGCACAGCTTTCATGCCTTGTGGATGGTCTTCCACTTCGCGGCGCATCTCGGACGCTGCCCACTGCAAAAGCCTTCTTCTCCCACTGCAACAACGTACTCTTTGTCGGCGATGCCTTCCCAAAACGCACAACAAAGTCATCCATGACATTTTTGATCGATTTCCCAGTAACAGGCTGCTCATGAACTCACACAATCGCCACCAAACGCTCCTCGATTGTGAAAACACTTGTGTCATCCATCGCTTCGTCTTGGAACGACCGCCACGTTGTTGCGATTTCTTGAGTGGCAGCACCAGACAGAATGTCGGAAACACACCTCGAAATACCAGGAAGACTTGGGCTGATGTCCACAGGAACCAAATTGTCATGGTTATTCCTGTAAATGCTCCTAAAAATAGGGGTATACGGACTTTGTGCGCACCCTGTATACTACTCTATTGGGTAAACCTTCACCACTAACACACGTCACAGGATGATATTTTCACATTACTTGAATTATAATCTGCTTTGTATAAAAGCTAATGAGCCACCACAAGCCTATTTGGGCTCGGTTTTCAACTCCTTTGTAATACGCCGTGTCACACACGTGCGATTGGGAGACATCTGAAAGGCCTTAAGAATAGATAGATACTTTATTAATCCCAAGGGGAAATTCACATACTCCTGCAGCAGCATACATAAATAATAATAATAATACATTTTATTTATACAAGGCGCCTTTCAGAGAACTCAAGGACACCGAACAAACAAACAAATAAATAAATAAATACAAAACACAATTATAAACAACTTAAAACATCAGAAAATCTAAAAATTAAAACCAAACAAAACCACTATAATTAGGAGGAAGAAGAAAAAGCCATTTTAAACAAATGTGTTTTAAGTTTACATTTGAAAGATGAATATGATTTGATATTTCGGAGATCTGCAGGTAATGAGTTCCAGTGCTTGGGAGCAGAACGGCTGAAAGCTCTGCTCCCCATGGTGGTTAGACGGGAGGGAGGAACGGTCAGATGGGTGGAGGAAGAGGATCTAAGGTTACGGGATGGAATGGCAACATGTAGAAGGTCAGACAGATATGGAGGTGCGAGGTTATGGATGGCCTTAAAAGTTAGTAGCAGAATCTTAAAATCAATACGAAACTTGATCGGGAGCCAATGAAGCTGCTGCAAGACCGGAGTAATATGGTGAAAAGATGGGATTCCAGTGATGATACGTGCTGCAGAATTCTGGACTAACTGAAGCTTGTGAAGAGATTTATTAGGGAGACCAAAGAGGAGTGAATTGCAGTAGTCCAGCCGAGAAGTGACAAGACTATGAACAAGAATGGCAGTAGTATGAGGAGTGAGGGAGGGACGAATGCGATTAATATTACGTAAGTGGAAGTAAGCAGACCGGGTGATGTTATTAATGTGACATTGGAAAGATAGAGTACTGTCGAGGATGACACCCAGACTCTTGACCTGAGATGATGGGGAAACAACAGAGTTATCAATAATAAAAGAAAGATTATTGGTTTTGGATAATGATGATTTTGAACCAATGAGGAGAACCTCAGTTTTGTCACTGTTTAATTTAAGAAAATTTGAAGAGAACCAGGATTTAATTTCAGAAATGCAATCAATAAGTGAGGGTGGTGGAAAAGAGGAGGTGGGTTTACCAGCAAGGTAGAGCTGGGTGTCATCAGCATAACAGTGAAAATTAATGTTATATTTGCGAAAAATATTGCCAAGGGAAGAAGGTAAATAATAAAAAGAAGAGGCCCCAGGACAGAGCCTTGGGGCACACCAGAAGTAACAGTGGTGGGTTGGGATGTGAAAGTTTTAAGCTGTATGAACTGAGTGCGGCCTGAAAGGTAAGATCTAAACCAATCAAGTGGAGTGTGAGTAATGCCAATCAAAGATAATCTATTAAGGAGAGTGGTATGACAAATAGTATCAAAGGCGCACTCAGATCAAGAAGGATGAGAATAGTGATTAGACCAGAATCAGCAGCCATAAGGAGGTCATTAGTAATTTTAACAAGTGCTGTTTCTGTACTATGAAGGGCGAAAACCAGACTGGAACTTCTCATATAGATTATTGTGAGACAAGTGGGTGTGAAGTTGGATAGCTGCTATTTTTCAAGAATTTTGGAGATAAAGGGCAAGTTAGAAATGGGGCGAAAATTATTGAAATTAGTAGGATCACAACCAGGTTTTTAATATTGGGGTTATAGCAGCAGTTTTGAAAGATGAGGGAATAATACCAGTAGTAAGAGAAGAGTGAATGATGGCAGAAATAAGAGGGACTAGAGAGGGGAGGCAGGCTTTAACCAAAACTGTAGGCAGGGGGTCCAGCTGACAAGTAGATGACTTGGATTTGCTGATGAGATCTGAGATTTCAGAGGAAGTGGGAAAGCTGGAAAGAAGAGAGAGAGTGAATAGGTGAGTGTAGTTTAGAAGAAATACAGAAAGGATCTGGACCAAGGTGCTGATGTATCTTTTGGATTTTCTCATTGAAAAAGACATAAGAGAATTACAGAAGGCAGTTGAGTGAAGGTGAGATGGTAAAGAGTCTGGAGGTTGTGTAACATTATTAAGTAAAGAAAACAAAGACTTGGTGTTACCTGTATTACTAGTAATTAACTGAGTGTAATAATTAGATTTGGTTTGAGCTATACAATCCTTGTAGTAGAGTAGATGATTTTTAAACATCTCTTTGTGAACAAAGAGTCTGGTTTTTTTAAACAACCTTTCAAGTTGCCTGCCTTTAGCTTTCAGAAGCCGAAGTTCAGGCGTAAACCAGGGGCAGAAAAGGAAAAGAAACAGATCTGGTTTTTAGCGGAGCCAGAGAATTAAGAATACCATTAAGACAAGTGTCATAATATGAGACCAGTTCTATGGGAGAGGATAAATTATAAAAGTCCATTTGCGAATCAATTCTAGAAGACAGCAAATTCAAGTTGATATTCTTAATGTTACGAAAGGCTATGAGACGTGGAAGCTTAGGAACAGAAAAGGTAAGTTTAGCATTGAATGAGAGGAGAAAGTGGTCAGTTATAGTGAGTTCATCTGCTGTAAGATCAAAAGGAACAACACCAGAGCAGCAAATCAGGTCCAAGATATGTCCTTTACAATGGGTAGGAACATCAGTCTGCTGCTGGTATCCAAAACTCTCCAGGCAAGATAAAAAGTCTCTAGTGAGAGGGATATTGATATTGTCCAGATGTATATTAAAATCCCCCAGCAGAATTATATTTGGAGTAATTACAGATAGATTGGTAAGGAAGGTAGCAAGATCGTTCAAAAATTTGTTGTTAGACTTAGGAGGACGATAGACAGTTGCAATGATGGTTGGAACTGGCCCAGACAGTTGACACACAGTCGATTCAATTATGAATACAGATAGAAGCTTCTCCGTCTTAAAATGCTTTCTACATTGGTTGCAGATTCTAAGTGAGTGGAGCACAATTGGGTTATTAGTGTATTGCCGATAACGTGTGTTTATTGGAGCGCAGAGCAGGGAATACAAAGAAGTACTGCAGGATTTTACTTCTATTGCGGTCCATGCCTGTGTATGTTCTTCTATTTGTGTCCAGGTTCTTATCGCCTGTATATTTGCCGCCCAGTAATAAAACTGGAAGTTAGGTAGAGCCATGCCGCCTTCTGCCTTTTGTCTTTGTAGGGTCGCTCTTTTGATGCGTGGATGTTTTGAATTCCAAATAAATGAGGTTATTGTTGAATCTAATTGCTTAAAGAATGATTTATTAATGTATATTGGGATGTTTTGAAATAAAAAAAGGAGCTTAGGAAGAATATTCATCTTAACAGTGTTAATTCTTCCAGCTAGTGTGAGATGAAGGGTTGACCATCTATGCAAGTCTTGTTTAATTTTTTCCATGCAGACGACAAATTTTGTTGATATAGAGCTTTATGTTTACTTGTGATGTTTACCCCTAGGTATTTAAACTGTTCTGCAATGATAAAAGGTAGGGTGTCTAATCTAATATTATATGCTTGAGAATTCACTGGAAAGAGTACACTTTTATTCAGATTAATTCTGAGACCAGAGAGCTTTTGAAATTCTGTGAGTGCTGCTAAGACTGCAGGCACAGAATTTTCTGGGTCCGAAATATACAGTACCATATCATCTGCATATAATGAGATTTTCTGTTCCAGTCCTTCTCTGCTAATCCCCTTTATCTGATCAGTATTTCGACAATGTATTGCCAGTGGTTCAATGGCAATCGCAAACAGCAGCGGTGACAAAGGGCATCCTTGTCTTGTGCCACGTTCTAATTTAAAGTAGTCTGAGCAAATGTTATTGATGCAAACTGAAGCTTCTGGGTTAGTATACAGTAATTTAATCCATGCACAAATGTTCGGGCCAAACCCAAACTTCTCCAATATAGTAAAAAGGTATTTCCATTCAATCATGTCGAATGCTTTTTCTGCATCCAATGATAATAATATTTCTGGGGTGTTTGATTTAGTTGGTGAGTATATTACATTAAACAGGCGTCGAAGATTTGAAGATAAGTGTCGGACCCTAATAAATCCAGTTTGGTCTTGTGATATTACCGAGGGGAGCACTTTCTCCATCCTTCTAGCTATGATTTTAGAGAGTATTTTAACGTCGTTATTCAGAAGTGAAATTGGTCTGTATGATGCACATTGTAATAAGTCCTTATTTTGTTTTGGAAAGACAGTGATTAATGCTTGGAGAAAGGTTTGTGGAAGAAATTGGTTATCTCTAGCTTCTGTAAATGTTGCTAATAGGAGGGGAGCTAGCTGAGCGGAGACTTTCTTGTAAAACTGCAGGGTAGCCGTCAGGGCCTGCTGCTTTTCCACCTTGGAGTGACTTTATAGCATCCAGTAATTCTGATAATGCCAGAGGTTTATCAAGTTCCTCCACACTAAAAGCGTCAATTTGTGGTATCTGTAATGTATCCAGAAATGCATTAGATTGTATATTGTCTTCTTTAAACTCAGTAGTATATAGGGATTTATAGTAGTCTCTGAAAGCGTACATTATATTTTTGTGTTCGATGATTTTATCTCCGTTCGTGTTAGTGATTACCGAGATTGCGTTGTGTACATCAAAGGGAGGGTGGGGGGTTAAGGGGGGAAGAGAAAGAGAGCAGGCTTGATCTACACCTAATCTATCATCTCAATCTTTATAATTATAACTATCAACGTAATAATAAGCTGCATGGCAACAACTCTTGGGGAAATAGGAAATTAAGACCTAAACTATTTCACTTCCAGTTAAGACTATAAAATGACATCAAAAACTCAGAATCAGTGTCTCCATGATGGGACAGTTAACTTCGTAAGCTGGAATGTTAAAGGTCTGAATCACGAATTAAAGAGAAAGACAGTACTTTCTCACCTAACAGGTCTAAATGCTAAAATAGTATTTTTACAGGAAACCCACTTACTAAGCAAGGATCAGTTCCGGCTACAAAAGACTGGACTGGCCAAATGTTCCATTCTAGTTTTACAAAGAAAACTAGAGGGGTGGGAATTCTCATACATAGAACAGTACCATTTGTATAATCAGATGTAGTATTGGATCCTTAAGGGAGATATGTAATGGTCATGGGAGACTTATCTAACTGTAAAATGATTTTGATAAATGTTTATGCACCTAATGTTGATGATAAGGAATTTATACAAAATTTATTTGCATCCATTCCCAATCTGAACACTCATAAAGTTATAATGACTGGGGACTTTAATTGTGTTTTAAATCCACTTTTAGATAAGACTTCCTCCACAGGGGGAACGGCAACTAACACCGCAAAGATAATTACAAAGTTTATAACTGATCACAACTTATCAGATCCCTGGAGGTTTTTAAACCCAAATTCAAGAACATATTCTTTCTACTCACCAGTACATCATTGCTACTCAAGGATTGATTACTTCTTTATAGATAATAACTTCTTGCCTAAGATTAAATCTTGTAAATACAATGCTATTGTTATTTCGGACCATGCTCCTATGATCTTGGAGCTGAAATTACTAAGCCCCATACACTCACCCCAGATGGCGCCTCAACCCGCTTCTATTAGCTGACGAGAATTGTACTGAATTTATATCCAAACAAATCAAGTTCTTTCTAGAGACAAATACATCCCCTGAGATCTCTGCAGGAATACTCTGGGAAACTCTTAAGGCCTTCTTAAGAGGACAGATTATCTCATATCTTTCCCACAGAAATAAATCCGAGCGAAGAAAGTAGCAGAGATAAAAAGCGAAATTACTAAAATAGATGAAGAACATGCCAGACTACCAAGCGAGACTCTACATAAGAGGAGGCAGGCTCTACATTCAGAATTAAACCTCTTGACAACTAAAGAAACTGAACATCTAATTTACAAATCCAGACATCATTATTATGAACATGGAGAGAAAGCTAATAAGCTTTTAGCGCAACAAATTCACAATTCCAAATAGTTTTAAAAAGCATTTTACAACTTGTTTGAATCCTTCTTTTAGAATCACAGCAAGATTTGCCACAGTTGGTTTTGCAGACTGCAAATAATAAGCAGATAATTAATACCCCCTGCATGCACTTGAGACTCAAAATTTTATTGACTTATTTAAAAATGTAATATAAGATGAACATTATTACGACACTGTATTTGCAAGTACTATTATTGCATCTGTGGGAAAATTGTTTATAAGGTGTGTATAGTTGGTTTTTAGTTAAAAATCTTTAATGTAACAACACTTTATAATACATTTGCCAGCTGTCTGGAGAATATAGTGTTCTTTGATTAGTAACCTCTTGTGCTAGTTTAATTTCTGTCATTTCAAAACTCTTTTACACAACTCTTGACAAACACATATTCATCTTTGTGCCTTTAAATCTCTGGAACCTTCTTCCCTGGTTTATTTTTATAAGGAAAAGGACACATCTGTGGGACATGGTAAAAAAACAGCGTGCCAGAGAAAAAAACAAGACAGACATAGGATCTCTAAACTGAACAATGTTATGATTAACCCATACTAAGAGGAAATGTCTGAGAGCCGTAACTGACTAAAACTGGGGTTTGGAAGCAATAAAAAGACAAATCAAGACAAATTTTAAATTCCCATTTCAGGTTTCAAAGCAAGAACACTGAAGCAGTAAAACAGCAGCATTAATCCCAGTATCAAAAATAATGCCCTTGTGTCATTTCATAAAAGCAGGATTTAGTGTATGTAAATGATGTAAAATCTTACCTGTAAACGATCCTTTCCCAAATCGAGTGTGGCTCGCAAAATCCATTGGTGTTAAAGATCTTTTAAATAAAGTGTCCGACTAAAAAGGATAAATAAAAAGGAAGATATTAATGTTACTGAAATTGTAGTTTAGTCTGTCAGTCATTTTCCAACCTGCTACATCCTAACACAGGGTCACGGGGGTCTTCTGGAGCCAATCCCAACCAACACAGGGCACAAGGCAGGAACAAATCCCCAGGCAGGGTGCCAACCCACCACAGGGCACACACACCTACACACTAGGGTCAATTTAGGATGGCCAATGCACCTAACCTGCATGTCTTTGGACTGTAGGAGGAAACCGGAGCACCCAGAGGAAACCCACGCTGACACAGGGAGAACATGCAAACATCGCTTCCCAGGTCTCCTTACTGCGAGGCAGCAGCACTACCACTGCACTGCCGTGCCACCCGATTGTAGTTTAATTAACATAAAATGTCAATATTAAATGCTTTCATTTCAGTCTTTTCTGAAAACACTGTTTTTCAATGCACGGTCACGACAGGTAATACATATATTGTCATATATTGTCATCCATCACAGTCACTCAAACGCATACTTATTCTCACTGGGACAACTTAGAATCCACAACAAATCTAACAGGTGCATGTGAAGTGTGAAGTGGGATTAAGCCGATGATTCATACACATGAAAAACATAAAAAAGACTCCACACAAAAGGTTAATCAAACCCATGACACTGGAACTGTGAAGAAGCACTATTTATCACTGTGCCACACACTAACCTCAAATTAAGTTAAACTGAGCTAATTCCATAAAGTAAAAAATCACTCCATTATTTTGTTTCCATAACCCTTCCTTAAATGATGTAAACCCTAGAAGCTAGCAGTGACTTTGATATTTCATAACATTACTATGACACTATATTAGAAGGCTATACTGGTTCTAAATAATGTTAGACATAAAGTTTTTTTGTGTGCCTAGCAAGTATGTCAGTTAATATTTTCAACCCAGTAATGCATTACTTTATTTCCAATGTCTGGTTTTCAAACGAAAGTAATCATATTTGATGTTATTAATGTGTCATTTTCTGAAAGAAGTTAAAAAAAAAAAGAACAAGCAAGTTTACCAAATGAAGATAGAGGTGAATTTAAACAAGAAACTTATCCTCTACCAGGACACGTCTGATAAAACCTTTTTGAGTCAGTAATCATGCAGGAAAACCTTGTCCATCTGCATCATTTATTTACCTTTGCAGCACCACGCTGAAGAGGCAGCATTATATTTATAGTCAAATGAATTTGCATAAGAGTGCTGAATTGATGTTTACACATCATACTCTGATTGGTGAAAAGAAATGAGGTGTTTTAGCATAGAGCACAACCATCCTAAAATAACAGTCTTTCTCCACTGTATCCTTGTTCTTCAATATCTGTTTATTTTAACACTTATTCTGTTAGGAAAACTGTATATGTGCCAACTAACAAGTCTTACTAAGTGCATGAAAGAAATTTACATCAGCAGATTTCTTGAACCATCCCCCTGGAACATTCTTCTTGTTTACTTGACCATTTCAGCAGGCTTTTCATGACATTAAAAAAACAAATGTTTATATATTTCAATGTGCATTACAAACAAAAATACTTAACTACTGTTACCTCTCAATTGTATACTAATTGCGTTTTCCATCTGGTAATTTTTGTAGACTGACAGAAAGGTCTTAATATGACTTAATATATAAATGGTTTAGTGTTTACTGGCTTTGATTAGATTAGATTAGATATTTTTAAGTAACCCCACAGGGAAATTTAAATGCACACAGCAGCTTTAAAATAAAAAGCAAGAATACTGTACAGACTCACTGGATAGATAATACAGCCAATCAATCAATCAATCAATCAATCAGTCAATACATAAATAAAGAGTAAAGAAATTCAAACAAATAAAAATAAACTTAACAAGTTAGTTGAGAGTTCATTATTACACTTTACTTCATGTTTTACATAAGTCAATTAAATGAAGAATTTCATTCCTATCAATCTTTGCAGAAAGGTTAGACTCTAACACTGCAAAAAATACTGATGTATTTCTCATTATAAAAGCGACTCTAAAAGATATTCTTTTTATGTTTCTCAATAGCTTTTTACAATATCTTTTTATAAGCATGTACGTTTCATGCTTACCCTAAATGTATGAGTTGTTTTAGGCCTTGACAATGGATCCAGCACAATAGCTCGTTCCCTAAGAGGTCGATGGCTGGTGCTTTCAGGAACAGCACTTAATACTCTGTTGTGTAACGTTTTTCCTTTGCACTAGAAAAGAATAAGAAACATTTATCTTATAAGTGTCTGCTAAGATCAACCTTCAGAGCTGAAACACTAGTCAGAATATTCTCAGTGTCAGAAGTTACTTAAGGAATATAATTTGTGCCAAGTGAAATAAATAAAGAGCCCATTATAAAAAAAATCACATAAAAAGTGCAGCA
Organism: Polypterus senegalus; assembly: GCF_016835505.1. Taxonomy (NCBI): domain Eukaryota; kingdom Metazoa; phylum Chordata; class Cladistia; order Polypteriformes; family Polypteridae; genus Polypterus; species Polypterus senegalus. Next base: position 87,121,550 of record NC_053157.1, read on the forward strand.
AAATACAGGGTGACACAGAAAAACGGGAACTTTTAAAAAACCCAATAAAAATAGAAGAAATCCAACAAAAAAAAATTTATTGACAGCAATTGAACCACTACAACTTGCCTTTTAAGAGACAGTAATCCAAATTATCAATGTCTGAAAATTACGTCCTGTAGATGGCGTCCTCTTGTACGTATGCATTCTTCCAATCTGCTGTTGAGGTTCCCCATTGATTGCTGCAAAATCTCAGCTGGGATACCACGAATTTCGTCTTGAATTCTTTGTTTCAGTTCATTCAGTGTCCTTGGCCGAGTCATGTAAACCCGACTCTTAAGGTAGCCCCACAAGAAAAAATCACAAACGGACAAATCCGGTGATCTTGAGGGCCAGGGAATGTCACTGAATCTTGACATGACACGGTTACCGAACAATTCTCGCACAGCTGCAATTGATTACTAAATCACTAAATGGCGAGACTGTTTACAGCTCAAGGTCCCTGTTCCGCAGTGCTGCCAACTGTACATGGCTGCCACTACGCATTTCAAAAGTTCCCGTTTTTTCTGTGTCACCCTGTATAAAAAATAAGACATTCAATTATGAAAAAAACATAATTACATAGACTCTCCTAAATTTAATGAATTGCAATTTTATAATTTTGTTTTGCCTCAATATTGTAGTTATATTAAATGTAGTTATTATAGGCTATATGTCAAAATTGACTAATTTTGAAGATTGTTTGTTATTATTTAACAAATTAACTTTTCTCGAAAGGATCTTTTAATGTTCTTCTATTTATTCTGGAAATACTCTTTTCTTGATGATTTGAAATTTGGCACAAATCTTATTCCATAGTTGCCTACATGTCAAAAACCCTAATATAATAATCATCTGACCAGAAAGATACATTTAAGTTGACAGCATGTGCTTTAAAGTTTTTATAGTCACTGTGTGGCTGATTATTCAAAATTTATGCCACACTGTTTAAATTTTACATGTAGTCCATCCTGACTGAGGTCAAATATACTAGAATTATTTTGAAAAGCTAAAATAAAATATGCTTAATGTACACAAAGCAAAAACGATAATGCATGCAACTTTTAATGAGAATTAAAACCAGATAACTTAACAATTAACCAGTATACACTACTGCTGTATATGGTTACAACTTTACTGATCATAAAGTGCTTACGGAGAATCTGTTTATAAAGTGTATTTTCATTAGAAACAAAATCAACATTACTTTGAATATCAAGCAATATTAATTGTTTTCTTCATCCACCTAAATACAATATTGAAAGTGATTTCATGGTGTATTTTATTTCGAAGGGTATAGTAAATAGATAACAATGTTTTTAATAAATGAGATATGTTTCAATTTTATAATGAAAATCTCTTACTTGTAAGTGACGTGATCCTGGTATTAAAATTCTCTGTTCCAATGTTTCTGAATGGATTGTTGGTAGCTGCTTTTTCTGCATGCTTTGCATTGCGGATGATGATGATGATGATAAGCAATCAGTACCAGTGTTTCTAAAATATAGTTTAGTAAATAAACAACAAATAAATCAAAGTTCATGGCTGTGGCAAAACATCTGTTTATCAGTCTATCCATGCATTCACTCACTCATTTTGTAAACCTGTTTTTTATTTACTTAGTTGTGTGGTGAATTGGCAGCATTGGATTACTAATTAGTAGAAAACTGTATATTGTGTAAAAATAAAAAGTACAGAAAATATATCTATTCCACTCAAAAATATTTTTAAAACATGAAAAGGATAGCAGCCTACTGATATTTTGTTTAAACCTGTGCTTTATTGACAGTATATCCTTGTGCAATGTAAGTTTTGATAGAATGGAAACATGTTTAAAAAATATAGGAAAACTAATATAGTTTCTTAGATATTGATAACACAATTTATGCATTACCTTCTTATAGAATTGACCATTGCAATGTGTTATTCACATGCTGCTCAAGTGGCTGTATTTGTAGCTTCTAGTTAATTCAAACGTTTGCTGCCAAGAATCACTAATTTAATTACTTGTAAGAATTATCACTTCATAACTCCTGATCTTAACGTTTTACACAGCACTTCGGTTAAGACTAAGGCAAACCTATTCCTTATTCTTACACATAAAATTGGAATGTGGAATAATCTGCATGCTTGCGTATGTGACGGCAACACAGATTCAAAATTTTAATTCAGGCTGAAAAATAGTTTAACATACCTTATTTGAAATTCTATTTGTCAGTCAATTGCACAAACATTCAAGTGTGGAAATCACAATGAACCACTACTGAACCCTCTCTATTTTTCTTCTTGGTATCCTGCTATGGTACTTGGTGTTAATATTCTGAGGACTACCAATTTACTGTTACTGCATTAATGTTGTAGATTTGTGCAAGTTCCCTGAGCCTGAAAAGTGTGCTCTGAAAAGTGCTATACAAAAATGAATTGAATATTTCCATTGTAAATCTTAATGCGCTAAACTGCCTTGTTATACATGTATACATATGGAAATTCAATATTAAATGTTAATATCAAAGAAAAAAAATGAAATAGTTAAAATATTTTTTGTCTTTTGACAATTTTTATTCATTTTGAGTACTGCTATTTTGTTAGCATTGCTACAATGTTGCTAGGTTTAGATGACAAAAGTGTTCCAAGTTATCCAAGATTGCGGAGAATAACAAAATCTTTGAGTGCTTTTGGAATCTATTCAGGCTCTTTGGTTACAGACTCTAGTGCTTTAGTTTAGTGAGTATGTCTTTGTTTAGTGACTTGGCTTTGGTAAACGATCTGTCTGACATTTGGTTACGAACCTTGTTTGTTTATGACTATGTCTCTTCTCCTGGTCCATTTACTATCTATATTCCATTTCGAATTTGGCAGAATTGAGTATTTGACATTTTACAGTTAGTACAATATGAAGGTGTTGGTGTTCTGTTAGATTATATATCATAACTCAGTCTAAACCAATTTCTACTTTGACCTTTTTTTCTACCAGCTTTGTCAGATCTAACAGGTTATCTCAACATCAGGCTTTTTACAAGCTCTCTGGTGAGCTCTTAATTTGCAGAAGGAGAAAAGGAGCTTAACATTTCAGAATAAAAAACAAACAAACAAACACAAACAAAGACAAATCAGTGGTCTCTGTGGTGTTCAACCAATTAATGTATATTTACTGCCCCAGAAGGAGCTTTACATGAAGTACTGGAAAAGAAAAGGTGCTAGTCAAGTAAGAGGCCAGCATTGAAGCTTTTTCCATATGGGTGATCCAAAGTGAGCTGATTGCTCCATTATTGCATATTTATTATAAATTGTAGACTGGAAAAGAGTCAGGTACTTTTATCTTTAAATTCAGAAAATGGTCAGTCTTGCGAATATGAACTACATATTTGGGGAAAGTTGAAAATTTCCAGCAAATTGCACAAGGCTAGAACCCACCTTGCATGTGATGTCAGGCCATCATGGAACACTCTGATTCACACACCAACGCATTTTGACAATGTAAAGTTACTTTGGGGTTATCAGATAGTCTTCTAAGTGCAAGAGCTGTGAGACAGTAAGACTTTACACTCAATTGCTCAACTTGTATTTTAGAGATCTTAATGTTTTTAATTGTGTCCCGATGTTAAACTTTAGTTTGACATGTTTAAAGCCCAAATCAGTATACACTGATACTCTGTTCTATCTGGTGTTTAAAGTACTACCAGTAGTCCACAGCACAATGGGTATATAGGGAAACAAATGACACCCATCTTGTAAATCAATTCATCCCTCAATTTCTGATATATTTCTGACATTACAAATTAAACTAAAATTTCTCTAACTCCAAACATAACTTTTTACCACATTACAGGAAAGTGTCATGTGAATATTCACTATATTAGAAACTAATTATACTTTGTGAACTTAATTGTTCAATAAATCCTTTGTAGAATGAACTACTTACATTTTAATTCCTCTCAGAACTTCATCACTGACTGTCTTTAATCGCAAGGCATCAGAGTTGAGTGCTGGAAGTTTCCGCTGAGAAGGAGGTTTGCGGAAAATTGTGTTTGGCATCTTTGATGAGGAAAGAATACTGTTGTTGAGTTGACTTATTCGATTGCAAGAAGAGTTGAAATTACTGGTTGCCTTGTCTTCTATTTCAGATCTATAAAAATGAAATATGATTGTTATAACACATGCCATAGGAAAATATAAATACACTGCCCAGCCTAATTATCAATAATGTTCATAGAAAAAATTGCAAAAGTAAATTTACAGATTTACTAAAGTGTAAAGGAGTTCAGGAGATAGCTAATTTATAAATTAGTAAATATACTGCATCATTTAACAAATTAAATGAAAGCTGTGTTCATGATATTTTGCAGTGTAGTATAATTACAAAAAGAAAGTGCAAACCTGAAGAAACCAACGAAGTATGCTTAATATAACAATTTGTTGATATAGCAAGAATTAATTTTGAGTGTATGAATAAAATAGGGTTTCCACAAAATTGAGCTTCAATTAAGCGTACCAACTTTTAAAAAGGATTGCCTTTTACTAAATAACTGATACAGATGAATTTTGGGCTTCTCAAATGAATCAATGCATAGTGCCTACTCTTGACCTTTGCCTAAGAGGCTCCCAGTTATTTGTCCATAGGAAACTATAGTTCTATACTACTTAATTCATGTGCTCTAAACACTAGCTTCTCTGCACCAGTAGAATAAATTTGTATTTCCTTTTTTGTTGCCTGATTCACTGCATATGGGTATGGAAAGTGCTTACCACATTACAGTTTGCACAGAGCAAACGTGCAAATGCTACATTAAAAGCTGTCAGTTATCAAATGCGTGGTGATATATGACAGAGACAATATTTAAGCATGTAGCTGATAAGGTGGAGGGGCCCCATCCTAGTCACACAGTGATGGTTGCTTTTAGATAATATATACCTACTTCAGTTTATCTATTTATCAAATATGGGTCCCGCATCAGTCATGGCTAAGTGTCTGATAAAGCAAAGGTGTGCAAAGTTCTCGAGCAAAATGCTATATTTTAAAGGGTAAGATATAAAGATTGTAAGGCCATCTAGTCTAAACAGACTTTCAGGGTAAGGCTTTCTCTGTCAATGTGAATTTTCCTTTCTCTTTTTCACATGTTTCAAATGGCTAAACTTAGTTTTATAGTACAAGATTACCAGGGAGATGAACCTTATTCCAGTCATAGCAGTTGCAAGTCTGGAACTAAGCTTAGATGGACTGCAAGTCAGTTATAGGGCTGACTTTTATACAGTGACATGCCAATTAAAGACAGTGTATTACATGATAAAGGTGATGGTAACAAAGAGCAGCATACCTGAAGGATTTATTATCTTCTTATATACGGTAATACACTACTGTGGCTGTCCATTTGTCTGTCCAGGATTTTAAGTCACCTGTAGTTCGCAAACCATTTGACCTATTGACCTGAAATTTGGTACACATATACTACATGACCTCTTCTGTCTTTGGGGTGATGATTTTTATTACTCTTTTTATTTTTTTTTTATTTTATTGTAGAATCAACTCTTGGCAGTGGGCAGCAGGGCGGCTGTGCGGCGCATGAGTATGGGAGCCATTCTCATCCCGACCACCTTCGCCGTCACTTCCTCTGCCTCTTAACATCTTAAATCATTCTTAAGGCAGACTGAACACTTAAGTGAAAAATTAAGAAACACGTACTAAGTAATTGCCACACAAATACTGATTTAATCAGTTTTAATGCGAAAAGATGCCGACAGATGAAAAGAAGAAGCGGGACACTAAAGTGGAGAAAAGAAGAGCTGTTCACGAAGCAGTAAGCGCATCAAACTCTGAGCAAACAAATGCTAAACGTACAGAGAAAGAGTATGAAAACTATAAGTCAAGCATATTCACTGCATGTTATCGTGCAATCCGCCGTTACTGGTTTTATGATAATACTGTATTTCTAAAATGATGGTAATAATCCAGGTCTGAGTAACTAAGAATGTATAAAGATACTATAAAGATGTGTGTTGCCTTCTGCAGCATCTCTGCAATTTTGCTGTTCATCCTTTTACATTTTAGTCAGAAAACATTTCCAAATTACAAATGCATAATTATTAATCACTTGGATCATATTGTGAAAAATAAAAAATAAAAAGCAAAAGTCTTTGTATGGTATGTTCTTTGTAATTGTATATTTCCACTTATGAAGATAAATACAGTAGCATAGCATGATGTCTCCTGAAACCAGTTTTGTGAGAGTAGTTTATGACTTTCAGAACCGAACTACAACTCAACAATAACTTGTCCCAGTTTGGTGTGAAATTTTACTGATTAACCATCAACCACAAATAAGCTTAGATTTCAATTTCATTTGAAGAAGAAGGTTCAGGAGAGGAGTGAGAGACCAATACATCAATGCCATAATAAGAAAGCCATCCTCAAATAGGAAACTAAATACAATTATTTCCTTTATACAATGACATAAGGAAAAACATTCAATAGGTGAAAAAGATTAGAGATCCAAATTTTTTCTTGGGGTTGAGAAAGACCAGTTCTTCCCAAGAAATATAACATATTTTTCAGAAGAGCTGAACAGATTCCTGTTAATTGAACTATTTTTTTCAGAAATTGCAAAATGGAATTATTCTGAATGGGGAAGACAATTGGCAAGCTAGCAATATAACATAAAAACAAATTAGAATAGTGATTAAGGACGAATGTTGCATCAGGTTAATTTCAAAAAGTGCAGTTAGTTAATATGGATGTCCAGTACCATTTAATTTGATGGACAAGGAAGGCACTTGTCAAAAAAGTGTCGGACTAAGTATAATATTTCTGGTGTACCTAAAGGCTCCATATTTGATAACCTTTCACATCCTACAAATTACAGAAGTATCAACATTTAGTGTCTTTTTCTCTCTTTAACTCTTTTTATATACACATCTTTAGACAACTAAAAGATGTGACCTAATATGCAAAATCCATGAAACTGTACAACAGTGTAGATTGTAAGTCAGTATGTCTTCATATGAGCCTTTATATATCAATGTTGCCCTGCATCTTTAAAAATATAAGCAAAACTATTTCCATGAAAAGTTACTTACTGAGTCTTTTCCAGTAACCCAGAATATCTGTGCTGCAGTGGTTTGGCTTGAATTGTCATAACTCCATTTAAATTACTGTTGAAAGCACTTTGTATTCTAGAGGCCTGTAAAACATTAACAGTGTTAAAGAAATAACTATAATATAAATATATATATATATATATATATATATATTTAAAACAGATGCTATATACATTTTAATGCAAAATGTATTAAAATAACATTCCATAAAACAAATTTTAACAAAAAAAAATTAGGGTTGCTGACACAGTCCTTCACTTACAGTACTCAATTTCACTGTAGCCAGATTCTAATCACATTTAATCATTGTTTCACACTAACATTGGTACTTTTATGCTTGAGAATTGTGATTTTAATGTACTTTTTATTTATTTTTTTACATTTTTCATTGTGATCAATAAACTAATGATGTCACTGGGAAATGTCATTTCCCTGTCTCAGCTTTGTTTGCACTTTACTATTTGAATTAGACACATCAATATTTAAATACATATTGTATGGTTTAGATCAAGAAATAAATATGACAGAGAGGTTTGCTTTGTCTGTTTGTCAGCAATACTGCTTAGATTGTGAGTTTTGTTTGCTGTTTAGAATTCAACAGACATGGTTGGATGACGCAAAAATTAGCATTCTGTCTTACAGTTTCAGAATGCTGGATTCAAATACACCTGTTTCAGTGTTGAATTTGTACATTTTCTCCTGACTACATTGTTTTCCTCTGGGGACTCTGTTTTACTTTCACCTCTACTTCATGAGTCAGCTCATCAGTAAATTGAAGCCCAGGTCATCAGATTCCCTGACCACCAATTCTTTTAGGCCCCTACACTCTTTTTTATTTGTAAATGTTAAAGTCTTATTTTAATTGTATACAATGTGTAAAATGAATGTTCTCTTCATTCACTTGTACTAATTCATGTCTAATGTAAAAGCATGCTTTGCTGAGCAAAACAGAAAAATATTTGTCCAAAGGACTCAAAGTCTAAGCATTCCACACATGAGTCTGTCTTACAATGTTTTCCCTTAGCTTACATCTGAACGCCATAACAAAAGGGGCCAAGAAATCAAGTTGCACAAAGGGCGTTGAAGGGGCTCAAGGATTGTGTATAATAAACCTGTTGACTGTTGCATTTCATAATGATATTAAATCACGCATTCTAGAGGTATAAAAACTTACTCCACCCAACAGACGGGGTTCAGAAGAGCCCTGATGCTGTCATGTATAATTGAATGTCTGCTTTTCTGAAACTCTTCTCACTGTGACTCTGCAAAATAAAGCTGCTTTATAACCACACCTGCTGTCTTGTCTGAAGTCTTCATCTAGTTTTTTGGCGCCCAATGTGGGGCAGGAGACGGGCAGACGACTACTCGAGCAGGATCGTCCAGAGGACCGTGGTGGAGCCGATTCCGGCCGGATCGGGTCCAGCTTCGGTAAAAGTTAGGAGTGGCCTGCCTTGGGCGTTTCCTGCGTGGGGAGTGCCTGACCTCCTCCTAGCCGATACGAGGCACAACTTGACGGGCATTTCCCGGCAGGTGAACGGAGTCACGGTGAGTAGATCAAGGGATTCCTGTTAGTTTGACTGGTGTGCCGGACTTAATACGAATATTAGAAAGAAAAAGAATAGAAAGCATATGCAAAAATAAAGAATAAGAGAGCATACTGTATCAGACCCATAGGAGGATTCTAGGGACTCACGGAAAGTGGCTTTTGGGACCCTACGGAATACGGCACAGTGTGAATGTTAGCTAGTCACCCTTGTGAAGTGGAATAGAAAGGGGCGAGTGGCACGCTCCTATAATAATTAGAGGAATGGGGGTGAAAGGGCGTATTTAGAGAATGTGTGTCTAAATAAACAGGAGGTCGAGTTTTTCATCCGCTGTCTAGTCATACTCTTGTTTCAACGGGTTGCAAAGGTGACGGAGACAATACCCTGGCAGACTGACGCATACAAACCGTCTGATAAAGGGATCAGGGTAACAACCTCCATATCCCGGACTCCACGGGGCATATTGATGTAGGATTCTGCTGATGCGAATAAACGGACACAAAGTCACCTGAAGCTGTAATCCGAAAATAGGAGCGGACGGCGGGTGGAACGGGGTTTATCGAGGGCTGAGTCACTTTCTGCTGAGATCTTGCTGCTCACTATGGGAAAAACAAATAGCAAGCCAGTCAAACAGTTCCCCTATGGTCCTAAAAACCTAATGTTAGAAGGATTATTTTCGGGGGATCACCAGGCTCCTAGTGCACTGTCGGGATCGAAAGGCGGGTCCCCAAGAAAGCTCATTAAAAAAAAGACAGGATTAGATTTTAAAAAGGCATGTAGAAAGTGGAATAAGCACAGTGGGGGTAGATGGCCAGTGGAAGGAACCGGAGATATGAGTGAGATACAGGAAATTAGAAAAATACTGTGCAGGGGTTGTTGTAATGGAGGTCCTTATCGGATGGATATGTATGACAGATGGGAATTGGTTATTAAAGACCGTACGTTGGAAGAAGCACAGAAACGGAATGAGCTTTTAGCTGCCGAAGTTAAGACTAGAAAGGAAAAGGAAGAGCTGCTTATAGCTTTACAGAAAGTGCAGGCTGATACGGGACCCCAGTCTGAAGGAAGGAGGAAGAGGAGTGATAAAAAAGACCCTTTATATCCCATGGTCTCTTCCCCAACACTTTATCCACAACCCCTTCCACCGCCACATTCACTCCTTGCCCCAGTGGCTCTTGTGGTTACCGATGCCCCACCTACTGATGATTTCTTTGATGAGCAATATCAGTGCGAATCCTCCTCACTTACGGCTCCGGATGATGAGACTGACGGCCACTTGTTAGAGGCTATGGGAGGCTCTTCTCTCACACAAAAAGCTCTCCATTTCACAACGTACTAGAAGCAAGACCCTCCGAGATAAGTCCCCTGAAAACTTTACCCCGTTTAAGTCCCCAAAACCTTTAGCACCCACATTTTCTTGCCCTTTAATTGAGGTCCCTAAACCCCGACACGATCCCACACTACCCCTAGGAAATGATAACCCCACTACTGTAATGATACATCATAACTGAGATATTCAAGAGCTGAAAGACGTAGTGTCCGAATTGCCTGATCCTAAGGTAATCGGTGGGTTGAAGTTTGTGGAACAGATGCAGCAACTAGACGACACGTGAAAACTGCAATAGCTGCAAGAGCACTGACTGGTCCCTTATTTCAGCTGCCAAACAAAAGAAAGATGAGACGGTAGATGAATGGGCACACCGCATTCAGGACTTGATGACAAACCATTCTGGTTTAGACAGCCCAGACGACCATGCCAAGGCAGCAGTTCCTCCTTTTGTGTCAGGACTCAGAAGTGATATCCAGAATAAGGGACGCACGTCCTGTATTGGATGGGAAAGTGCCACTTTTGATGAAGTTAAAAGACACGCAGAACATGCTGAACGACAGACTACGCAAAAAGAGTCAGATACTCAGACCAAGTTAATCGCAGCACAAATGAATTATTATGCAGGTGGAGCCGCCTCAGGCAGGGGCCAAGGATGTGGAGGACGAGGATTTTTCCGAGGACAGGGGCGAGGCCAGGGGAGAGGTCGCGGATTTTTGCTTCCTAATCCGAATTCTTCGTCTGCTCAGCCGCTTCTCCCATCAGATCAAGCACCTACATCTTATGCCTGTTACGGGTGCGGTGAGACAGGACACTTCTGCCGCAATTGCCCACATAAGCTTCCTCCCCACCTCCCTTACTTGAACCTGAGGATATTCCTTGGTCCTAGGAATTTGCAGGGACCCCAGCCACTCTCTTCAGTTGCCTTTGCTCACTTGCCATGTGGACACAGATCCTTTGTTGACTTTGCTGGTGAATGGCACTGAAACTGCTTTCCTCGTTGACACTGGAACTACTCGTTCCACCCTTTTGCTGACGGAGGTCCCTGCCTCGAAAGATACAGTGACTGTGCTTACTGCTTCTGGACAACCACATGTTTTGCTGGTGCCTAAACCTTTTCGGGTTCAGCTTCATTCCAGTTGTTCCACTTTGATGCAACGGTTTTGGTTAAATCAGCTCTGCCCTGTTAATCTGTTAGGAAGGGATCTGATAACTAAGCTCTCCCTCTCTATTTCACTAACCAAACGAGGGTTTTACTGTTCTATTCCTAAACTCCCGTGCCAAACCTCCCCCCACACTAAGCCCTCTTTTGCAGCCTGGACCCTGAACATCTCCTCACACACCATTCTCCTTAAAGCCCTACACTCTTTTCCTTCATGTCTTTTTTCCCCACTTGCAAGTCCCCAACACCCTCCACTGTACTACCCAGTACTTCCCTTCTGAAGTGGACACTCCTTGGTTAGAATCTTTTCTCTCTTCAGGTACTAGCCCAGAGACCCTCCATATCCCTTGCATTTTTTTCTCATCCACCAAAGCCGCTCCGTCAGTTCACCTCACATATTCACAAAGCGTTTTCTATTTAGGAGGTTTGGTTCCCCATGTTTCCTTAGCCAAATCTAGCACCGTTCGCTGGGTCGAAATTGGGGAATGGGTGGAACAATGTATCAATAGGACGGACTGGCTGCACGTTGCTCCGGGTATCTTTGATACCTCAGATCATTTGATAACTAAAGTTGTGCTTCAAAATTATTTTTTAGTATATCGTGCATTGTGCCGTCCTTCCCTTTCTGCTTTTTCATTGCAAACCACCTCTCCCTCTTGGCTTTCCTCACTTCCCGATGCACTTTGGTCCCAGGGGAAAAATGATTATGGAAGGATACCACACTGTGAGCCACTGGTGATTTACCCAAAATCCTCCTTCTGCCCGCATCGCGCCCAGTATCCTCTGTCTCCAGAGGCAGAGGCTGGCATCTCCGGCGTACATTCCGATCTCGTGAAACATGGAGCAATCATTCAAATTAAATACTCTCCAGTTTTTCCTAGGGCACCTATTGTTCCTAATCCTTCCACTATTCTTTCTACGATACCCCCATCCGCCCGTTATTTCTCTGTTATTGACTTTGCTAACGCTTACTTCTCTATTTCTGTGCACCCAGACTCTCAATTCTGGTTTGCCTTTACTTTCCAAAACCGCCGTTGGACATGGACCGTTATGCCTCAGGGATATACTGAAACCCCTTGTGTATATGGACAAGCTCTTGCTCAAAATTTAGAAGGCTTTTGGCCAGATAAACACAGTGTATTGATACAGTATGTGGATGATATAATGATGTGTAGTACTACTGAAGAAGATTGTGCACATGATACTCAGAAATTGTTATTATTTTTAGCAGAAAATGGCCATAAAGTTTCTAAAACAAAACTGCAGTTAGTTCAAACAACTGTGAAATATTTAGGTCATGACATTTCTTGTGGAACAAGAGCTCTCTCTAGCGACCGTATAAACACCATTCAAAATCTTCCTAGACCTGTTACAAAACAACAGGTTATGTCTGTATTGGGCATTTTAGGTTACTGCCAGCAATGGATTTTGAAGTTCACTGAAAGAGCACAGCCGTTGTAAAATTTGGCAAATACCCCTGGCATCCCTCTTTGTGGTCGGGTGGAATGGAATGATCAAGCTGAGAAGGCTCTGTTCGACTTAAAAAGTGCACTACTGTTCTGCGCCAGCGTTAGAAACTCCCTGACTATTCTCGTCCATTCACTCTATTCATGGACGAAAAGAGGGGATATATGAATGCAGTTCTTACACAACTCCATGGAGAAAAACAAATAGCCTATTTTTCGAAAAAATTGGATCCAGTGGCTGCGGGTCTTCCAACCTGTCTCAGAGCTGTAGTAGCCACAACAGAGGCCATGCTAGCCAGTACAGATACAGTGCTCATGAGCCCCCTAGTGGTAAAAGTACCTCACATCGTACACTCCATTTTAGTACAGGCTAAAACCTCACATTTCACTACTGCTAGGGCAATACACTATCAAAATGTACTCTGTACGTTGTCAAACGTTACCATAGAAAGGTGCTCCACCTTAAATCCAGCTACTCTTCTTCCAACTGAAGAGGAAGGGGAGCCCCACAACTGTCATGACGAAATAACTAAGTTTATAAAACCTAGACCAGACCTACAGGAAACACCCTTAGGAACAGGAGAGATAATTTTTGTGGATGGATGTTCTTTACAATTGGAAAATGGAACACCTTCAACCAGCTATGCAGTCGTCAAAGGTGACCACCTGCCGGAAGCAAACCGAATTTCTTCAAGTTTAAGCGCGCAGGCAGCTGAGTTGATAGCTGTCACTCGAGCTTGTTAGTTGTTAGAGGGAAAAATTGTAACTATCTATACTGATTCTAGATATGCTTTTTTAGTCTGCCATGATCATGGGGCATTATGGAAACTCAGGGATTCAAGACCAGTACTGGCAAGTCCATTCAGCATCAAAAACTAATAGAATCCCTCTTAGAGGCCATAACGAAACCATCAAAGCTAGCGATCGTTAAATGTCAAGCTCACACAGGAAAACAGGATCCTGTCAGCAAAGGAAATGAATTAGCTGATCATTTTGCTAAACGGGCTGCGTATAATAACACACCAATCTCTTTATTCCAACAGAGAAATGACCAGGACACTGATAATCAAATTATTTCTTTACAGTGTGCAGCCACGGACACAGAGAAGAGAAAATGGTCCAAAGAAGGGTTCCTCTCTGATGGAGTTTGGACCCATAAGCAAACTAACAAACCTTTCCTTCCTAAAGCTTCTTTTCCAGGTATGGCAAAAATTGCACATGGCCTGGATCACGCTGGAAAGGATGCCATGGTTCAAGATGTTGAAAAACATTGGGAAGCTGTAGGTTTCTCTACATATGCAGAGCAGTTCTGCAGGTGCTGTGCATTATGTCAAAAGTTTAATGTAGGAAAGGGCACCCAGGTAAGTCCCACTGTTACACCTAACCCAATGGGTCTATTCGAACACCTTCAAATGGACTTCACTGAATTAACACCATCAAAGGGGTACCGATACTGTTTAGTAATTGTTAATGTGTTCTCCCGATGGGTGGAAGCTTTCCCTTCCAAACATGCAGATGCTAAAACTGTGGCAAAAGCTTTGATAAAGGAAATCATTCCTAGATAGGGCATACCGCAGAAATTCCAAACTGATAATGGCACACACTTTGTAAATTCCGTTATAAATGAATTAACCACCTGGCTCCAGATAAATGTGCATCCTTATTGCAAATGATGGAAGTATTGTGGAATGATGCAATGGTACCTTGCAATCTAACTTGGCTAAAATCTGTGAGCAAACAAATTTAACTTGGCCTGATGCTCTACCCCTAGCCTTGATGGGATTAAGGGTAAGAACACATCATCAGTTAGGGCTGTCGCCATTCGAAATTCTGACCAGACAGCCCATAGCAGTCGGCATGGTCATAGGTAATGTTACACTGCATACTGTGGACAATGATCTTCTTTCCAGTCTTACAGGTCTCCGAGCTTCTCTGAAGGAAGTCCACAAGCAGGTGAATCAAGCCTGGAGAACTAGTCCTCCATCAAAGGACTCCCTGATTCCATTAGGAACCTGGATTCTGGTTAGAGATACTCGAAGGAAACATTGGCATCACCCTCAGTGGAGAGGACCGTTCCAAGTTCTGCTGTCAACAAAATACGCTATTAGAGTTGAGGGACTGCCTGCTTGGATTCACGTCTCACATTGCAAAAGATGGCACCCTTGATTGTGGTATCCTTGTTTGCTGCCATATCCTGAAGTTGCACAAACTGGGTTAACTGGAGAATTTACTTTTGCCTGGTGTTTCCTTATGGACATGTGAACGAGTGTGCCCTGTGATAGGATGGCATCCAGTTCAAGGGTTCCAGTGCTCACAATTTGATGGGTGCCAGATGACCATGACCCTGAACTGAAGCGGGTTAGAAAATGGATGGACTGATAAATGTATGAAAGATGCTATATAAAGCACAGCCTGAAAGAAAGCTGGATTTTTGTTCTTTCTACAGACTATTTTCTAGAACATAATAGTAAAAAATTGTATGCACTTTCAGCTATAAGAACAGCAATATTTGGACATTTTAGGGTGTTATGTCGCCGGGGACTTCTTGTGTTTTTTTTTCTGTTTGCAGGTTTCTGGTGGCTCATTTGGCTTAGCTGTAGCCACTGTTGTGGGTCCTGAATTATAACACACCTCCACTTAACCTGGTTAAATGATTTAAGTCAGTTTTCATCTCTCTTACAGTTGCTTTTATCGTTCTCCTGCTTGTAGCTTGCTATATTGTTCCCTTGATAAGATACATTGTATCCAAGTATTTTTCTGCCTCTATGGCAAAGGCTTAATTTTTACATGAAGAAAAAATGCTTCAGATCAGCACAGCCACCCCACACTCCTCCGCCCACTCCACTCCATCCCCCTCTCCTACCCTTTCCCACTCAACTCTCCCCTGATCAAATATTTTTTGTTTGCTCAAAAGGGGGGAATGTGGAAAATGAATGTTCTCATCATTCCCTTGTACTAATTCATGTCTGATGAAAAAGCATGCTTTGCTGAGCAAAACAGAAAAATATTTGTCCAGAGGACTCAAGGTCTAAGCATTCCACACATGTGTCTGCCTTATCACGTTTTCCCTTAGCTTACATCTGAACGCTATAACAAAAGGGGCCAAGAAATCAAGTTGCACAAGGGGCGTTGAAGGGGCTCAAGGATTGTGTATAATAAACTTGTTGACTGTTGCATTTCATAATGATATTAAATCACGCATTCTTGGGGTATAAAAACTTGCCCCACCCAACAGACGGGGTTCAGAAGAGCCCTGATGCTGTCATGTATAATTGATTGTCTGCTTTTCTGAAACTCTTCTCACTGTGACTCTGCAAAATAAAGCTGCTTTATAACCACACCTGCTGTCTTGTCTGAAGTTTACGTCCACAACAATTAAGTAAAAGTTTTAATAAATATTTGTAAGTAAGCATTGTCCTTTTATTATTGACAAACCTTTGTGCAACACACTTGTTAAAAATTCTTGAATGGCACTTTTATTCAAAGGATAATGCTCATATTTTTATATGAAATGTAATTCAAGAATAAAATGATAAAACTGCAGAAATCTAAAATTCACTTTAACCCACATGTGGTCATTGATCCAAATTTTTCATTAACCATACCTATTAGTCTGGTAATGTCTGTATATTATTCTTAACAAACTGCCAAAATTCTCCATTATAATTATGTAGCTTTTCTGTCATAAATGTACATTTTTGTATAAATAATGGATATGTATATAAGAAAGAAATGTGTCTACTCACAGAACTTTAAGTGATAAGAATTATGTAAAACAGTAATATATTGATCACAGTCCAGGACAAAATAGAAACAAGTATTTGGCCATGCAGGAGGAAGCTCAATACAGAAAGCACATCTAAATATCCTCACCCGATGAGGCAGCAAATTAGACCAAGACATTATTCTTGCATCTGAGCTTCTTGAAGGTGATACTGTAAAATCATCCACTGCAGTTTGGGATGGAGGCATGAGTAACATTTTATCATTGGAGTTATCCACATTTATCATATGTGAATCCTCATCTGCAACCAAAGACAGAAAACAGACATAGTTAATGTCTTTATTTGATTACTCTTCATGTATGGCATTGACACTTTATTGTTATGAGTAAAATTTATACATTTGTGAAATCTGAAGTAATGCATTGAGTTGAATATCTGAACTAATGCTAATTACTAGCACGGTAAGTGAAATCAGACTAAGGCAACAGTCATGTCATCTGTAAGAACTAGCATATTACTTTAAACAAACGGCTTAAGATTCATTGTATTAATAAGTATAATGAAAGCAAAACCATTCTTTCTGCAGAAATTTGAAATTAACATTAAGCAAATGTGTAATTTATGTAGGCAGTTTATATAATGATAATTAGATATTTAATAGTGAAAACTAAACAGAAATGCACCTGCTTTGGAAAATTGATAATTACAGAGAAAGCAGACAAAATGCAAAGCATCTGTTACATCATGTTGTGATGTATTCATTTGGTATAAAGTGAAGAAATTATATATGGGTTTATTTGCAAATATAAAATTTGAATCTATTCTCTACTAGTAGCATAGAAGTCTCATAAATTATTATCACTACAATTGTAGAAAATTAAAAAATAAAACCATTTTATTTGTAAATATTGCACTTGTGTTTGTTCACAACAGATATAATATATACATATAGTTTATCATTTGCTTCAGTGTTAAGTGTTCATCTTATCTTGGATGGATGGATTAAAGCATGAAGCTTACTCCAACAGATACTCTTACAGTATTCATTACATTGTCTTTAAATTTCGCTGACAACAATACCTTTTAAATCTTCAATTTGAGATCATCACTTGTATTACATGTTTAGCTACTATAGTAGACCATTACATCCAAATTGGAATGTGTTTTTAATATCAGTAGTGACAGCAACCACAAATTGTTCACAAAAAAAATTAAGAAAAAGAAAAAAAACCTTTTGTCGTTTTGCATGCACATCACCTATGATTTCCATTTTAATCTTAGGTTAATTTGTGAGGAGTGAAGTATATAATAAGTGTAAAACTCATATTAGCCTTGCTCCCTGTTCCTACCGGTTATAGATACTTATCAACAAATTCCAATAAACATATTGCTGGTTGTCTTTAAAACAATAAGGAAAAACATTACAACCACATTTATATTGTTTTAATGTATGTTAAAAGTGGATGTGTATGAGTAAACGTCACACAATATGTGATGTAGGCAACTACTGGATTATTCCTTTAACATGAAAAAATACATGATAAGGATAATTATGCAGTTTATTATACAGGTAAAAAGCAGATTCTCATCTTAATAGTCTGCCATATTAAATTGAGGTGAATTTTAGATTATTTGCATGATCACTCTTTAAAGAAATAAACTACTGTGGAATTTAAACTAACATTCAAAAAGTTTTGAATCATCCAAAAATGTTCATGTTTTTGAGAGAAATTGATACATTTTTATCAAGTGGTAACTTTCTCAATTTAAGTAAGGAAAAAACAGAAATCTTAGTAGTTGGCAAAAATGGAAGTAATGAGGGTATTAGAAATAAGTATGATCCCTTAGCATTAAAAGTGAAGGTAAAACTAAAAAATGTAAGTGTAATCATAACTGACCTAAACTTTAAATTGCACATATATTAGACATATATAAATGAAAGACCTGTGTGTTTGTGTGTGTGTGAAGCAGTCCACTCTGCTCATGCTCAACCATAGCCACTAGATGATGCATGCATGCAGTTTTAAATTTTTTCGCCACTTGCATTCTTCTCAGTTCTCACTATGAAAGATGTGAGTGTGTGCGTTTGTGTGTGTGTGTGTGTGTGTGTGTGGAGCATTCCACTCTGCTCACACTCAACCACAGCCACGGGAGTTGCTGTGAATTCTATAGAAGCTGATACAAGTTTGACTTGCATTTGGTGAGATGGTGTGTGCATGCACTTTTGACTTTCTTTGGTGCTTGCATGTATGCCCCTTTTCATTCAACCCAAGCAGACAAAATCAGCTTTGTGGTACATGCATGTTGAATGTTCACACAATAAGCAGTCATACGTTTGCCTTACCATAAGTTTGTTCCAGCCTGTTCCACTCAATTTGTGCCGCAGCTGAACATGACTACACATCCGTCTCAGACAAGGTATGACCTGTCCTAGACCACTTAGCTAATGCCTCTGCAAGCTCACCAATATAGTAAAACTGCTGTGGAGGCTACAGGTTGTTTTTTGTCCTGAAGACCACACGCAGCTAGTTAACCATATTACTAGGACTACATTTTTTTCACATAAGGAACATTGGAAATGTATAACAATACGACAAGATGCTGTGAAATTAATTTGTTTTTTTTTTTATTTTTAGCTGAATAGATTACTGTAATGCACTCCTAACAGCACTATCTAAGAAAGACATCAATCAGTTACAATTAGTTCAGAATGCAGCAGCAAGAGTCTTAACCAGAAAAAGAAAATCGGAGTATATTTCTCCAGTTTTGGCAATACTGTATTACATTGGTTACCCATGTCTTTTAAAATTAACTTTAAAATGCTGATAACAGCATATAAAGCTTTAAATAATCTGGCTACTTTCTACATTTTACAATGCCTGATCCTCTACATGTCAAGTTATATATAACCCTGGATCTTTTAATAGTGATCTGGTTATTTTTCCAAGAGCTAAGCATAAGCATAATGTTCCATTAAACTGATTTTTAAATATAGCCAAGGCACTACTTTTGTTCAAACACTGCCATGGTGAAAAGAAAAGGCTTAAAGGGGCAAAGGGGATGGTGGATTTCTGAAGTGATTTCAAATGTTTGCCTCTTTTAACTTTTTTGGTTTATTTGCCAGTTTGAAGCTCTGCCTCTAAAGTCAGCATCCTGGAATCATCTTTTCACTGTTGCAGATGACACTGGTATTTGGCATGTTCAGTTTTGCATCTGGACCATCTGCTTCTTTTTCTGTCCTAGTTAGATCCAGTTTGCCCTTTTCTCAGAAGACACAGGACATCTTTGATTGAAATCTTCAATTCCTTGGCAATCTGTTCCACGGAATAACCTTCATTTCATCAAGCAGTAACAGACTATTGAGTTTCTTCAGAAAGCTGTTTTTTCTGGCCATTTTTGAATCCAGAATATAATGGCAGTACTTTCCAATCAAAAGAAAGACATTTACTGGTGTTAATTGATCTAACAATTACAAAGTTTTCTCTAAAATTACAAAGTTTTCTCTAATTAAGGATTAGCTAAGAGACCTCGCATTTAGGACACTTGAGTACTGACTGCTAAAAATAAGGCATTGCAGTCATATGTGAATAATGAATTATAAATCAGTCATTGAAAGTAGTTGTAGCCATTTACAACTTTACTGTCCCATCTATAAGTTTAAATCAATTTAATGGTACTTTAATGAAAATGTATCAATTTCTACTAAAAACATGAACATTTCAGGATGATTTCAAGCTTTGGAGATTAATGTACAGTATATGGCTTATGTCAGTCACTGTGCTAACAGGGTCTTGCATTTAATTTTTATTATAATTAGGTGGAGTACAGGGTCAGTGAAATCTGCAATTACTGCAGTGACAATATTTTTTCCTTCTTTGTAATATGTTTTAGATATACAGTACTTTAGTTATGCATTCTAATTTATTGATAACTAGCTGAAATACCCAGTGTTGCCTGAGAGAAAAATAAAGTTTTTTTTTTAATTGTTTGAGAAAAATGTAATTTAAAAAAAAAACACAACTTCAAAAATAAAAATAAATTAACAAACAATGAAGACTCACTAATGTGCTTGTTTTGCAGTCTTGTATATATGTTATCATCCAACGCAAAAGGGGCGCGGTGGTGCTCAAACATATAGAATGCTGGCAGCTGTGTTGAGTGTCAGCTGGATGTTAACAAGCATACAAGACTGCAAGATCACCCCCTGCCTACCCAGAAGTGGATGGGTTAGGGTTGATTTCACCCTACATTATTTTTAGTCGACCAATGAGAAACATGTGTACCAAGTTTCATGAAAATCGCTCCAGCTGTTTGGAGGTGATGCTGGAACATCATACATACATACACACATACATTGACTTTTACATACAGGGATCCCTCGCTATATCGCGCTTCGACTTTCGCAGCTTCACTCCATTGCGGATTTTAAATGTAAGCATATCTAAATATATATCACAGATTTTTCGCTGGTTCGCGGATTTCTGCGGACAATGGGTCTTTCAATTTATGTTACATGCTTCCTCAGTTTGTTTGCCCAGTTGATTTCATACAAGGGACGCTATTGGCGGATGGCTGAGAAGCTACCCAATCAGAGCACGTATTACATATTAAATAAAACTCCTCAATGATATATGATATGCTTCCCGCGCACTGCTCCGCACACTTAAAAGCTCTAACAGCCCATATTGATTTTTCATTGTTTGCTTTTCTCTGTCTCTCACTCTCTCTGAGAAATACAGGCAGCTACTTATCCATCATGCAATACCATCAGGGAGGCGTATGATTGGCCCCATTATCTGCTCCTGACGGAGGGGGTGTGAGCAGAGGGGCTGTTTGCACAGTGGCTGTTTGCTTAGAAGATACGGACATGCCTGTAAAAAAATTCTGAAAGGCTACCTTCACATTGATCCCTTCATTGCGCTGCTTTATCGCGGTGCTTGCATACTTAAAAGCACAACAGCTCTATTGATTTTTGATTGTTTACTTTACTCTCACTATCTGACATTCTCTGCTCCTGATGGCGCACCTTGAAGAGGAAGATATGTTTGCATTCTTTTAATTGTAAGAAAGAACTGTCATCTCTGTCTTGTCATGGAGCACAATTTAAACTTTTGACTAAAGGGTGTTATTTCATGTCTAGAGGGCTCTAATAATGGTTAAAAACGTATTTAGAAGGTCGTAAACAGGTTTTCAAAGCTCTAACTGCGAAAATATTAGCTTTATAAATAAAGAATCCTACTTCTTGGAAATTCATTTATCTGTCTGGAGTGGATCAACCGTTATAAACAAGGGTTTACTGTAAAACTGTGCGGAGAATATTTATAAACAGTGTGGGAGAGTTTCTAAGAGCTTAAAATGTATAAAAATAACCATACAAACATATGGTTTCTACTTCACGGATTTTCACCTATCGTAGGGGGTTCTGGAACGTAACCCCCGCGATCGAGGAGGAATTACTGTATATAGATTTCTGCAATTTCAAATTATAACTTACAAGTAGCATCTCTCTAAAGTCCTGCCCTTTTTATACTAAGGGAAATTTGAAAGCTTTTTTTATTATTCCGTTGGCTAAAAATATTTAACATACATAGGAATAAAGGCTTCTCATTGTGTTTTGAGGACATAACAGTACATAAAGGTCTTCCAAATGTATTAAATTAAACATTTGAAGCTAGATATTAAAAGAGCTCAAATCTGTGTCAAGTCATTAACATCCAATAGGGGTCCCCGTGGACTATGATGTTTGCTGATGACATTGTGATCTGTAGCAAAAGTGAGCAGGTTGAGGAGACCCTGGAGAGGTGAAGATATGCTCTAGAGAGGAGAGGAATGAAGGTCAGTAGGAACAAGAGGGAATACATGTGTGTCAATGAGAGGAAGGTCAGTGGAATGGTGGGGATGCAGGGAGTAGAGTTGGCGAAGGTGGATGAGTTTAAATACTTGTGATCAACAGTACAGAGTAATGGGAATTGTGGAAGAGAGGCGAAAAAGAGAGTGCAGGCAGGGTGGAATGGGTGGAGAAGAGTGTCAGGAGTAATTTGTGACAGACGGGTATTGGCAAGAGTGAAAGGAAAGGTCTACAGGACGGTAGTGAGACCAGCTATGTTATATTGGCTGGAGACAGTGGCACCGACCAGAAAGCAGGAGACAGAGCTGGAGGTGGCAGAGTTAAAGATGCTAAGATTTGATTTGGGCATGATGAGGATGAACAGGATTAGAAATGAGTACATTAGAGGGTCAGCTCAAGTTGGATGGTTGGGAGACAAAGTCAGAGAGGCGAGATTGGATTGGTTTGGACATGTGCAGAGGAGAGATGCTGAGTATATTGGGAGAAGGATGCTAAGGATAGAGCTGCCAGGGAAGAGGAAAAGAGGAAGGCCTAAGTGAGAGAGGACATGCAGGTGATGGGTGTAACAGAACAAGATGACGAGTACAGAAAGATATGGAAGAAGATGATCTAACGGGAGCAGCCGAAAGAAGAAGAAGAGAAGAAGTCTTTTTTTCGGCAGACGAAATTTGTTCTCCTTCTTCAGACCAAACATACTGTATCTCCTTCAAAGATAATTAATAGCTTAACCAACATGTTGAACTTACCTTCAACCAAATTACAGTAAATACTCACCTGTGATACTCACGGTATCAATATAGCAATTCACCATAGATATCTTCAGTGTATCTTCAGTCTTAAACTGCCTTATAGAATTATGGCTTGGATACTATTTATTCTCTAATTTATAAGGTTCACCTGATTACATTATCCACTTAAGATTGATTAAATACTTAAAGGCTGTTTAGGACATTTTTACAAATTAATACAATATCATAAACTGACCCATACTTAAACATTCTGTGACTACTTTTTCTGTTAAAATCTAGTTTCATATGTTTAATTTAATATATCTGGATGACAATCTTGTACTGTTTTGACTGCAACATGCAATGAGAACCCTGGTGACTCAATATGACTCAATATTGTGAATTTCCCATTGGGATTAATAAAGTATCTATTTATCTACTGGAAGCCGTGTATAGCTTGATTTCATTGACTCTTGAAAGATGTGTTTCAAATTACATGTTTTAAGTATTATCTGCTCTTATTTATTAAAAAAATAGACAAGCCATGTCAGCTTGCCTTCATATTTACTCATGAGTTCAAATATTGTGAAAAGACAAGGATGTGCTTTCTTTGCTTGGTATGTTGGAATTACAACCAGAATGTGACAACACCCTAGTAAACAAATAACTAAAGAAACTGATAAACCTTTGGTCTCTGCAATGATTCTTTGTCTCACAAAGGTCTTTTAAATGGTTATAAGAATACATGTCCCTTTGAAACCAATAAAAAATGCTTCTCAAACACAACTCCAGTTACTAGTTTTAGTCATTGATCTTTAATGGAACATATTATTTTGTCCCTTTGAGCCAATGATGCATACACCTAATTCTTCTGAACCTACTCAGCGAATGATGCAAGATTCCGCACCAGCTGAAAAAAAGATTTATTCAGGTGGAAAAAAGGTTACTTTCTGTACCCATTTGACAATGCAGAGAAAATCATAATTAGTGGGAGGAACAATATATAGTAAGTGGTTTAGATGCAGAGGAAGAGCATAGCATACTCCATAAACAAGCACTCTAAGACACTCTTGAAGCCTCATTATTAAAATATATACCTGGCAAGTCGCTTTCCCAGTGTTTCCTTATGAGTTCTTCTAGAATCTCAACTGTTTCCCTCCATACATCATCAAAGACCTCAGCAGTTACGGCATCTTTGATACAAGCATGTGGTGAAACAGGCGGAACTCCACACTTATTCCTCTTAGGGATTCTTCTGAGTTCATGCACCTCATCCTCGCTATCAAAGAAAAAAAAGAGGAAGATAACTAAATAAGATGAAGAATGGGACTATATCAATGGAATATAATGAATCATGGCAAAGATATTGTAGATAAGAGGGCTAGCTACTTCACTTCCTTATACATTTATTTAGTACTAACTGAAGTCTTTTCAGTTAGGTTTCATTTTATGTTTTAACATTAAGTATCATCACTGTTTTAGAATTTTTACATTTTATTGTCTAGAAGTAAAAAAAAATTCATACAAGTCAAAAGTTGTCCATTCTAAGTGTTCATGATGCAGTTAATGCTAGGAATGATCCAAACACAGACCATTTCACATTTATTTTCATGATAATGCTACTTAAAATTACACACATGTGATCTATGTGGAAATGGAAATGGAAATTTGATGTTGTTTTCCTTGCTTGTTCAATTTGGATTAATAGGGAAAATGTCTAGAAAGTGATGTATAAAGATTGAATGATTAATAAAACATAACTGTGATACTCACAAGAAAAAATAACTCATTTAGCATATTTCAAATTAATTTTCTTATAAAATCATTAACTGATAAACTATCAGGATTTGTGGATAATATTCTTTGTACTTTGCATATACTGGACTCAGTGGGGATAATAAAAATAATACTATACACTATTAATATTATTATCCAACCCACTATATCCTAACTACAGGGTCACGGGGGTCTGCTGGAGCCAATCCCAGCCAACACAGGGCACAAGGCAGGAAACAAACCCTGGGCAGGGTGCCAGCCCACCGCAGGGAGCACACACACCCACTAGGGACAATTCAGAATCGCCAATGCACCCCACCTGCATGTCTTTGGACTGTGGCAGGAAACCAGAGCACCTGGAGGAAACCCACACAGACACGGGGAGAACATGCAAACTCCACACAGGGAGGACCCGGGAAGCAAACCCGGGTCTCCTAACTGCGAGGCAGCAGCACTAACATTGCACCACCATGCCGCCCATTAATAGTATTAATAGTATTTATTAATTAGTTAGTATTATTTAGTAATTAGTATTAGTATTTATAGTATTAACTATTAATTTAGAGTATTAATTATTATAGTATTAATATAATTATATTGTATAGTATAGTATTAATATTATTATACAGTATTAATACAAAAGTATTGTATAAGGACTTTCATGCATAATTTAATTAAAGTATGGAATCTTAAATGGAAATACATTGATTAGCAAAAAAACTCAATGATGTCAGTGTGGAAGAAATAAGAAGATAATTCTAAATGAATTTAAAAAGAAAACTAACAATATTGACCCACTTCTACTAAATACTGTATAATTCACATACATGTTTTTAAAACTCAGATGATCACATGCACTAAATCTGTGTACATTACTGTATATCATTTCATGCTAGTTAGAATAAAAGACATGTCTATCTGGAATTAAATGTTCTTACCAAACTCATATAATGAAGTAAAAGAAATGTGCAGAGCTATTTGGGCATAGCATTATCAAAAAGAACAAATCATAAAATGGTACAAGGAAATATCAAAGGTTAAAAGAACATGAACTGCATTACACAGAAAGGAATAAAACATTCCACAACTGTCAGTTTAGAAGAGACCATTCTCTGAATATCAGTGCACTAGCACAGAAAAATGCCCATTTAGTAAAACTGGCACAATGTTGCAATAGCAAGTCCATTTGTTTCAATCACGTTGTGCCTTTAGGGACCTCTTTTCACCAGCTATGCTGGACCTTATGATCCTCTTTCTTTGTGCGACTTAGTACCTTTGTTCATTGGACATTCTAGTTCTTACATCCATCTTTCTTTCTACTTCTTGTTGCCTTTGTTCATCAGATATTCCAGCCCTCTTGTGGATACTGGTCAACATTACGCTCAGGAACAGAGACTGGACATTTTGCCATTTTTTATATATATATAGATATGTGAAAGCTACACTATTTAAGAAAGCTACTAAAACACCTATGCAACTTTAATATAGCTCTATATTTGTAAAACAACTTGGAATTGTGGTCATTACATCATTACTGAAATGCACTATACTGTATAAGGCTATTTATTTGTCTTTAATCAGTAATCTCTGTAATCCAGGAAAACTAGTTAGTTATAGTTTATGTTTAACTAAAAGATTCAAAAAGAATAAAAGAAAACAATAACTGTCATAACAATTAAACAGAATAATTAATAAAATATAAAAGCAACAAATCATTTTCAACTACAAAGAAGCTAGCTAGAGTTTGGCTGTTTTTATGTAATAAGAACTCTTATTAACTTATTAACTTTTTAAGATGAGTTATGAAAGAGAATGAGCACAAACACCTTCTCAAAATCAATTTATTTATTTTCTCAACCTGCTTTATTCAAGACAGACATTGAGGCAGTTAGGTTCTAAACGGATGATGTCCTTGATAAGTCAAAATATAGCATTGAATTCTGTAAAATGATTAAAAATCATTAATCAGTAAAAATATTCAAATAACTTACATCTCTTTACAATCAAAAGCAAAATATTCCTCAATTTTTCCATCTGATTCAAAAATCTCTTCTTCCAAGAAAGAATAAACTGATGTGTCTGATGAAAATAAGCTTTTGGGAGAGATCAGTGCACTGTGGACAGGAGATAAAGATGGTTCCAGTCTTTGGCCAGAGAGAAACATTCTAATAGAATGATAAAAAAGAAAAATATTTATAACATTACATCAAAATCTTTTTTTTTACCTTGAAAAATGCAGGCAAAAATAAGCTGTTAGTTTTAAAACAGTATAATTGCTGCAAATTCTAGAGCTGCCATTGTCAGGGTAGAAAGCAGTGCTGATTTTTTTTTTCTTTCAATAGTAACTTGCACAATCATGACACTTTAAAAAAGTAACCTGAAGAAATTATAGCTCATTGAATCTAAAAGAATTGACATGGAACAGCATTTTACTTGTATCATATTACTACTGAATACCTACCTGACCCATCTGGCCCACAGCATGTTTTACATAACTCTTTTTGCTACTATAGCCATACAATGAGTTCACTGTGATAGCAAAAGAGTCATTTAATACAGTAAAACTTCCTAAAAAATAATACTGTTTTATTAGCTGAGCATTAAGTTGTTCCTTATGGTATTAGGTTACTATACTTCAAAGGATCCAATTACAAATGAAATGTGTCTTAATTAAATATATATTTGACCAGAATACTGCTGCTTTAAACCATACCATGCTATTTTTGCGAAGGAGCCTGTTGAAGTTTTACTTCAGTTTTGGTTGAGAGAAGTGAGAGAATTTTAAAATGTTTCAGGTGGGTAACAAGGATCTTCAAAATGCTCCAGCAATAGCAGTAAATGTCTGCTTTCTCATTTGAACTGCTGCTTCTATGTCTTTGCTTCTCTAGATTGAGTCTTTAACCTGGAGAATTGCCTCCAGAAAGAATCAAGACAATCTTCCCTTTCATGGAGGTAGTAAGATGCCACAATAGATGTTGTGAAATCAGTGAAGAAACTATGTCTTGTGGAAGGAATTATTGAATTTTAAATATATGTCAAAGCAATAACTATTACAGGATACAAGTTTATACTGTACTTGCCCCAGTCAAATTAGTAAGGAAATGTGCTTCTGTGGAAAAATGTAATTCTTTATCTAGAAACACCTACATTCAGACTCTCAGTAGGACAAAACCTGTTATTTCTCTCGGGAGCTTCTTTGAAGGCTGCTTACATGTAAACTCAGGCATAAGAAAACTTTATGTACAGTGTTGCCCAGAATTTTTGGAAACGTGTTTAGATTACTTGTGATATATAACAATACTGTCCTTATATATGTTGCTTATAGTTAAATAGTAATAATTTCTTTTAAATTCAATTATGCTTTATCTGTTCCTTCTGTAATAATTCTGATGTCATTAGAGAGCTGATGTGTTTGAATATAGTACAGTTGAGGAGTTAATGTTGGTCAACCAGTGTCCCTAAATTAATGTACTGCTGAAAACTGCATTATATTAATCATTAGATTTGAAGGACTGGTACATCTTTGGGCCTTGTCTGGAATCGGGCTACTTCTAGTGGTACCTCCAATCATATGCTGATCACAACCTCAGCTTTTAGATTGTGTTTTCTGTGCAAATTGCAAATCTGAACAAAATCCTTATAAGCCTTTCTTTTAGACTGTAAAAGAACTTGGTAAATACTATACATTTTAAAAATACAAAATAAATAGTGAAATGGACAAGTTAAAAAGTAAGGGGCAAAGCAAAAACAGTTTTAAACCAGCACGGACCAAACCAGGATATCAAACCACACAAACGTTGAAACCCAAAATGTCAAATCTAAGAAAAAAAAAAGTCAAAAGATTCCTAGCTGCCTAACAATTCTTAAGAAATTAAATCTAAACACAAAATCACAAAAATGGTGTTATTATTGTGTCCTGTTATTATTTTATGTTAGTTTTCTAGACAGTCTTTTGTTTATATAGTTAATATTTTTTGAGTGATGAATTAATTTCTGACATTACTTTTTTGTTTTTGATTCATTTACTTATATTTAAAATATTTTTATGTCTTTTCCTCATTTTTGCTTATTATGAATGCTAACCTTTTGTGGCGCACTTACTTTTACATTGGTGTAGAAATTGGACTGGAAGTGTGTAGTGAGTGATATTACCTGTGTGATGGGATAAAAGGTCAGCACTACATTTCCTTGTCATCCAAGATTGAATCATTATTATCAGATTTAGAATATATATTTGGAATTATAACTTCTTGATAATTAATTATTTGTAAGGAAATATCAACTACGAATTTAGGATTGTGCTTCTGATTTGACAAAAGATCTTTTCTGATCTTAAGATAACCAACTTAGCCTAGAATTCAGACAAATAATTCATCTTCTGATCTTTAGTAAAACATCCTCTAATTTGTTCAAGCAGAACAAATATAAATCTAAACTAATAAACAAAAATCAGTAACACCAGCTGCAAAATTAGGTGGCTCTATCTTCTTAGGCTCCACATACAGGAGGCAGGGCACAGATCAAAGAAAATGAGTACATATAACCATAACATAATTGGACATTGACCAAGTCCTCAGCTACATTACAGAGGCCATCAACAAGGAGATAAGGGACAGTCAGAAAACCGATCCTCAAGTGAAGAGGATTGCCTTTGTCAAGACAGTACAGCAGCTGAAACAGAGAAGCATGTACTGCCAAGCTCCCCGTTTTTCTTGGCACAGGACTGGTTAATGATGAAATTTCCAGCTTGCACTATTAAGATTTCACTTTGGCCCAAGACCATTCTGACCTCAGAAGAAATGAGACAGTTCATCACACTGGAAGTAAGTGTTCTGTGGGAAGAGTGGATGGAAGAGGCTCAGAAATGGAAGAGTGAAAAACACATGAAGTTGGTGGATGGCTGCCGCAGGCAGGGATTTAGTTTAAAGTGTATGCCCTTTGAGGTGGGCTTCAGGAGCTTTGCAGGACAATCCCTCAGTTTGCCATATGGAGCCCTGGGTTTATCCTTTGTCTGAACAGGAAGAGAGCCATCAGGTCCAACCTAAGGCAGGTGAGTCTAGCTAAAAAAGGGTGAACAGTGCGGGAAAAAAACATGACACTTGGATACATGCTTAGGTATGAATAAACTTGACTGGGTTGCCTAGATAAGGGTGTATGATGATCAAAAGACATCATTGATTATACAGTATGTCCAAGTTTGTGCATCATAGGAAATAAACAGCACCATATTAAAAAAAGAAAAAAAAAACTAAAAGGATTAATAAACAAAGAAAATACTTGAGCCTTGGAATGAACCCTAGCTGAACCATGACAGTTTTACAGTATATAAATGATGCAGTTACATCATATACAACACTTCTGGGAACTGCATGGTAGCAACCATGGCACCATTATCAAGAAAAAATGCCATGCCAGCTCCTGTGATTCAAAATGATGAGTAAAAATGGCAACAAAAATGTAAACAAAATAATGTTAAAATTGAATAATGTAGGCAAATACCAAAGTGAGTATAACAGCTATGAAAACAATTTGGTAGATCTGTTTGTATTCTAAAAATCAGTATTTTAATCTAATTATGCCTAATGAACTTACTCTTTTATATCAGAAACATTATCAAGGCATCTTTGAGAGGATGTCTCTTCAGATGTGTTTCTTCTGTGAAAGTGCTGAAAACCATCATCTTTTGGTAGCATTAGCTGGGTACCCAAAATCCTGTGCAAAATAGAAACAACAGATGCAAAGTGCAAATACATTTCTTCTTTTCTACTATTTGACAAACAAATAATATAACATTGAAGGCTGCAAATATTTCACCAACAATTATATTATGGTATAACTAAAGTCAGATTTGCCATTAGAACCCACTGCAGCAGCTTGCTAGATCATCTCCGCTCACTGAAAATGTTTCACAATTCAAATGTCAATACCCATAGGATGGGGATGGAGTGAGCATGAGTTATTTTTTTCACAGTTTCCTTTACATTGGCATTAAGATCAGACATACAATGGAAGGGGTAACTTTAATGATGTTTTGAATGCACAGCATATATTAATACTGTACTGCACTTTTTAACATACTTTTGGAGTTTGTCATAACTCTCCAAAACTATTCAATATTTATACAAACAATTTTCTTTTGTACATTTTCAGAATAATTTTAATGGCAATCAATGCAGCTTGAAAGTGGGTTGTTGTAGTAATACTGCTCTCCAAACTGTCATGGAAGTGAACCAGCCAACTAATGATACCTCCTTAATATCCATCCAAGTTTGCCTAGACATGTTTGTGCACTTCTGCACAGTGAACCACTAAATTCTTCTGACTGCTGCAGGGAATTATGCCATTGCTAGGTCATCCTTGTCCATGCTTATTTTCCACCCCAAATGCTTTTCCTTTAATAATAAATCTTTTCACCGACATTA
This sequence comes from Polypterus senegalus, assembly GCF_016835505.1. Classification (NCBI taxonomy): domain Eukaryota; kingdom Metazoa; phylum Chordata; class Cladistia; order Polypteriformes; family Polypteridae; genus Polypterus; species Polypterus senegalus. The sequence goes on from NC_053157.1 coordinate 87,152,658, forward strand.
TTTTTTCATCTGTGAATCTTCTCATAAATACACTACTGGCCAAAAGTTTTAGAACACCCCATATTTTTCCAGTTTTTCTTGAAACCTAAGCAGTTAAAGGTTTAGGTTATGAAAAACTGAAACATGATGTAATTCACAGAGTTATGCAAAAAGGCTTTTTTGAGGGAATAAGTAATGGGTTAACCACCTACAACATCTCTGCAGCAATGGATGTCATTTAAGCCTTGAATGTTCAGGCAAACAATTCCTATAGATGTCCCAACTTTTGTTAATGACTTATAAACTCCCTGACTGAATAAAAGCAGTGTTATAACAAACTGTGTTGCTATACCCTCTGAAGCATTATTTAGAAAATATTGCACTATTTATTGCTATTATAATGTTGAGAGAAAGGCAATTAGCATAGTAAGAAAGGCGGACCATTATAATCCTTAATAGTGTTTTGTCATGTAAGTGTTCACGAAAGGTATTTTAACCTCTATGGTTCTTGTTTTATTGGTGAACAAGTTAACACTAGAAATACCTTAATTATTAGCCTTGATTTATATGCACACCCTGCCGCACTTACTTATTTGATATTTTCATACCTCAAAAGAGGCAGAGGGTCAATTGTTACTTCTCCTGAAAAGACTGCACTTCACAATACCTTAGCAAATGCCAAGAGGCAGTTCAAGAGCTGCACACCTGCTGGCTACATAAATAAAATGTGGGGTTCAGCCTCTCGTGGGGAGGGGTTGGGGGGATTAGGGAGGGGGAGAAAGAGAGCTATCTCTAATCTATTATTTTAATCCTTATAATTATAATTACCAACGTAACAATCGACTGCATGGAAATAACCCCTGGGAAAATTTGAAATTAAGGTCAAAGCTGTCTCATTTTTGGTTAAGACTACAAAATGACATCAAAAATTCAGAATCAATGTCTCCAAGACGGGACAGTTAACTTTGTGAGCTGGAATGTTAAAGGCCTGTAAGTATTCTCTTACCTAACAAGTCTAAACGCTAAAATAGTATTTTTACAGGAGACCCACTTATTAAGCAAGGATCAGTTCCAGCTGCAAAAAGACTGGACTGGCCAAATGTTCCATTTCAGCTTTACAAAAAACAACTACAGGTGTGGGAATTGTTATATATAAAACAGTCTCATTTGTAGTATCAGATTTTGTATCTGATCCTGAAGGGAGATACATGATTGTTATGGGTAATTTATTTAATTGTAAAGTGATTTTGATAAATTTTTATGCACCCAATGTGAATGATAGGGAATTCATCCAAAATGTATTTGCATCCATTCCCAATGTGAACACTCCTAAAATTATAATGGCTGGGGATTTTAATTGTGTTTTATATCCAAACCTAGATAGGTCTCCTGTCACAGGGGCGATGACATCTAACACTGCAAAGATAATTACATAGTTTGTAACTGACCACAACTTATCAGACCCCTGGAGATTTCTAAACCCAAATTCAAGAAAATATTCCTTCTACTCACCAGTGCATCACTGCTACTCAAGAATTGATTATTTTTTTGTAGATAACAATTTCTTGCCTATGATTAAATCTCACAAGTATGACGCTATTATTATTTCCGACAATGCCCCTCTGATCTTGGAGATAAAATCATTATGCCCCACATACTCATCTCGCAAATGGCATCTTAACCCACTTTTATTAGCAGACAAGAACTTTACAGACTTTATATCAAAATAAATCAGTTTTTTTTCTAGAGACAAATATATCCTCAGAGATCTCTGCAGGAATACTCTGGGAAACCCTGAAGACCTTCTTAAGAGGACAGATTATCTCATATCTTTCCCACAGAAATAAATTGGAAACCAAGCAGGTACCAAAGCTAAACAGCAAAATTACAAACAACAGCATGGCTGAGGTTAGCTACCTTTACTTTAGTACCTTAGCAGAGCCCAGAGGCTTGGGACCTCATCATTAACAGAACAAGCACAGCTTACATCTAAAAAACCATGCTAGACATACTTCAACACAGCTAAGGGATTCTTCTGCCAGGGTACCTTTATCTTTCAGTTTTCTTTTTTGCTACTATTGAAAGAGCTAAACAAATAACAAATCACTCAAAGAAGCATACAGGAGCAAATTATTTCAATGCACAAGGCAAGTTTCAGTGAAATAGTATTCAAACCTTAATGTAATAATTACTTACAATTATTTGCAGAAAAAGCAGGCATTAAAAACTAGAAGTCAAATGTAGAAGACAGCATGCAACCTGAAGGATTCAAATGAATGTCCATAAAAGCAAGCTTTGATTCAGTATAACCAGGAGAGAAATATGTCCATGTAATTTAAAGAATCTATTCTTCATATTCAACAAAGGTGTTCCTGAAAAGTATGCCCCTTCATTAAGCAGCCTTTCTTCTACTCTTCTTTGTTTGGGTGCAATTTAGATGGTGCCGCACATTTACTCCTCAGGCAGCATGATAGTTTGGAGCAGCTTCAGAATACATAGACTTTCCTCTCTTTCCCTCTATCCTACAAATGCTGCATTCTCATTTCTTATATTAGAAGCTGCATTGCATCTCTCCATTTTAAAAAGCTTCATAGTGTCTGCCTTTTTCAACAGCTGTACAGTATCTGCCTCACTTAACAGCTATATTTTTTATTTATTTATTTTTTAGTAAGTAACATTAGTAAAAACTCAGATGACTTGGTTTTGCTCCTTTGTCAATCTTGTCATTTTAAGCTATTTCTGAAACAACAAAGTCCCCAAAAGCCCCAATTTTACATATAATTTCAAGTATATACACAATGGTTAATTTATTTTAGCTTAAACATAAACATTCTAACGGATAATAACACTACTTCATAATTTTTGTTTTTATTATTTACCTATTTTCCCAGAATTCCTAGCATTTGCATGTCTATTTATACTACAGATATATATATTGTGATTCCAGCCAAGTTGTTTAGCTGAAGGTTCAGGAGAAGAAAAGATCTAACTGTCCCCTTTCCTAAAGTAGCCTCAAACTTGGGCCACAATATCTTCCTCTAAAACTCTTACTTCTAAACCATTTTAAGCCCATCAGATACATGTCTGCAACTCCCATCCATCCTTCAACTGCAGAGTGTCATTAACTGCCTGTCATCTCTAATCCAAACCTGCACAAAATCACGACTAGTAGTAGTTTTTCTCTCATGAGCTCTATAATATAGTTAAAGTCTTGTTCACACAGATCATTAACTTAAAATATCCATCCATCCATCCATTATCCAAACCGCTATATCCTAACTACAGGGTCACGGGGGTCTGCTGGAGCCAATCCCAGCCAACCCAGAGCGCAAGGCAGGAAACAAACCCCGGGGCAGGGCGCCAGCCTACCGCAGAACTTAAAATATACAACTTATTAAAAAAATAACTAAACTGTTACAAATTTTATTTAATTAACTGAAAAAAACTAGATTTAATTCTCATTATAAAATGATAGGTATTTTAGAGAAATTGCAAGGAAAGGCAATGTGTCAGTGAGTACAGCTTCTTACACAATCCAAAGGAACTTGGAAAATGCAGGAAACTCTGATAGGTACAAAATCCATAACTGAATCAGAAGACACGATTCTTAGGGTCAACAGCTTGCAGGATATGTGCCTCATAGAAAAGTGGTTGAAGTTAGCAAGTGTTGCTTTCAACTGTGAAATTTTGGGCTGCAAGATTGACAGGTTGAGTGGCAGTAAGAAAGTCATTGCTAAAATTACAAAATAAGAAAAAGAGTCTTAACTGGGACAGGAACAACCACCAATCTCATTATAGTCTGATATTAAAACATAGAACAAAGTAACTATTGGGGATATGGATACTGCACAGCTGTTTAGCTGTGCTTGAAGCTGTTGTCCTATAAGGCATCTATCATACAACCTGCTGATTCTCAGAAATATGTGCTTTGATTCTGTTGTGGCTATGGGTCTGCTAGACCTGTGTCTGTCAAAGTTTTCTTCAGTTTCCAAGTTCTTTTTGATGGTATAGGAAACTACTCACTAACAATTTGGCTTTCTTTATAAGGTCTTTAAATTTTTGACCTGCACATTTCAGAGAAATGATGGTCAATCTTCCTTTTAAATGAACTCTGAAAATTATAATATTTTTCCGTTTTTAGTAACCTTGTATTTTTTTTTAACCTCTAGCAATTTACCACTTAACTTTGTAACATTTCACATTATTTACTGGACTTGAACTGCCTAATTTTCAATAAAAAGTAGAAAACTGGGGATGTTCTACAACTTTTGTCCGGTAGTGTAAAAAAAAAATCACCTAGTGCTTAGGCTCTCTAAAACTTCACATTCCAGCCAAGGTTCACTGTACTGTGACCTTGCAAAACTTTTGTTAACACTAGAATTACCAGAGCCTATGAAAAAATGTATAGATCTGTCCCACCTTAAATTGCTTCTCACCTTTCCGTCAGCGGCTTTTGTCCTAAATGTGTTGATAAGCAGCAAGCAGTCTGCTATCACATCCCCCACCGGCACACAGTTTTCTCAGCTCAAGTCTGTTTACCTGCATGTCAGTTGCTTGGAGTTGTATAGAGTGAAAAGTCAATCAAAATCACACCTTTTATAAATACTATATCGTTATTTGGAACACATGCATTTCATGTGTGCTCCGTGTCTACACCGATCTACTGTATGTAAACACATTGTTAAAAAAGAAACTTTTTCATCTTTTATTAATAATTGACAAAATGTAGACATGAAGTTTATAATGTGTGAAGCTTGAAGTCCAAATATCAAAGAAACACTTTCACAAAAGGTACAAATATAACAGAAGAAGTGCGCTTTTATTCAAAAATATAACTGCAGAAAAACAACACATTGACACACATTTACTACAACTGCTTCAGTGGCGTAGCGGTGTCAACTGTTGATTGGTAATCAAAGCTTCATGGGTTCAATTCCGTTTTGAGAAGTGAACTTCTCTTATTCTTACTATTTTAGAATAAAAACATACATTTGATTTCAGTCTGTAACAGCCGCTGTAAATGTATGATACTCGTAAAGGTTAGTTTTGTTTTTTATTATTCAGCTTCATCCTCTCAGTCGCGTTCACGATCCTACTCTACCCGCCCCCCCTAATCTGACATGGATGTAGGGTAGGACCGTGAATGTTACTAAGAGGATGAAACTGAAAGGGCTGTTTGTGTAATGAAGGGCTGGAAATCAGCTTTATTTATAGAGTCAGAAGTAGGTAACATAATAAAAGGTTTTTATCAGAAGTCAAAAGGTAAGGTGAACAACTGGAAGAGTTTCAGATTTAGCCAGGCTACAAACATTTGACTGTTAGGCAGCATAGGATGATGTTCTATAGGATGACGTTGGAGATCAAGAAGAGGACGAGAGGGAGGGCAGAGCCAAGGATCAAATAGTGGAATTTGAAAAAGGAAGACTGCAAGATTGAGTTTAGGGAGAAGGTGAGACAGGCCTTTGGTGGTAGTAAGGAGTTACCAAATAGTTGGGAAACTATAGCAGAAGTAGTAAGGGTGATAACAAGAAGAGTGTTGACATCTGGACAGAGGAAGGAGGAAAAGGAAACTTGGTGGTGGAATGGGGAAGTACAGGAGAGTGTACAGAGGAAGAGGATGGCAAAGAATAAGTGGCATAGTCAGAGAGATGTAGAAAGTAGACAAGAGTACAAGAAGATAAGGCGCAAGGTGAAGAGAGAAGTGGCAAAGGCTAAAGAAAAGGCGTATGATGCGTTGTATGAAAGGTTGGACACTAAGGAGTGAGAAAAAGACCTGTACTGATTGGCTAGACAGAGGGATCTAGCTGGGACAGATGTGCAGCAGGTAAGGGTGATAAAGGATAAAGATGGAAACGTACTCACAAGTGAGGAGAGTGTGTTGAGCAGATGGAAAGATTACTTTGAGAGGCTGATGAATGAAGAGAACGAGAGAGAGAAGAGGTTGGATGATGTGGCGATAGTGAATCAGGAAGTGCAAAGGATTGCTGTTGGTTTAGATGACATACCTGTGGAAGCATGGAGGTGTTTAGGAGAAATGGCAGTGGAGTTTTTAACCAGATTGTTTAATGGAATCTTGGAAAGTGAAAGGATGCCTGAGGAGTGGAGAAGAAGTGTACTGGTGCCGATATTTAAGAATAAGGGGGATGTGCAGGACTGTAATAACTACAGGGGGATAAAATTGATGAGCCACAGCATGAAGTTATGGGAAAGAGTGGTGGAAGCTCAGTTAAGAAGTGAGGTGATGATTAGTGAGCAGCAGTATGCTTTCATGCCGGGAAAGAGCACCACAGATGTGTTGTTTGCTCTGAGGATGTTGATGGAAAAGTATAGAGAAGGCCAGAAGGAGTTCTAGTCTTTGTGGACCTGGAGAAAGCATATGACAGGGTGCCTCGATAGGAGCTGTAGTATTGTATGAGGAAGTCGGGAGTGTCAGAGAAGTACGTAAGAGTTGTACAGGATATGTACGAGGTAAGTATAACAGTGGTGCATTCAAGGTGGAAGTGGGATTACATAAGGGATCGGCTCTGAGCCCTTTCTTATTTGCAATGGTGATGGACAGGTTGACAGACGAGATTTAACAGGACTCCCCGTGGATTATAATGTTTGCTGATGACATTCTGATCTGTAACGATAGCAGGGAGCAGGTTAAGGAGACCCTGGAGAGGTGGAGATATGCTCTAGAGAGGAGAGAAATGAAGGTCAGTAGGAACAAGACAGAATACATATGTATAAATGAGAGGGAGAACAGTGGAATGGTAAGGATGCAAGGAGTAGAGTTGGCAAAGGTGGAGGAGTTTAAATACTTGGGATCAACAGTAAAGAGTAATGGGGATTGTGGAAGAGAGGTGAAAAAGAGAGTGCAGGCAGGGTGGAATAGGTGGAGAAGAGTGACAGGAGTAATTTGTGACAGATGGGTATCAGCAAGAGAAAAAGGGAAGGTCTACAGGATGCTAATGAGACCGGCTATGTTACATGAATTGGGGATGGTGGCACTGACTAGAAAGCAGGAAAAAGAGCAGGAGGTAGCAGAGTTAAAGATGCTAAGATTTGCACTGGGTGTGACGAGGATGGATAGGATTAGAAATGAGTACATTAGAGGGTCAGCTCAAGTTGTACAGTTGGGAGACAAAGTAAGAGAGGTGAGATTGTGCTGGTTTGGACATGTGCAGAGGAGAGATGCTGAGTATATTGGGAGAAGGATGCTAAGGATAGAACTGCCAGGGAAGAGGAAAAGAGGAAGACCTAAGAGAAGGTTTATGGATGTACTGAGAGAGGACATGCAGGTCAAGGGTGTAACAGAACAAGATGCACTGGACAGAAAGATATGGAAGAAGATGATCCGCTGTGGCAACCCTTAACAGGAGCAGCCGAAAGAAGAAGAAGAAGAAGACAAAGATTTGACTGCAGTGCCATAACATAAAAACACTAGAAAAAAAGTAGTAAATTAAAATTGGGCTACGTAATGTATTATTTGAGACAGCTTTTATTTGGCTCTGCATGTGAGTCATAATGTATTTTATTAGGCTGCTATTTATAGATGTGTGTCTGTTAGTTATCTGGGATTTATGTTCTGAGATGTATACATCAAACAAGGACCTTGTTCCATTTCATGTTCTGATCTGCATTGCTGGATGTAGATAATGTAATAGTATCCTTCACCTTTCAAAATGTTATGATAATCATTACATAACAGGCACATGGTTAAAAAGTTAAACTTTGGCCTTGAAGCAGAAATACTAGACTCATTTTGCAATGGTACAAAGCTAGAGGGAAGAGCTGCAGTCAGTATGCTATTTTTCTCTTTACTTCTTCCATCATGTGACACCATCTTGATACTACTCACTTTTTCAACATTGTCACCCCTTATGTCTGCCTGTAATCAGCTGTGCATCAGTGTTCTTTCCCAAATACCACTGATTATTTTTCAGTCCATGCACCTCAATAATATAAAAACTTATCCATAATCATTAAAACAACTGAATCCACCTCCAGCTTTTAAACAACTGCCAAGTCCACGACAAGTTAAAAAAAAAAACAGGAACAGATATATAACCAAGAACAGATCTAAGCAAGTCTGATGATGGATAAATGTAGTCACATTTATGTGCTTAGGGAGCACCTTAATGGCTCTGTTGAGGTAAGAGGTTCCACTCCAAGACAAGAGAGGACACTAACCACTTCTACCCTTTTGTCTGCAACTGTGAGAGGCAAAACCTGGCTGATCTATGACCCTTCCCTGGGCTCCTGAAGCCCTGCCCCTTTTATTTATGGCCAGCTACTATAAATTCAGCCCCTGATATGAACACTGCATTCAATCTGAGGGACCTGTTAGAGGGAGAAAGACTGATTCAATTTAAAGAGAATGAGAATGAAAGAAAGAGGCAATTGCAGTTTACGTTTCTTTTATCAATTATCATTTTTCATTTAAAGGAAATTGCCATTTTGGTACTCCAATCCTTGCTCCTGTGTCCAAGTCATCACTGACAATAGCATTTAACCCAATAAATATACTTGGTTTAGTTTTTCTTGTATATTGCTGTGTGAATCACTTTATTTGTAAGGCTAAAATCCTTACATTTAATGTGACATCACCATAAAAATAAATAAAAAAATTAAAATACTTAAGCAGATACTGTCTCCTATTTAAAATCTGCAGTGGTGCTCTGATTTCTAGCATCCTGTACCTGTGATTTGTAAATTACCTTGAATATATGTACTACATATGCTAAACCAATAAAATAAATGTATATTTAAACATGAAATGTTATGTATTTATCCTATTGATTAAAAGAAACAGTTCCATTTTATTCCAAAGTTTTTCTCCATTTTAATTTGTCTGGTAATTAATATTAGCCTTTTAATTTTAAATTATTAGTACTTATTACAATAACAAAGAGTAGCAGACATGGGTACAAATAAAAATTGTGTGCTTTTGAAAAAGAAACAAAGGAGAGAAAAAACCTATTTAAAAATACCAGGCTAGCTAAACAGCTCAATTTCATGCTTCATTTAAATGTATTAGGGGAAAAAACAATACATGTATGGATTTTTCTACATTTACTGAACGAGAGCAGCAGCAAGGTATTATTTTTTTAAATTGTCTAAATGTAAGATACTTATTGATAAGCTGGCTGTAGTGAATATTAGCAGTCACAGTAACACAAAGGCTTTTAATGGCCTCTAATGGCCTGGTTTTATTTTCGAATTGTGAATATAGTGTATTAGGGTTGAATCTTCTTGCTTGTGTATTCTTGATATATATTTAAAAATAATATAAAATATTTTTAAAATAAAGAAGCCAGCCAAATTGAAGTTTGCATAATGAAGCACATTATTTTGAGGACATCTGTGCATAAAGTGCCTGAAAAAGGACATGGCCATTGTTTATTACTGTTTGGTAATGACAAAATATATGGAATACCATTTGTGCAAAAATGAACTTATGTAATAAATAGTCCCATGCATAAATACAGCTATATACAAATGAGTCAATAAATTGTGAAAAAAACATATAAGGTAAAAACATTCAGAGAGATGACAAAGAATAGTCCAATTCGAGCCAGTGGCTTGTTCTGGCTGAATCAGCATGTATTATTTTACCAGTCATTTCTCATGAACATTCGCCACTGTGTTTACATTGTCACACACGTGCGAGTAGAAGGCAGCTAAAGGGCCTGAGTAAGTGTAATGAAACATCTGACCAGGGGGCGGCGGAGCGCGCTGACTGTCTTTCTCAGTTCCCTACAGACCTTTCTCGGGAAATCCTGCAAGGTTCTGGCGCCTCAGAAGACGTCACTTCCGAAGCCGGCCCCTTTGCTGACGTCACTTCCGAAGCCGGCCCCTTTGTTGACATCACTTCTGGTTCCGGCCATTTTGATGACATCAGTTCCTCTCCAGGCCTTTAAAGCCTCCATCTTGGGCTACTATAGCCAGTTTTAGTTTGGACTCTGTGAAATGCACTTCGTATTTCTGATACAACAAACCCTTTTGCAGCTGGGAAAACAATATATGGGTGGCTGCCCCAAACCTTTATGATGTCTTTGGCATATTCTTATCACAACATGCATTTCAATAACCCATTTATTCACAGAAACCTGGTTTCAAAAATGCCATGTATACCCTTATTCCAGTTACAGAAACCCAGTTAACACAAACCGATTTCTCCATGAGTAACCTGGTTATGTGGCCACGTAAACCTTTAACAAGGTTGCACATATCCACCAGAAATGGATAGAAAACAGTGTACACATCTACAAAACTAATGCAGGGTGATTATATTATTCCTTCTTCTGATTTAAATAATCTGCCTCAATATATCAGAATTGTGAAATTTATGTTGATGAGCTGAACATAAACTGCTAAGCTTGGAAGCACAATCTCGGGAGACACAGGCTCCATGGTTGTCTTTGAATTCATGGCAGCCATTGACGATGTTTCATCTTTTTTAAGTGCATTACTTTAGAGCATTTTGCCAAAGCAGAACTCCATACGACTTTTGCATGTAAATGGGGGTTTTGAAGAAACCAAGTTTCTGTATTAACTGTGTTACTTATCATATCCCAGTTTTGTGTGTATATATAAACACACTGACCAAGAATGTATAACAAGGTCGTTAGGCTTTTAATGTGGAGTTAATTATCGTTTAATAAACACACCCATTGCATTCTGCAGTTACAATATGTTAAATTATCTCTATTTCATCAGCAAAACTAACTATAGCAAATCCTACTGCCTTGATGTCTTGCCAGTTTTAATGTGGGAAATTAGCACTTAAAGATCTTTGGTAGCCTAATTTCGACAATACGGGAAAAGTAATCAGCAGCATATAATTAACTCATAGGAATAGATTTAGACCATTGGACTAAATTTACATTGAATTGACATTTACACCATCATAAAAAGAGGCATTCTGAAATAAATAGCATTGGCATCAAATTCTATATTCGGAAAAGTCGCTTAGTCAAATAAAAATGGTCTTTAAAAAATAAGACAATTTGAAATAAAACCTATAATAATAATAAAATGTTGATATTGTATTTCATAAAACTTAAAAAAAACTGATGACACTTTATTTCATAATACTATGATTTTTGGGAAGATATGGAAAAGATGATCCGCTGTGGCAATCCCTAATGGAAGCAGCCGATCTGATTGTACGGGTGGTTACCTACCAGGTAACGCATGTGGTTGGTCTGGCAGTCGGCAAACATCCACCACAGGCCCTCTCAGTTGCGAGAAGCAGATCATAGAATGTTACATAGTTTACTGTCAAATAATACAAAGAGTATGCAACACGTGTTTCGCCCTTATTTGGGCTCATCAGGCATACACACTCCACTGCACCCCTTGCGGGGATCGAACCTCATACATCAGTGTCAGAAGCGAAGCCTCTTTACACTGCACCACGGCATGTAATTCATTATTTGACAGCCTAGAGATTGGAGTAATTACAATCATAGCATTCGTAGTTTGAGTCCTGATCTAACTGTATGGGTGGTTACCTACCAGGTAACGCATGTGGTTGGTCTTCCAGTCGTGGAGTGAGTATGCCTGATGAGCCCAAATAAGGACAAAACATGTGTTGCGTACTCTTTGCATTATTTCACAGTAAACTATGTGATATATATATATATATATATATATATATATATATATATATATATATATATATATATATATATATATATATATATATATATGCACTTTTGCTTTTGACCTTTTATTTCATAATTTTATTTATTTCATTTTGGCACAAATGGTATTTTATAAAAATGCAAAAGAGGCCTGAAAATAAAGTACAATGCATGTATTGTTGAAAATGATATGTATTGTTGAAAGAAACATATTCTCAGAAATTTAAATAAAACCTGTATATATTGTACAGTATTACATTTACTAAGGATGTGTATCTTACTATTGACAATGGCCTAAGCTATTTTCAAAAAAGTACTGATTATAATGTTTACTGATCATTACATTAAATATTTTTGCATTAAAGAAACTTGTTTATATTAATCCTAGTATAACACGAAATAACAAAGTACTATCCAGATGATTGCTTTTAATTACTTTAAAATATGATACCATGTGAGAAGCCGCTTCACTTGCAATGACCAGGTGTAACATCTGCATTAAACTGCAATTGATTACTCTATAGGGAAGTCCTTGTGTACTTTCCACTTATCTTTTTAACAGTAAACATTTACTTTGCTTGCTAGTGATTAGCAAGCAAATTCCAGTGATAAAGGTCCTTGATTTTGTTACATAATCTATCCTCGAACATATAGCAAGCCAGTGGAGGGACTTTCACCTGCCCTTTAACAATAAAATCACCTGTCATTTTTTTCAATTTATAGTTTTTACTCTGTTTTATTGTGGTTTGGTTACAATATATAATTCATTTTACTTCTTACAAAATGTATTGTTACTGTAAAGGATTTTTAAACTACAGGTAGGCAACTGTGATATTTATATTGTTGGTCTTTTACTTGTAGTTATAAGGACGTCATTGACCATGGTAAACACTTGCCTTAATTTGCAAAGTACTGAGTAAGAGTTGTGAGTGGCACAGCAAGCTAAATTTTTGGAACAAAAGGAGACATATTTGGAATTTCAAACCATGAAAAACCCGAGAAAAGGTTATAAAAAGCCAAACATTGGATGTGTTGTTTGCAGTCCTATGCTGTGATGCCATCAATCATGCAATTTGCAGTGAACTTCTAGGTGTGCATTTTTTGCCTAAAGTATGATAAATTCAATACAGTAGATATAGATATGGTCTACTTATTCCAGTACTTAGACACAAGCAGAATATGGTGTTCGGATTACGGGAAATCTTTCTCGGTAGTACTACAGCTAATCATAGTAGTTAAATTGACAACAGTTAGAAGCCACAGGAGGCATAAAAAATATTATTATTGCTGACACAGCGAGTGTATGAAACATCAACAGAGGACGGTAAGTAAATTTAAAATCTATATATTTTTAATCTCTCTTTCTCTCTTACCTGAGGTGGGGTGACCGTGTGGTCCATTCCTTACATTCTGTTTGCAAGCCTTGCGTTCTGGAACTCACTTTACTTTCAAATAACATCTCATCAACGTCCCAAAATAACTGGCGGATTTTCTGGGTGTTAACTTTGTCAAATTCCTACATGCACAAAAGAATAGTGAGAATGATAATTACATGTAAAATAGAAGCATTTTCCGTGTACATTTAAAACATTATTAACTTATTTCTACTTACATCATCTCTCCAAGAGTAAACTGAGCTTCTTTCTGTTGATAAACAAGTTGCATAACTGTGAATTTCAGACCAAGAATTGTTGAGATCTGTAAGTGTAGTCTGCCCACTGGATGTGTCCGAGGGTATTGAATCTTTTCTAAATTAAGAGTGAGAAAGAAAGTAATGTTCATACCCACACAGCAAAAAGAGAAACACATGAGACAATAGTTCCACTAACTATTAGATTTTGGGAGTGGAAACTACTGATAATGCTTAAAAGACATTTTCTTTACTGGCAATGCAAATAGAAGCTGAAAGCACACATTGACTAATTCTAAAAGTTAAAAGACTTATTTTTTTAATAATTTACTGTTGTAAAACTGTAGGAATAGTCATGAGTCTAGAATTGTCTACAAATAAAGCAAAAACCTAACCGGAAATCAAAGTCTAAACACAGGGAAAGTTCAGAAACCGAGAGTTAAAAACAAAGTACGTTGCTAATCAAAGATTTCTTTAACATTATCCACAATTTTGGATGTCACAGTCAATTTGATGTCAACTTTTATACTGTAGCATGAATGACCCTCTGAGACAATGCCCCTAGGAACCAATGGTTTAATCTTAACAATGAACTTGCAAAAAATTGGCACTCACGGAGAAAGCAAAATGCCATTGTGGCAACCATAAAAACATTAAAGAAAATGAACATGACTTAACTATTAAATATAGAAACCAAAAAAATATTCAATATAAATTCTCCAAGTAACAAACCCCCCTAAAACAAGAGAAGAGTGCTTCCTCTGAATGCCAACCATTGCATTTATTTGAGTGTGTAACATGAAATTCTTTTAATAATCGAAGGATATTAAGAGCGTGAGCAGTCTTCAGAACCAGATCCATGCCACTGAATGAGGTACTCGACAGTCGTCCCTTTCCAATGAGAATCCAAATCCTGTGAACTTATTATTCAACAGGAAGAATTGGCATGACTGACCAAAAATAAGGATTAAAAGGTTTTAATCTAGAAACATGTAACACATGATTCATTTTGAAATGTGTTAACGTATTGGGAACAGTGTGGATGTTTTAAAATATATTTAAAATGATATATGGATCTATGAACAACATAGCTAGTATATGGGACAGAACCCACACCTAAACTTAGGGGCTTTCTGACACTTAGTAGCTATCTGTAGGTTCTACTTAACCTGTTCCCATGTGTCTTCCACTTTAGAAAAGAAAGCATTCTGCTAGGCTAGGAAAAGCAAAAGACATAAATATAATATTTACTACAGCAGTTTTAGATCCAAGCAAACATTCAAAGGGACGCAATTCTGCTAAAGGGACAGATGTTCTCCATTAGTCTTAAAACTAAAAATTTTTACTCTTTCAATTTGGCCTTTGGATTTAGGGTGTAAATCTGAAGACAAATTTAAGGGGCAACCGATGTTATTACATAAGAATCTACAGAATTGAGGAACAAAGTGTAGTCCTCTGTCTGTAATGGCAGAGGTGGAAAAACTATGCAAACAGAAATAATGCAATATAAAAACATCAGCCAATTCTCTAACTCTAGGGGACATTTTTAATGGGCTGAAATGAGCACTCTTTAAAAACTGATCAGCAATTAAGAAAATATTGATTAGAAATGGAGTGATACATAAAAAATCATTAGTATGGGACTCCCAAGGTCTACTGTACTGACAATAGTGATGGATGGTAAAAGTACAATAGGAGTACCCATCGCTGTTTTTGCTCATGCACAAACATAAACAAGTACATACTCGTGAATATCTTTATGCATGTTTACCCAACAAAAATAACACTGTATGAGTTTGAAAGTGTGCTTGTCCCCTGGTGCTGAAATGTTTTAATAAAAGGCAGATTACCACACAGAAAGTTATTTCTTGGAATATCTTTAAACTCATATGATGGTGAAGAATCTTCTGATTTTTATAGCTTTGTGCTACTGGTATCAAACACTGATGATGTGTCATGATGACTGAAAAACCAAAATGGCATCACTCCAGGAATAACAAAATGGAGGGAAAAAAATGTAAAAAAAATCAATAACTAAAAACATTCTAAAAGGAAAATAAATGCATTTAAAGCCCCCAACATGAAATAATACATATAAAAGGAACTTAAAACAATATTCAAAAAATGCTGTGCAATATCATTTTCCAGTGGAAAACCCCATTAGGAGCTTGCACATTTGAAAGTTTTTGTATTTCTTCTTAGTGGAGATCATTATCACACTGGCTAGAAATGTTTACAAGCCACCAAATTGATCATAATAAAATTTTAATAAGAGAGCAAAAGCTTTTCAGTTCTTTTCTCCAGGTCTAAAAGAAATTGCAAAATGAAACTAACTGAAAAAGAGTGTCCAATGGTATGGTCTGGCATTGATTCTTCAAGCAGTTATATGATACATAAGGACTCTATGGCCAATAAATATTATACCTACTGTAAGTGCTGAGCGCCATCTAGTGTCTCCAGTCTTCCAAAACTAATGTAATAGCTAAGAGTTTACAATTCCCTATATTGTAATCTTGCTCCATATGAGTAAGTTTTTAAGAAAAGAAGGCACAAGAATATCATTTACCAGAGTCTTCAAATAAATAGATTTTTTAATGAGTCAAATGAATATTGTGCTTTTGGCATCCAAACAGTTTTATGTGCTTTCTTTGTATGTGACTTAATAGGTACAATAATGGGACTGAAATATCTATATTTTTAATTCACTAAGGCAAGACAACCATGAAAAGCACGCCGGGAGGGGCGTGGATTCACTAAGCCGCCGACAAGTGAGACACCTATGGCACACACAGGAAGGAGCCATGCCCACCAACTCCAAGACCATTGGATACGACGACAACTCGCAGGGCCACGCCCACCAACTCGGACACGACGACACAAAAAAAATGGCATCATTTATGTTCATCTGTCGTAGAGGCCACATGCAGTGCAGGTCAGGTTAATGTCATGTACCTCCGAGCTACATTGACTGTTCATAGAGGCATGTTTCTCGCGGAGGTGAATTGCCATATGCAGCGTGTGAAACGGTTTGCGAGGGGTATCCCATGGGATCCTTAAAACAATCCTTTAAAACTGAGGTTAAAGCACAATGAAGGAATCAGTCTTTAAAAACCAATAAGCCCTGTGCCTCTGTTTCATTACCGTCTCACCTGCTTCACCAATGCAGGCCCTGCAACAGTCGAGACGCTCTGTCAGCAGCTGACCTTCTCTGTGCCTGACCGGTTCACACAGAGGCAGCGCAAGAGAAAGCCGCGCCAGAGACAGACAGAGGCATACACACAGGCAGCTGGTGGGCGGCTCTCCGTGAGTTTCTCTTGCGAGCGGACACATGACCAGGCGGTGTGTATGCTTCGAGAACGAGGCTGGACGCGGCTTGCGACGGGCACATGAGCAGGCAGTGTGTATGCTTCGAGTGCGAGGGTGGACGCGACAGGACCATCTAGGAAAAATCATGTCGCGGATGTGATTCGCTGTATGCAGTGTGTAAAACAGTTTGTTTGTCACGGATGTGAATCGCTGTATGCGGCGTGTAGAACAGTTTGTGAGGGGTGTCCCTGTGTCTTTCCAGAAGTGTTCAACCATCAATAAATAATTATGTCGCGGGTTCACTATTGTGTATTTTGCTCTCGCCAGAGTTCCATCTTTTCATTCACTTACTGTTGTATTCTCACACTAACCTGTTTTAGACAACCGTGTCTTTCCAGAAGTGTTTACCATTCAATAAATAATTATGCATGAGATTGAGCGTGTGTCTAGGCGTGGGTAAGCCGTTGAACCCCATTCGGGCTGCAAACCGTGGAATTGCCACTAAGTGCGACTCATACGCTCCCACTGTTTTCGTCCCTACCCTTTGTACACACCCCCCCACACATTGTCTGTTAATAAAGGCATGTTTCTCGTGGAGGCGAATCGCCATATGCAGCGTGTAAAACTGTTTGCGAGGGGTATCCCATGGGATCCTTAAAACATTCCTTTACAACGAGGTTAAAACACAATGAAGTGAGCAGTCTTTAAAAAACGAGTTTTCGGTTACGACGCACGATCGCATGCACCATAGCAAACTGTTTTACACGCTACATACAGCAATTCGCATCCACGACAAACATGCGTCTTCTTAGATGCTCCTGCACTTTGTACACACCCCCACGGACGATTGTGTGTTGGTTCGTTCCGTGCATTGTTACGATGTTGCTTTTCTTGCTGATTTATTACATTACCGATTTTGCAAATGTTAAATTTTCTCCCTGTGCTTAAAAATGATTAAAAAACGGCCTGATTATGCGGCATATGGTACGCCGCGGGTTGGCTAGTGTAATAAAATAACAATAGTAATTAGCAAAACTCACAAATTTCTGTATTTGTTTAGTACATTTGGGTGTCTTCCAGCGCAGTATTTCAGAAGCATTACTTTTATCCATACTCAGTCCCACTTGTGAGATTTCATTCTGAAAGAGTCTGTGTGAAAGTTATACTTTTCTGATTTTACTTAGGTGTTATTTTTGTGAAGGTGTTTCAAAACATCCCTAAACTGTTTAATATGAATGTTCAAGTTGCTGGAAAACATAAGGAAAATATCAATATAAACTAATACCTAATATGTCATGAAAAATGTACCATACCAAAGTTCTGAAAATCTTTTGTGAACAACAGGAAATAAATGATTGCAAAAGATTTTAACATTGTGATTGACAGAGAGAAATCAATTTAAAATCTTGAAACCTGAAAAACTGATCATAAAATCAGACCACAACTTATACAACTGTTCAAAAATACAACACTTAATTTTTCTTTTTTACATCTTCTTGCTTCGTCCAATCTTGCACCAATCTTCACCACATCAACGAATATTAATTTAAATCCAGCTTCATATTTTCTTCTGATCGAACGCTCCATCATAGATAAGGGGTGCTCTTACAATAAAGGTGTATGAGGGTGTGAGATACAACAAATACAAAACAGTGCAAATGTTGCTTCGGAATAGTTTGGGTATTACAGTGTGGTCACATAGGCAAAATACACAGAAAAAAAGGCAGTGTGCTCTGTGGTTACTCTCTCAAGTGGGCGTTAGCATATCATATTCTTTTGGATCAAGAGGGTGAGTTTTCCGCATTCGACTTATACAACCAACATTATAAAATACCAAAAATTATACTGTAAAATCAAGGCCCAACTTAACTTAAACATGAGTATATACAGTAGTTTCCATTCTATGACGGGTTGTGTTTTCTTAACCAGTAGAATGCCAGGATGATAGAGAAGAGAATTGTTTCCTTAATATAAAACACTTGTGGCCATAATGGATGCGTGGTCTTATTCAGAACTCCATTACCTAAAGTACTAACTTCAACTACTAATATTTTAGATTAGATAAACGTTATTAATCCAGCGGAAATATTCATGCTTGTACAGTGCAATTATAGTTTCATTAGTTCAGCACCAGTGGACAGCTGCACATGAATCAGTTATATCTTGAAACTGAAAATGGGATGGGGTATTTGGGCTCTCTGAAGTGTATTGTACTGCATCCTGTTCTAGTGACTGTTCGGAAATGTGTCTCAATTCATTTACCATCTGTTAAAAGGAAGCCATTAAATCTATAACTTACAAACAGTGACAAGCTGTTCTCTTATTTCTCATGCTTCTTTTTGTGCATGCTTGAACCCTGTAAATCCTTGATTAATTTCTGGGTCCATTATTTCAGGTGATGTATGTTTCTTTACTGCCACAATGAATAGACCATCATATAAACATAGTCAAAATGGAAGGTGGTAAAAAATAGTAGAAGCTACGTTATTAGGTCATCCAGTGGTAGGTGATTTCACTGATTTCACTTGCTACATTAATGTATTGTCTATGCTCTATTCTCTCATAGTTGTCATTGAATTCTATTTTTCTTAATGTCAGTGCTGTTGTTTAAAGACTAAAACATTTTAAGATGACCCTGAAAGATACAAAGGCTATCCATCCACATACATTAAAGAAAACACCTACAGTAGATCATGCTGTCCTGTCCCAACATGTGTTCCTCTAACTGCTAAAATAAACCATTATTATGACAAAAAGGTTCCATTAGGTATAGTAGGATAATCGCCCTCAGAACTTCCCTATCTTGAATGGTTAGAAATAAAAAGGTTCTGGTAACCTGAGCTAAATAAGAAACCAACTGTGCATCTGTTGGTGACAACATTTTCCCAGGGGTGTATGCTTCCCTTGTTCTCATAGCTATCATTTGAACTCGGCACATTAATCCATGGCAAACCATGTCATTGCAACAAAATATAAATTAGGCATGGGCAACCAATACATAAGTCAGTTCAATTCAATATGAATAATTTAGAAATTAGATTTAAGTAAAGGGAAGACAGGCATACCTTTGGTAATTTTGAATGGCTCCAACAACATGTGATGTAAAGTGAAGAGGAAGGGAGTTGGCTTGGCTTTGAATAAACTGGTGATCAGAACCTTTTGACAAGCTCTTTCTGAAATGTAAAGAACAGGGGAAAATACAATATGTAAAGCAAATACTTTAAACCAAATATTTTTAAGAATTGTGTTTCTTTTTTATGTCTGAGATACTATGATGTTAATAAAAAACACTGAGCATTGTAGCACATCATTTACTGACTGAAATATGAAACTGTAAAAAATAATATAATGTCACACATGCACACCCGTGGAACATCCTCTGGGCTCTTCTGAGGTATGTACTTCCACCCTGAGTGAGAAGGGACACTAGCACTAACCATACCCTCTTTGTTTCCCCTCCACACTGCCAAAAAGATGCCCACTGAGGGCAATAGACTTCACCCCTTCTGGTCCTGCCACTACAGATCCTGCGGTTTCCTGAAAGATCACTCGTCACTAGAGTCACTCGTTACTAGAGTGCACCACAGGGAGGCACTCCTTCCCACCATGACTTTGAAGGACTTTATCAGCTGAGAAAGGTTCCTCAAGCTAGCACATGTTTTTGTTTGAACTGTTGTTTCAATTAAATAGGGACAACCGGGTTGGCACCCCAATATTTCAACTTGTACATTTTCAGTTCCTTCCAATGACCACAGTGTCTAATGACTTATTTTACAGTAGTCTAAAATTTTACAAATTTTCAGTCAACAGCCGTGAAGGAAAAATGTAATTAGTTGTCACACTGAACAATTATTTTTCATAACCAACCATTAATATGACATTAATTATTCTTTAATTTCAGATTTTTTGAACAATAAATATTATACTTTACCTGAGTGCTCGTTCTTCAGTTTATTTATAAAGGATGTTAACAAAATGCAGTTTACCATTCAACACATATCACTTCTATCAAGTATAAACTGTAAATTTAGTTTATTTTTTTCTAAGTTGCTGGCTTCAAATACTGTGAACGTATAATTTTATATATGATTAAGAAAGCAAAGCTATTTATTTTAACAGTAAAGCTGTCTTAAACCACCTTTTTCTTGTACTAATATTTATTTAGCAACGAGAGCACAGATAAAGCATGGATAACAGTTGTTTTTTATTTGCCTCACCAGCTACTCACAGATAACAGACCTTCTGCTTAAATAGCACATTGTTTTTTGCTTCTGTAGTATTGTAGTATATATTTGGAAATTAATTTTAAAAATAGCTGCTAACAGAGAGCATTATAAGAGCAAAATGTTTCAGTAACACATATTGCACATTATAAATCAAACATAGTTGTGTTTTCTGAAAAAAATGATTATACTTATTTTAAATCAAGATATTATTTTTTTTAGTAGTTCAAAGAGAATCTCACCATCTCTCCTGATTGGATTTCAGGATGTCGCAGTTGATAGAATTACCAACACACGACTCTCCAGTTCCTAGCTGGTCTATCATCTGCATAAAATGGGGACATTACCTTCCTGTTTGCATGGGCTTCTTTCAGGGAATAGAGCATTTTCCCAACTGTCCAAAGACAAACAGTCAGAACAACTGAGTATGTTTATAATTATTGACCAGAACAACTGAGTATGTTGAGAATTATAAACAAAGGCTTCAAACAAAAATACGACAAATACAAGAGTTAATAAGACAGCCTCAATGAGTGAGAGGAATCGACTTGAAGAGAGTGATAAACTGAAAACAAACAAGAGAGTGTAAATAATTAATAAACACCACCAAGCTTCTAAATGAGAAGTGTGGCCAAGGTCATTGCTTCACTGCTTTAGACTCTTTGTAAACCATTATCAGTTGCTGTTGTCTCTAGTTCACTTGTATAATATTTTTCAGAGGAAGGCAGGTGCAGAAGTAGCACCTAGGTAGCAACTAAGAAAGAAACTTACGGGGGCCACGTGATATAATCCACACTGGTAATAGCAGCAACGTATTTTGAGATCAGAGTCACCGGGAGAATTAGGACCTGTCTGTGCAAAAGGTCCCGAAAAACAGAGCCAATCAATAACACCCCCTAAAAGAGTCATAGTACGCATTGCATGGGGACACCTGTAGTACATCCTCAGGATACTACAGGGCATATACTGAACATGTTATGAGTGACTAAATCTGTATTTGAGATAGTGGAGCTCCGGATGACGACAAGTGGCAAGCACAATTCCTCTATTATGGCACATGAAAGGAGACATGTCCTATTAGAGATTGGTAGGACCCTGTTGTCCCAAAAAGAAGGAAGGTAAACTGGAAATGCTGTAAAAGATCAAGAGTATCCTCACTGTGCCTGTCAGAATGGGGCAAGGCTAAGCCTGGGTGGAGTTAAACATTTAACCTAACCCAGAATAAACATTTCCATTGGCTGACTCAAAACAGCATAGGAAAGCTATATAAATTAAATGATTTATTATTTATATTATTATAAATATTAAGCAAATAGGTTTTTTTGTGTGTTAGATGGGAAGCAGTAGGTGTTCAGAAGACTAATCAACTTTTTTGCTACCGTTTGGTCATTATGATGAAGAGGAAAACAGCTGTACCTCAAAATTGCAAATCCTGCATATGAAATGAAGTATTAAGGTAAGGAATGTTTTACATGATGAGTAATTAGAGTCATTCATCCAAAAGGGGAATTTGGAATTTCCATCACCAATAAAGAGACTACTGGTATTTATTCCTCTAACCCCAAAACTATTACATTTAAAAATAATGAAAAGAAAAGAAAATAAGCTACTGGTGAACTGTACTGAATGGTGTTATTGGGTGACATCTGACATGTATTAAAAAAAAAAACAAAAAAAAAAATTAACTGCATCATGATACCGCATATCCTGCAAATTTCATCTGGAATCTTCAAATTTCAAAGTATTTATAATGCAGGTTATGCGATGGCTGGTTTGTGTGATCTCTGGAATGCAGTCACTGCTTGAATGTCTTAAGAACATAGGGGTGAAGTGTTTAACTGTTTCTTGTACTGACGTGGCATTTTAATGGTTATTTTAAGGATGCAGGGACACTGGGATCATTAGAGGTACTTCTATATTGATGGTCCTGTATCCACAGAGGGATTTACCTAATCATGGAAGTAATGTGGCCCAGAAGTGATTGAAAGACAAATCAGGTCAGAAGAAATTCTGTTGAAAGGAGAGTTTAGAAAGAAGGCCCAATTTTTGGGAGGAAAAGTCACAAGAAGATTTGGTGAGTGAGCCATATCAATGCAGTTGATGAGTGGCATAAGTTTGTTTTGTCTGATACAAGGTTTTTGAAAAGTGAGAAAGCCACCTTAGCTGTTACGCAAGGGCAATGCTCTGGTAAACTTTGTATTTTTTTATTTTTATCATTTGAGTTCTCTCTTGTTAATCTGTATTGTCTGTGTTTTATATAAAAAATGTTGATAAACCCGTAGTATTCTTGTAATGTTTCAGGTGCAGAGCAAATTTATGACATGGTTAGCCTGGTATATTAAAAAGTGATAACATTCTTCAAATATACATTTACATGCCTTTTCCATCATTCTGTCTATTTTTCTAATCATCATGTCATATTCTCTTTTTAAATGCTTTTGAATTTAATTAAATTTAGTAACTTCCAGTCCATTAGTTTTCTAAAACTACTTTTCATTCTGTAACAATTTTTTTGTAAAATGTATATTATGAAAATTTAAGAACCGAATATGGTCAGATTAGAAGTACCTTCAACCACTGCTGCAGGACACTAAGGATGCCTTGATGATTCATTTATGAGTCAAATGAATAACCAAGTTATTGTTTTTTTATGCAGCCTGGCATTTCATTTCACTGCATATGTGAGCTATACAGATTTTACAGAAGAATAATCCAGATGAAACAGGTTAAAAAATGCTGTTGTGCTCATTTGGAAAAATCTAGGAAATCCAGAAGAACAACGCTACAGAACGACTGGAGGAGAATGTTACAGTCTACCATAGTGCCTATGCTTTCCACCATCTACAGAGATAAGTCATCTTCAGTATACCACATAATGATGACACGAGAGGTGACACCCTGATCTTGGTGTCCATTATGACATCTGCCATTGACTGCCCACCACTGATAAATTAGATCTATTGGTAATAATACATCAGGTATAGCCCCATTCTCACTAATAAATCATCCTATGTTCCCTGGTTTTGGAGTAATTTTTATTCTGCACATCTATTTCATGCAAATTAAGTCCCTGTTACAACATGCAAATATTTATTATTTTAATAAATAATAATATATAATTATTTTACATGAAGGCTTAAGTTGAATTTGTAGTGGAGATACTAGTCTAACTGTAGTGCAATATAAATTCAAAAGAAACAAATCGAGTGACGACAGCATAACCATTCATATAGAATAGGTTTACTAAAACATAATACATAAAATGTAATATTAATACAGTAAATATAGATGTCTTTATACATAAGTAGTAATATAAGTGAACTGAAATTAATTATAAAATAAAATGCTTTTATAATTATCTTAAATGAACTTCAGTACAATTCTAATTACATATTTCAGGCATTAATACAACAACTTCTAATCAATCTGTCAATTTGCCACTTTTAACAGCAGGTCGAGCAGAGTCTAGCTCTGGCATACATCTCACTTACCCAATAATAATTAGTCCTTGCTGTGTATTTGCATCTCTGCTTTTGTAGCACTCTACTGAAAGCTGTCGAAACTGAGGAGCGAAGCAGGGAACAGCTGATGAATAGACTAAAGGAGCTGTTACAACATGCATGAGGAACAATGTAGGGTGGAAATTTTATGCCTTCAGTAAATAAAAATCCTTTTCTTTTTCAAAAAATCCTTGGAACGTTAAACCTTCATGTGGCGAAATAACGTATTATAATCTTGCTTAGCTATAGTTTCTTCAGAAGACATCTTTGTGTTCCTTAAACAGGTAACAGATGATGCATCATGCTTACACCTAAAAATAAGATGCATTTTTTGTTTGATTTGCTGATATGCAGCAGTTGTAAAATCAGAAAAGCCTAAATACAAAGACAGTAGTTTTTTTTTTTTTTGTGGTGGTTTTTAAAGTCAACATGTGCTGCTTACAGTCCTGTTCAAATCCTCTGCATAAAGTAGCAAACCTAAGCTTACTGATTCGCATGGCAAGGCTACTCCACAGCAACCAAGAAAGGATAATATTTCTATCCAGGGAGACTTTCCCCTCCCACCAGCCTCTGAGCTGAGCATCACAACCACAACAACAGCTGAGCTCCAGGAAAGAATTCTGAATTAGTCATCTCTGAAAACATTACATAGATAGTAATCAGCAGGAAATTACTTGTATTCCTGGGCATAACATGTAAAGCCTTAATTAGAACTATATTTGAAAATAGAGAAGACTACACTTAGTTGTTGTGATTTCAACTGTCTGCTTTTTACAGCTTCTTACAATAATGCAAGGCTAATTCAAAACATTGTGCTAAGCTTCAGTGTTAATAGTGTCTCTTTAATTCTGGAACTCATCAATGATGAATTACTTTTTCTTTTTCTTTTTTTTTTTTTTGACACAGCAACTAGGGTTTTTATTCTGTTTGAAAACTGTATGCTAGCCCACTCCCTCAGAAGTCACTTACCTTGCTTGTGCTTTAAATGCTAAAAAATATACTATACCATCATGCTTAAAATATAGCTTGAAACAGATGATACTCCAGATTAGAATTCTTTATTTGTGTCAATTAAAATAGAAAACTCTAAATTAAAACACCAGAAATAAATGTGTGGTTTTGAACATTTGACTTTTGTATGGAATAGTCTGATTCATCAAAGGTGCTGAGGAAACAAGAAAATTATAATTTCCTCTTGAGATCTTCCAGCTGCATGTGCAGAACATTCGATGGAAATTGTGCTTACTTCATGAGAATAATTGAGCGCTGCTGCACCTCTTTAACCCAGTAATCAAAACCTAACCATCTGTTATACAAAGTCCACAAAAGCATAAAGGTAATAGCTTAGCTTCGCAACATGGCTTCTGCAGGGGTGGTGGAGCAAAAGGGGGTATGCAACAACCCACGCCCCGGAAGGTGTTGCTATCTTTGTGTTAATTGATTTGGATGGGAATTACTGTGGCAAAACTATTAATTGTATTACATTTTCATCTTTTACTTTACATTGCAGGCTTTTACTATTTAACTGTACACCACCTATTTTCTATTTGTAATCTCCTTTTGTGAAATTCACTGTTACGGCTCTTAAATATTTTCATCTAAAGTTTATTATCTATATTACAACACCATATTCTGAATCTGCATCAGAGGAAACTTAAAAGCATTCACAGGTGACAGCAAAAAATGTAAATTGCCCACCAGTCCAGAAAGGGTGAAGAACATGCCAAGGGCAGTCATGTTTCAGCTATTCATAGGACTGTGTTTCATGCTCTCACTGTTTAAAAGAGTTAAGCTTTTGATTTTGTTGCTATTATTTTTTCCACATTATTAAATATAAGTATCTACAGAAAAAGAGGACAAGAAAAGTGCAACTACCCCTCAACAGGTTGAAATTTTCAGTCGGTAAGTAACAATTCTTTTAAAATGGCCTTAGTTTATTTTGCTAAGAGTTATATCCATTCATTATGTGTTTTCGATGTATATTTATATCACTATACATGCCTATTCCAGTATAGAAGGAAACGATATCAGTATCCAAAACTGGACAGTATCTTTTGTATAAACAATAAGGTAATTGGTGATTTATAAGCATTACCTTATGCAGAAATTCACATTGGACTGTAATGTAGATGTTTAGGATTATCTTAGTCATATTTGAGAAAAATGTTTAACAAACATTGTCTGTGCTGAGACACATTATTATTTTTCCTAATGAAAATATTGGAATATAGGTTTCTGTTATCCAAAAATTCATTGTCAACCACATTTTGGATTAATAGTAAGTACATTAGATGCAAGTTTATCTGGGCAAGCATAATGAGTGTTCATCAAACTAAGATTCTTGAACCTAAGAATGAATTTTCAAAAGTTATTAATAAGTTTTAACAAAATGAGTGCCGACTACAACTACTGCTCAAGCAACAGTTATTCAACTCTCATATAGTCAAGGCCATATTAAGATTCCCATCTCACTACGTCCACCAAAGACACCCACATCAGGCACATGCATATACTCATCGATTGTGAACATCACATATGAAAGTAATAAATCAGGTAGAGAGGGGACTGAAGTATAACAAAATCCAAACCTTTATATCAGGTCAACTTCACCTTCTTTTTTGTTCATTTGTGTATTGCATTGCATGTAAAAAACATCACATCTGTAGAAAATTAATTTTCTTTTAATATTGCAATTAACAAACATCGTTTAGACATTTTTAAAAGACCTGAGCCACTTTGCTGAACAGCTGAACAGTTTGCTCCAAATAAAATAAAAGGCTGGAAATGGGATCCTTCAATCAAGTTTGGTGTTGTTTAGTGTGTCTTATGTCCAGCCTTGACCTCGTTTTTTGTTCACTTCTATGTTGGTGTAATGGGACTGCATGTTGCTCAGCCCTATCCTTACCATCTGTAAGGTCACTCTCACTAGACTCAAGTGCACCATTTATGACTTGTTCACCAACTGGCATATTTAATGTAAAAAATTAATTTTAAAATCAAGAAATTAAATGTTATTTGAGGTTTATTTTGTAATATTGGTGTTTAATATCAACCACATATACTGACTTACTCTCTTACTCTTTCTTGTGATCATCTGTATGAGTGTTCAGATACCTTTGTTTGAAATAAGAGGGCTAAGAAAATGGATGGATGAATGGTCAGAAGTTAAAATTATTTCTACTACTACTACAGTGCACCAAGAGCAATTAAAACCATAAGTGCTGCATTTGATTTAATAAAATAAATAACAAGAAGTCATACTGTATGTCAGAAACTAAAATGGGCAAATTTGTAACTGCCAATTAACAGAATTTGGGGCCGCTGCCTCGCAGCTCCAACAAACTCCATTCAAACATTGGTCTGATCACTCTATATGAAGTTTATATGTTCTCCCTCAGTTTGCAGGAGTTTCCTGTGTGTTTTTCCAAATACTTGCAGATTAGACCTGATTCTGTATGAGTGAGAATATGTGTGTGTGTATGTGAGCCGGTTCCTGACTTGTACCTGAAACTACTGAGAAAAAATCCTACCCCTTGTACTCCTGAATAGGGTTGATTGGGCTTAGAAATAGATTCGTGGAGTGATGCAACTGTCGACACATACTGTAAGGCATTTGTTACAGGAAATTTGGTTAAATAGGTTGAAAAAAATGATTACTGCACAGCCACAGAGACCTGTGTTCAATTTGCAGCTCATCTGCTGTGCTTACACTCTGTCAAATTTGCAAGCTGCCCTATGTGGTCTTTTCCTTGGTTCTCTAATTTCTTCTCGCATCAAAATGGTAAACAAGATGCTGTATGAGTGTTTGATCTGTGATGGACTTGGGTGCCTTTCAGGGTTTATTTTTATCTTACTGTATTTAATGCTGCTGGTGTTAACATCAGTTTTCCACAACACTTTAGTATGCAATAAAATATAGTGGATGAGAAAACTTTAAATAATATAATGTACAAAATTAAATATTTTAATGTTATAAATAGAGAGCATGAAACTATGCAAGCTATTTGTGTGCAAAATACAAACAGAGGTTTTTATTGATGTGAGAAAATAGAGGCATTGGTTGAATTCCCTGTCCATGACATATGGCTGGAACACAAGCAGTAGAATTTCATTAGGTCCCAAAACAGGAAGAAGACTGCAGGCAGTGAAAGAAAGACATTATAATATGTCTGAGTTGAAAAGTGTTAGCAGGGTGAGGCACACATATATACTGTATGCCAGGCAAAGGACATGTTGTCATCAGTAACTGATGCGTGTGAACAATGGCTGGGATGTGTTGCAATAAAGCCGTGCAGAATGAAGTAGGTGAAGTTACTTAGGCTCTCAAAGACCATCAAACAATAATAATAATTTCTACAGGCTGACACAGGTGTCCAGGGCTATTTCTCTCCTTCCAACTGTTTTTCAACCTTATTCCTACAGATACTCCGATCACTCCCACATTATTTCCTAATAAACTCAGACCAATACTCCTCTATAATAATAAAAGTAATTAAAAATCTGTTACTGAAAGATTTGCTGTATTTCACAGCAGTGTCATCAATTTTTTTAGCAAGCTGCACAAATCCATTTCTAGAAACAGACAGTATTTCAGACTCCCTCACGAATTCTGTAGACATGTTACACTTTAGAAGATCAAAAATTAAAATGCACTTATGGCATATACTATAGATATGGCCAAGAAAATAAGATAATAAAGATAATTACAATCTAAGGCGTGTAGAAATAGTAGTTCCAGGAAGAGGTCATGGACAGTAGGACTAACACATTTGTAAAAAGAAAAAGCATCTTAAAATGAATTCTGTTTTATTGGCAGCTAGTAAGATTGGAGAGATATGAATACATTCTCATTGCTTTGCATCAATGTTTAGGACATATTGTAACCAGTCAAAGTTTTTATGGCAGATCAGTAAAGAATGACATACAATAAACAAGCTGGGATGATAGAAAAGTGTGGACCAGCTTACAGTACATGCATCATACACCAATGCAGATGGTATAAGTAATGATATATTCCTATGATTAATGAATGAAATTTTGCAAAGCAATATGGCTCTGAAATAAACCAGATAAGATCAAAATGTTTTAAGCGTGGAAGAGTGAGGCAATATGGAGTCCATTGATTCTGAAATGGGTGATTCATTTTTTTAGCACCTACTGCGATTGGCATGTCTTGCCTGCCCACATGAAACAGATTCCAAGTGGACTGGTTTTTGCTGAAAAATGGCACACTTCTTTAAGGAAATATGTCGCAGCAGTTCAATTTTTGTTGACATATCTCAAAAATAGTGTGCTGTACAAATATTTGAAATTTTAAAAATCTTACATTGAAAAGCATTGGCGAATTTGTGAACTTGTCTATCTTAAAACAGATAAAGGTTCTTTGTGACTTTGATTATTTACTGTTTTAAATTCATCTTGAGATAGGTCAGTTCAACTTATGTATATTTTTTTTATATTTTTCTCTTTTACTCATCCGACAGCTACTCCTGACAGCAAACAGCAAAAGAACAGGTCTCTGATAGAAGTTAGTCTAATGCCAGGAGAGGCACGTGCACACAAGCTGCTTGTACACCAGCTCATGTCTACTGCTGCTTCAGGTAAGTTAATTGTAAAAATTAAAAAAAAAAAAGTCACTAATCTAGAATTAAATGTAAGAAGAAACAAATTATGTAAGCATTACTTTGTAAGCACACACAGAAGAAATTTAAATTAAATATTAAATGTAACATTTAAATACTGGATATCAGAAACTTGGAATAGTCTTACAATGCGGACTCATACACAATGGCACCGATGACAAGAGGGTGTTGTAATAAATAAATAACAATAAACCAAAATGAAGCTAAAAAGCAAAAGCAAAACTGAATTCAGCTAAGTTCAAAAAACCCAAATGAAATACACGAAGACTCAGAAAATATTAACTGAAATAAAAACTAATAAATTGGCTGCAACATCATATATTAGAGAAGGTATCTGCTGCCTTTAAAATTTTTTGCAAATTGAATACTGCCCATATCAATTGTTTATTCTGCATTTTTAATTAATAAAACCTTTAACTTGTATATTTGATTGTTAGGTAATCCATAATAAAAGTTTCTACACAGCACTTTATGGATCTATGTCTTGGCAAATCTGTCTTTAAACTCCCGCCCTATTTCACTTCAAGGGCAAACTCTGGAATCAATTCTTGGATTAGCGGATGCCCTGTTTTGACGTGAGCTACACCAAAAACAAATCTTCCCTGACTGGCCGTAGTATCTCTAATCCCCGAGTCCTAATTAGCGCTTAATGTTCCAGACTTCTTAAGTAGTCTCCATTTCTATTTTTCTAAAGAGTCAATACAGTCAAGTATTTTGTTTATCCCTGTGTATCAGACATGTCCATCACTTATTTTGTTGCTTATACTCAGTCATCTGAGGAAGTTATCTTACTTTCTTTCCAGGGAACATTCTCTGTGATGAACCTGGAAGTCTTCCATTGTATTTGACATTGTGATAGAGATTTCTGAGGGTTGGTGATTTTATCTTTGCCACCTTGCTGTTGCTTTGGCTTGCTAGAAACTATCTCACAGCAGGCTATTGAATAGATAATTGATATAGTTTGGGGTTAGAATCTGCCAGTGGAGAAATATGTAGCATAGAGAGAAATATAAACATTTAATGGTTGTGTGAATATACTTGCACATAACTGAATTAGAACACAGCAAAGTCCTCTAAATTAAAGCAATATGTAGCAGTAAGACATGTCTCCAATAACTCTGCAATCATTAAAATTAACTATGAATAATTCAAATATTAAAGCAGATTAAACAACCTGGACAATAAACAAAAAACAGACACAAATGCAAACAATAACAAATTCTGAATTGGACCATATACTGTTGTTTCCACTTAAGTGTAGGAGGCAAAGGCATAAATAAATGACAAATTTCTAAATAAACTGGATCAAAATTATAACATGGAAGAACAGGAAAATTAGTATACATTTCTAAAAATTAGAAGCTTGGAATACACTGTATGTTTAATTGTGATGTAGCCACAGGCATCTACCACTGACTAATTTATAATGATGTAGACTTCTAAATCTATGAAACAAGTTCTGTTAGTCATAGCACTGAGACTGCACTATTTATTTGGGTTGAATTTCAGGAGCATTTGGTGTGCCAAAACTTAATGTGTTCAAGCAGTTAAAAAGTGAAAACATTATATGACAAGACAGCATACATAAGAACTGCAGTGGAACAACAGAAGAGTCAATAGACTTCGATAAAGTGATAGCTGCCCGTGAAAAAAAATCAGTATTTTGTGAAAACAGGCTGTTTACTTTCTAGGTATTTATAATGTCAGGCCTGCCAACATAATAAAAAAGTAAAAATAGAAAAGATAGAAACATGAGGCACACCTCTTATTACTTCTGGAAGAAACAAATACCACTTGTAAGATTGGACGCTGTATAGCACCCAACCCGACACAGATTGGACACGGGAGGCACATGTAAAATAAACAAACATTTATTTTTCTTCAGCTGGAGGACACGTCATTCCTTTGAACCCTCCAGCCACAACACAGTCCCAAGCAATTAAAGCACACTTCTTCTCTCTCAGGCACCAACACTCCTCCCTGGCAACCTTGTCCTACTCCTCACCCGACTCTGGCTGCTGAGTGGTGGTTGCTGGCTCCTTTTATAGGTCACCCGGAAGTGCTCCAGGTGCATGATCACTGAGTTCCGGCTGCACTTCTGGGTGTGACGAACACGCTGGCAACACTGGCTCAGGAGTCCCAAACACAGCACCCCTGGTGGTGCCTGCGGGACCCAACAGGGCTGCACCATACTCCAATTCCCAGGGAGCCCTGTGGGAAACCGAGGCACTGCTCCAACCCCAGGGGGGCAGCCATCTAGCGTCCAGGGGGAGGTATTGCACTGTCCAGGGCTGCTCTCCCTGAATATAGTGTGCAGGAGTGTCCCAGCTGGGCATGGATGCCAGCTGCCTGCCACACACTGTTAAATAGCGTTCTACTTTATTATTTAATCCCTCTATGACAAAAGAAATAAATTTAAAAGAATCCAAAAATATATCTGTTAAAAGTGTGTGCATAATATATATTCACACTTTTTGTCCTAGAATGAGAAAGAAAATTTCCCACTATTTTATAATCAAATATTAAACAAGGATGAACAAATACAAATGTTTTAATTAACTGAACCTAGGAACAAAAAAAAACTAATTAGAAGCTGACAGAAGGCTTTAATACTTTGCAGGAGTAACGAGAAAGCTTATCATCCAACAAGGATCACATATCTCTGAAAGAGCAAGCGCTAGACACATTTATTGGATGGAATCCATGGCCTCATAAAAAATATATCAACACCATTACAGAGCAAATGAAATGGTTTCATTTTCTCCGGGCCTTTGTTTCAGGGGACAAAAGAACAGTGATTTCACGATATATGGATAAGAAGAGTATGTTTCATACCTAATGTTGTTTAAATTGCCTGATTATTTAGTACCATATAACAGATTTCTTTCATATTTAGCAAAATAAACATTTTTATATTGCTTTGTTGTTGTGAAATTCCTTATTTTTGTATACTATATATTATATAGCTTTTCTTAAAATTTGTGTAGACCCCTTTGAAACTAAAAAAACAATGGCATGTTAAGAAAACACTTTAACTTCTAGATTAAACATGACAATGGTTCTAATTCTGACCAATTACCTTTTTGCACTTTAAGGAAAAAAAAGTTTCAACATATCACAGTTAGGGGTAGGCCCGTCACCAAGGAATCATTTAGTTGGGCTAAACCCAGCAAGTATCATGTCCAGAACCCCAACCTACACTGGTATGCTGTTACTTGTTGGATTTTTGTGATCATACTAATGTCCCACCTATTAACATTTTGGTCTAGAAGGGTTAAGATTTTATTTTAAGTTACTGTTTATTCTTTAGTAAGGTATTTTCATCTTGACAACCCCAGTTCACACATCGCATCAGATCAAAGATGGTAAGGCTGCATAATTTCTTTAGTGGCTCATTTTCAATGCCCTGCTTTTCAATAAGCTCCCAACAATGGCATTTTTAAAGCAAGAATAATATACAATAATGGATCTCTGAAACCAGTAAGAGACCAGGCTGTGCATCCCCAGTCCTCCCTGAGTGGAGTTTGCATGTTCTCCTCATGTCTGCATGTTCTCCTCATGTATGCATAGGTTTCCTCCAGGTGCTCCAGTTTCCTCCCATAGTACAAAGACATGCAAGTTAGGTGAATTGGAGATACTAATTTGGCCCTAGTGTTCGGTATGGTGTGTGTGTGTGTGTGTGTGTGTGTTCACCCTGCGGTGGACTGGTGCCCTGTCCAGTATTTGAAATGACAATGAATTAATGAATGAATGAACCCAGAAATTAGGGTTCTATCTATCTATCTATCTATCTATCTATCTATCTATCTATCTATCTATCTATCTATCTATTTTTTCAGGTTCTTGTTGTATTTCTTGGTTTTGCTAAGAATATTAGAATAGCCAGAGCATAAACAAGCTTAATGAATATTTTGTTTTTGAATATTTATCTATGTGCCATTACAATGTCAGTTTCAAATTATCAGTACTACAATTAAATTAACAGATACGTGTATCAAAATAATAGCATTTTGCTCAAATATCGAGATTCAAAATATTTCTTTAAATTACGCACAAACTTATTTAAGGGCTAATCTAGACCATACTAATCCCATGCACAAATAAATAAATAAATGTAAAACAATAAGATTTTCTTGTGTATTAACATACAAACCTTATTGGTATAAAATACAAATTAATATAATTAAAACTTGGGGTATATTCATAGAGAAAATTAAATTGTTATAAACAAATTATACTTTTACCATCCCAAAACAACACTGGTATAATAAATTGCACATTTGCACATATCAGTACACATTTTTTACAGAGTGTGTTCCTAGACATTAACATCAAGCTTATTTGTCATGCTTGCTACTAACCATGTCAGTACTCATTACTATTATCATTATTTTTTTTTTTTAACTATCCAGATCCTGTTTGTATCCAGCCTAGTCACCCTATTTGAAACCTTTGCATGATCTGATGCGTTCAGTTGGTTTTTCTACATTTGCTGCATTTCTCCTCTCACATTACAGTAAAGTTCCATATAGGCTGGCTGGTCAGTCACAGCAGTTCTTCTTTGAATGTGCCATTCAATGGACTGTTTCATTTGTACAGGGTTGGATTCTATCTTGTGTACAGGACTACCAGAAAAAAGACCAGACTCTTCATAATACTGGATTTGGATTATGTAGGCTGGAGAATGGAGTGATGGATAATAATAATTGCAAAAGTCTGTCAATGTTTTGCCTTGTGCAACTCTAGGGTTAATTCTTCCCTTTAAACCACCTGCTCCAATTGCGTTGGTTAAACATGGTGTTTTCCCATATCTTTATCGCCATCTTGTGGCTCAACAGAGCATTGTAGTTTGCACTAAGGAACCATATACTGGAAAGGGCAAAATAAAAATACATATATTAGCTTTAAGCCCCCTAATAATAGTTATGTAATGTAGATTAAAGATTAATTAAAGTAAATTATGGTTACTCGGCAGTGAAAGAAAGAAAGGCAAGTTAGCAGTTTGTACTTTGAGTCTTTGAGAAAATAAAGCTTTTGAGGTTTAATATACAGTACTCTGAAAAAGTCTCTTCGAAATCTGCTTATGTGCTTGTCATTTCCAATCAGCTGTCATATTGTGTAAAGTAGTTCTCGCCTTCACGTTGGTTATCTTTTAGAACTATGGAAACTTACTTCATCAAAGCTATTCTTCCTCTGTGTAACTAACATATTTACATTTCCTAATATTGTATTTGGCTGTAACTGACATTCACAGTTTCAAAGCACTTAACAACCCCACCCTTTAACACATACACTCACCGACAGAAACCATTCTTGATAAGCAGTAGACAAACAATTACATTATGAATCCAGTTTGTGTGGTTTCATCATAGTTGTAGACATATTCACTAATAAACTTTGCTGATGATCCTGATATCACAAAGGCATGTAGGTCATAGTTATATTTATTTGCACAATATATATTTTCTACATTTTCTACTTTGAAAAGTCACATATTTTTAGCATACTTAAAATAATATACCATAAAGGAAGAAAACCAACACATGCCTAGTTACAAACAATCAGGATATGTACAGTGATAATTCATATTTTATATAGTCACCACTAATTCTTATGTATCCATTGTTCATGCTAGACTTGTATAATGAGAACTTCAACACAAAGAAAAAACTGTATTATATAAATTTGGAAATACAGAACAATTTTCATAGGGTCTTATTTAATTAGAATTGAAGGCACTGTATATTGATAAATGAGATGGACCTTTATGAAAAATATAAATTAGAAGATGGGGCTTCATTTTTCCACTTAGTTTCAAACCATACATAATGTACATCCTTAGCTTGTAAATCAAAATATATTAATCTCTGGCAATCAAATATAATCTACAGTTACATTTTATTATTCTAAATTAGCAAGTTGGACACAAATACAATTAGACCAATAAATACAGTGGGAGAATCAGTGAGAGAAAGACAAGCATAAATAAGATGAGTGAGTGTGTTTCATCCTGTATCTCAAAGTCACAAGCTTTTAACTTCACTTTACATCCCTTCTGATCTGCTTCCCAGATGTGGGTTATATGGGCAACATGACAAGCTGAATAGACTTGGGTACTCGATACACTGGAACAGTCTATAGCTCCTTCTGGGAAATTTCCAAGTGCTTCCATGTCACGTGAGGGATATAATCCCTCCAGTATGCCCTTAAACCACATCTAGGGTATTCTTTAACACAGCCATGCCTAATGATCCTACTGTCAAAGTTGCTTGGAGACATCCTAATTACTACTTCAAAGTATTTCTCTAATGTTGAGCATCTCACCTTAACATAGGGAGTGAGCCCAGCAAACCTTGTGCAGGAGTTGAGAATGCTGTAAATGCAAATCTCACAAAATCTTTGACATCAGTCAATCTTAAAATCACCCACATCAACTCTCACTCATAAACAAGACCCATATGGTATTTTAGCTTCTCCACATGGAGTTGTTAGATTCACATACACAAACTACAGTCAATGTTTTCCATTCTAAAACTTGAAGTTGCAGTCAAACATCATATTCTAACTGCACAGCACCCAACTGGAAGCATGTT
Source organism: Polypterus senegalus (assembly GCF_016835505.1). NCBI lineage: Eukaryota > Metazoa > Chordata > Cladistia > Polypteriformes > Polypteridae > Polypterus > Polypterus senegalus. Next base: position 87,189,164 of record NC_053157.1, read on the forward strand.
ATTATCTACAGATCTAATCTAGAGTAGTTGAATGACCTTCTTATAACTTGAAGACTGTGGCCATTTCTAAAACTGCACATTGAGGTGGTTTAGAATGTATCTGCCTGGTATCCTTCACCCTCCAAAACAGGTTCTAACTCCTTACCCACCGAACCCCACCAACCCTATCCTGCTATCCAAAATGTATATAACGCTAAACCTTTTTGTAGTGTACAAGAAAAACACTAGTATATATTATTTTAAATTGTATTTATTAGTGAAAATTAAGGTAAGGTATTTAAAACAGTGGTGTGACCAGTAATGCTGTATGGAGCTGAGACATGGGCAAAAAAGTGGGTGCAGGAGAAGATGTTAGATGTGACAGAAACAAGAATGTTGAAAGTGGAGTTACAATTAGGACAGAATAAGAAATGAGACAATCAAAGTTACAACAAAAGTTGGATAGATATCTAACAATATATAGGAAAGTAGGTTGAAGTGGTATGGGCATTTGATGGGAAGAGACAATGAACATGTGGGCAAAAGGGTGATGGGAATGGAAGTATAGGGAAAGAAAAAGTGATGGAGGCCAAGCGGAGGTGGATGGATAAAGTAAAAGAAGATCTGAAAGAGAAGGGTCTGACTAAGGAAGAGGTGCAGGACTGAGATGTATGGAGAAGGTTGATCAAGCACATTGGTTCAACATACAAACTGAAGAACAAGAAGAAGAAAAAGATGTGAAAATTGAATAATAAATACAAATTTTGCATTCATCAATTTATTTTTATTTATTTTGATTCACTTCAAGGTTACAGATAGCCAAAAAATAACCTGAAGCATCCATCATATGGAAAAAAATATTCTGGAAGAGAAGCTATACCAATGAAAAGTGTACAAAAGCAAAGTCATGTATACTGTATGCAAACATAAGCTTTAACAGCATATTTTGAATGTCACCTAAGAGGATTAGAGTCTATATTTGTTTTCTTTGCTTTCTTTCATTTAGTTTACTTGTATTGTGAAGGTTTCCATGGTTTGTGGTGCTTTTACTGTGTTTCAGGAAGTAGGTGGTCATATTAGCCTGTTTTGCAGATAATGTGATTAAATGAATCTTGAGTTACACAACAGGTGAGACATATAAAAGGGGGTAAAAGTAAAGTCTAGTGAGTTTTTTTCAAAGTATCTCCAGCCTTCTCCTCCCGTCCCTGATATCTCTAAGGTACATGTCAACAATGAGACAAAACAGGACGAGGGAGCGTTCAGGAACCTGAAGCAGGTTCAACAAACACAAAGGGCTGATGACCAAATATGGCAATGGTTGCAGACAAAAATCTGTTATAAAATTTGTAATGAGTAAGCTTCAAGTTTGCAACAGTTTGAAACATTTTAATTTGAGTTTCTTTAACTCACTTCTGTATAAGTATGTTTCTGAGTTGCATTGAATGGACCTTCTTGCTTCATTTCTGGGCAGAAGATAGAGATTAACTGAGGAAGAAGAAATAGTACAGCAATGATTCCGTAAAATCACTGATGGAATTTCATCTGTGGAGTGGGGCACATACAATTTGAAATAACATACTGTAAATTTAAATTTATTTAAGTCTTCTGTTGAGGTATTCAAAAATGTCTAATGGTGGAAGTGAATTTCTGCCAATTAAAAGAACTATTTAGAGAGCCTGGAGATGAAAGATATCTCGACAGAGGGAGCCTCATAGCAGTCCTAAGACTTTAACTAATTCCTTTATCATTTTTAAAAAGTTCATTAATTTTATGGGAAAGCCAAGGCTTTGTATATTTTTTACCTAGTATTGCAGTATTCAGTTTTGTACATAGACCTGAATCAGAAATCTGCACAACTCAGTTATGTGCACAAGATGAATAAGTTGTTGGGGAAACAAGGCAGGACATAGTGATGTAATGACTAATAACAGAGGCTTTTACTGTACAGTTGTTAAAAGAACATAACTGTGAGAGGAATGCAATGTACAGATATATAATTTATTCTGTTTGAATTGGAATTTACTATAAATGTGTAATGGACTAATGAAAATATACTGCATAGACAGTGGGTGAAATAATTTTAATTTCTGGTTCCATGATTATGCTCAAGTGAATAATTCTAGTTGCTGAAGTTTGAAAATTTCTTTAACTTTTTCTTTAACTGAATATTTGCATATAAAAGACATTACAATTCATTTTCAGAAACTGACCTATAGTAGTTGCACAAGTCTTTGGATACAGATAACACTTAAAAATGATGCTGTTAAGTGTGAACAGCTTCACTGTGCAGATGCAGAACAATTTAATAAATGTATCAAAAATATCCTATTTATGTCTTAGCTTCACCTACTGCATATACTGTATAAGCATATCAACTAAAATATTGTACCAAGGTTTCAGGATGGCTCAATAGCTTAGGTGGCACTAGATTTATTAGATGACATTTACCAGATCTCTTGGTTTAAAATTCTTTTGGAGGAAAGTGTTTTTTATCCAGTCAACACACTAGTATGTCATACTATATTACATAGGTTTAGGTGACATTCCCAAAACAGTTTAGGTATTTAAGAGTTACAGTTAAAAGGGAATGTAAAGATCTTTTTAAACTCAGCTTTTGCAGTTTGATGGAATACCTTAAATAACTTTTAGCTGGTGGTCAGCTCTTCAGCTCTCTCTGGCAGGCAGAATCAATATACTTAAAATACCTTTGTACCCCAAACTCTTATTTCTTTTTCAGAGCATTCCCATATTTATTATGGGAATGTACTACAGACTAGTACTACAGACATACAAGACACCAAAATCTAACACGGTACTACATATTTATTAACAAATCTTTAAAAGAAATCTAATTATGAAGACACATTGTTGAAGCTGAAAAGTTGACAACTTTTAAGAAGAATTTAGATGATATGGGGATAGCTTACCTATTAGCTAAACAAACAGACTTGATGGACTGAAAGGCCTTCTCTTGTTTGTTAAAGTTGTTATGTTCTTATGTAAATATGATAACTGCATATCCTGTTAATTCACGTAGAAGGCAGTATGCAAGATATACAAGACAGACATACTTATAAAACCGAAGAGTGTGGCTATTTACAGGCCTTTTTGAGTTCTAATTTATCTTGGCACAGATGAAGTTTTACGATACTGAATCTTTAAGGATGGTGTTTGATGCTGCATTTATTGTCCGACAAGTTGTTTGTTGTTGAGGATTCTTCCTGCATTGAAGTGCACTCTGTCTTTTGCAACACAGTGTTTTGTTTGTGGTGTGCTGTGCTTTTCTCCGTTAGGCTCATTGCTGTGCCCTCTTCAACTTCATAGGGAAAAGAGTTACTCTTTCTGGCACAAGAGTTTCCTTCTTGAAGTAATAGCTGCATCCCGGTCTTGTCAGACTGGGCTCAGTTAATGGTACAGAGTTTAGTTTGGCAGGGTGGATCTCATATTTTCTGGTCCTCAAAGACAGACTGACTCATCAGCTTTTACAGTTCAAAAAGTGAGCAGATTTCAGAGGGTACAAGCCAGAGAACAGCTGAATGCAGCTAGTTTTAAAGGAATGTGTAACCTCTGGTGGTTGGATTTTAGTCACTTCCAGTAACTTAGCCAATGTCTGCTCATTGGCTTATTATTTTGCCCATCAAAGTTGTCACTCTTTGAATTGTAGCTTTTTGTTCAAACTTGGGTGTCCATTTTTGACTCCATCTCTTAAGGATGATGTCAGTTCAACTCTAATTTACACTTTTCTTTTCAAATAAAGTATAGGTCTGACCAGGAATGTTATGAGCTGCAGCTAAGCCGTTTTTTAAGTAATGCAGGTTGGGGGTGAACATCCATGTTAAATCTGCTGTCTTAAGAGGCCTTGTGTACCACTGTGTACCACTGAAAGCCTAGCAGAATGGATGTTGCACACATTGTCCTACAACACTCAAAAATAGTATAGTATTATATAAATAGCATAATATAGTATTATATATTATAATGTAGATAGATTGTATTTCCAGACTTGATTAATTGGTGTCATGGTGCTCACCACTGCATATCCTTAGGCAGTGCTGGGAAAGACAATAAGTCAGACAAAGAGTGGAATTTGATCATTCATAACATGCATCCTTTATGTATCCATTTCATCTTAAAATTCTACATTGGACAAACTTTTCCAGATGAAAATCATTTAAAATGCATCAGTAATTGGATCCTAATTGTGAGTGATGCCAGACAGCTCAATCCTCGTTTAGTCACATGCTTTAGGTAAGTCTTAAAACATATTTTCTTATCTTTTAGATAGCATCAGATTTACAGTCCTCACAAATCCTCTAACACCAATGTTTGGAGTTATATCAAATGGAATTAGATCTTCTAGCAATAAACTCACAGTGGTTTCCTACATTATATTGTTAGCACTTTGCCTAATCTTGCCCAACCTGTAGAATCATAATGTGCTCTCCCAGAACTCAATTGGAAAGTGATTTCTACCTAAAAGTAGAAAAAAATAATTGTATTTGTGTGAAACGGTTCACAGACTTCTTTTGATTCTGAAATACAATAATTAATGCTATTTTAAAGTAATTCTGGAGGTCTCCTGACAACATTTTCTGCTGTATAAGGAAGTATAATATAACTGGCTTCTCATTACTAATTGGATCAATGTATTGGGTAAGGTTAGAGCTTTACATGTTTTAAGATTAATCAATCTTAACTCTTTCTGTTAAGACTGAATTTTTGACTGAAATGATTTTTCTTGCTTTGTTAATAGAAATTGTGTTTGTTGTATATCTAGATATATGTATTACAGCATCTTCTTTCGTAATCCATATATCTGGGAATAAACTAAATTTTAGTAATAAAAAAACAGTTTAGGAGGCAGATGAGTCACATACAACAAGTTCCATTAAAATTGTTAAAGGTAAAGAATTCTTTTGTTTTGCATAAAAAAATGAAACATCTTCAAAAGAGTATTAATTGTCATGTTTAACAACATAATGAGTAAACCAAAGTTAAAAAAAAAAAACTTCATTCCCCCTTCAGCTTAGTAACATAAGTGAATGTGAAATGTGAATGTTTGATTACTTGGGCTCAGATTTACAAAGAAAGACTAAAATAATGGCTGTTGCATAGTGTCATTTTGTTTATTTTCCATTGAGGTTATGCTGTTTAACAAAGTTTGTGTATTTATACATATAAAGGTTATAGGTTTCATATTTTACCACTGATGCATTACAGTTGTAAATATGTTTAGGTACTCTGAACCTTTAGAAAAGTGAGACATTAATTTGAAGCCACTCTTAGAATGCAAGAGTGCCTGACATGTGTCTGCTTTGGGATGGAGATGGGAAATTTGAGAGGAAATAAGAGACTGTTAAAGAATTGAAAAGGCCAGAATGACAGTAAGAATTTGGGTGCGTAATGATACTGTAGTTTCTAGGAGAAATTATATATTCTATTTTATGAACACAATAAAATTTTATTTAAAGTTTAAAGTGTTTGATGTCATTTTCTAAATGTTCCTGTTTAATTAAATGTGGACATAATTTCCAAAACAACACTTAAGATTAATTAGGCTTTTGGATAAAATTATACTTATTTTGCACTAAATAGCTACTTTATTAGGCATACTACCATAAAAATACATAACACGTACTAATGAAATAAACTAAATAAATCTGTGGAATACTACAGGTGTTTACTCAGTAGAACAACATCTTAAGTCTCATTTATTCTTTAAGATTTTGCCAACCATCATAAAATACAGATGAACACCATATACAATATATGATAAAAATAAAGGACATTCAGTATGCACACTCACAAATTACAAAAGATGACATTTTTCTTGCTTTTCTAGATTTCTCACTTAAAGGTTATTAACACACAATGGTTTGAAAGGACAATGATTGTTTAAAGACAAATTAGAAAAACAATCTTGAGGAGTAATGTTATAGAATGCAGTAACATTTTTTTGTCACAGTGTACATGGCCTTTTCATAGCATTTGTGCATCCAACTATGAAACATTACAGCACCATCTACTGGAATGCCGTGAACATTGAGGGTGTTACTCTTTTTTCCAGTAAAGTCTGGCTGCAGGCCTGCAGTGGCAGACCCCTCTGTGTCTGCTCAAGCCACATGACCTTGTGACATGTGCCTGCACCTTGGGACCTGCAGCTGGAGGTATGAAGTTGAGAGTCTTGGCACAGGGCTCATTCATGAAAATGTGACACTCAATGGGTCATCAGGACTGAAATATTAATGGATTGTATGTTTGCAGATATGGATATGGGTAAATTAATAAATAAGTATGGCTGTGATGTTCTTTATCTGGCTGTGGTTCAGATCTTTGTTTTATGTACTTTTTGTCCATTTTTGATTATTTTGTTTACATTAATATTTTTTGTGTTTATTTGTATTCTTCATTTTTAATTTTGTCTATGTATCAATGCCTTAGTTTTGTCCCATGTGTTTTATTGGTGGTCCCCCAAGAAGCGCAGCCATCTGCTAATCACTGCCAGGAACTGCCCTCTGCCCTATAAATCTGGGGTGTCTCCCATGGTTCCTGGCAGTTCATTTTGAATGCACTAGGGAGTGGAGTGTATTATTTGTGTTTCTGTTGTGCATGTTGTTATTACCTGGATTATTGAATCTTTGCTCTGTCTTTTGACGATTCTTTGATATTTGTGTTGGGGCTGTGTTTGCCTTGGATTCCCTTGCCTTCAGGCAATTCCTTTTTATTCTCCATGGAGCTTCTTCTGCTACAGAGCATTTTTATTTAAAAAAATAAAGCTTTTATTTTATAAAGATTCTTCACAGCCTTTTTTGTTTCTAGTCAAGGTTTTGACAGTAACTGAGTTGAATTGAATTGAAATGAACTTATCATCATTGTATGGTACAGTGAGATTCAATATGCAACTCCTCCTCAAACTAATTTTCCTATACAATAATACTATAAAAACAATGAAAAATATACAATATGAAAGCATAAGTACAATATACATGTACTGTCCATATAGTGCAGAGAGTGCAAATGGTTCATAAAGTGGCTCAGATTGTGCAATATTATAGTTGTAGTGTACATTTATAGTGAGGTAATTTTAAGTACAAACGGTTCTGCCAGAAGCACTTGATTCACTGATTGAGTGTGTTTATAGCTTTTGGGATGAAATTGTTATTGAACCTCGAGGTCCACGCAGGAATGGTTCTGAAGTGTTTGCCGGAGAGGGGAAGTTCAAATAAACTGTGGCAAAGGTGAGTAGAGCCTTCCAATCAGCTGAGGTGTAGCTGTGATACCACACACAGATACAATGGGTTAAAATACTCTCAGTGGTGCAGCAGTAGTTGGTCAGCAGCACCAGTCGAGGTAGGCCAGCTTTTTTCAACATTCTTAAGAAAAACAGCTGTTGCTGTGTCTTCTTCAGCAGTGCTGTGGTGTTAGCTGTCCATGAAAGGTCCCTCAAGATATATATTCCCAGGAACCTAAAGATTGGCACATACTCCACCCTATCCCCATTGATGAAAATTGGAGCATAATCCTCATCACGTGTTTTTCTAAAATCAATGATAAGCTCCTTGGTCTTCCCTGTGTTGAGGGACAAGATGTTCACTGAGCACCACCTCACCAGATTTTTCACCTCCACCCTTTAGGCTGATTTTTCATTATTGGAAATTAGCCCGATCACTCTTGTGTCAGTTTTTTTTATTGATGGTATATGCAGGTACACAGTCGTGAGTGAGGTGGGATTAGAGGATGGGGCTCAGTACACAGCCTTGAGGTGTGCCCATTTTCCAGGATATGGTGGAGGAGAGATGGCGCTCTGACAAGAAGGTTAGGATCCAATTACACAATGGTATGCTAAGACCCAACTGGTGCAGTTTATGGATGAGCTAGGAGGGGACATCTTTATTAAAAGCAGAGCTGTGGTCCTGAGATAGCATCTTCATGTATGTGCACTCTCCCTCCAAATGGGTCAGGGCTGTGTGCAGAGACAGAGAGATTGCATCCTCTGTAGATCACTTAGCTCTGTATGCAAATTGATATGAGCCCAGGAAGGTGGGGATGTCGGCTTTAATGTAGGAGAAAATTAGTCTTTCAAAGCACTTCATTATTATCAGTGTCAGAGTGATTGGACAATAGTCATTCATATTACTAATGTTTGTTTACTTTGGCACTGGCATAATGATGGCTGTGCTCAAGGCATGCAGGGACCATTTCCAATGTTAAGAAGAAATTAAAGATATTCGTAAATACCTCAGTGACCTGCTCAGCACAGTTCCTGAGCACCCATCCTGAAACTCCATCTGATCCAGCAGCTTTACGTGGATTGACCCTTTGTAGTGTGCACTGTACATTATACATGCTCAGTCTGAAGGAGGGAGACTTGGCATTCTCTGTGGGTATAATCCTTACAGGTGGAGTGGGGTTGCTGGATTCAAAGTGGGCAAAAAGTATATTAAAATGATTGGCCAATGTGACATCACTCTGGGGGGAGACAGCGATGCCTTGGTGATCAGTTAATAGGTCTAATGCTTTTCCACATATTCCCGGTATCCATACTGTAGAAATGATCGTCCACACTTTTCCTGTAGATGTTGTTGCCATTTTTTATATCTTTTTTCAGGTGTGACCTGGAAACACTATAGGCTATGGGATCCCCAGATTTCAATGCCTGGTTACAAAGGTGTTTCACCTCTTTGTTCATCTATGGTTTAGTATTTGGAAAAATTTTTAGTTTCTTATCCATAATGATATTATCCACATAGATATGGATGTAAAAAAAGAACAGTGGATGTGTATTTCTCCTGGTCTAACTCTGTGCCCGGCTGAGCCTGCTGAGAAAACTCTTCCCACTATGTGCATTCAAAGAAGTCCTGGAGTTGTGTGATATGGCTTGCTCTGGCCATATTTTCACTGTCTTTGTGATAGCTTTGTTTCTGCAGATAAGAGGTTTGTATACAGGCATCAAAAATAATGAAAAATGGTCAGAGTGTTCAGGGGGTGGGGTAAGGAGAGCTTTGCAGGAATCTTTAACATTTGTATGCAGTTTATCCAGGGTGTTTGATCCCTGGTGGGGCACTACACGTATTTGTAAAATTTCTGGAGCATAGTTCGAAGATTTGTCTGTTTAAAGTCCCCAGCATGCATGCAAATGCAGGCAACATCTGGTAGTGGCTTGGGGTGGCACATACACTACTATAATGATAACAACAGAAAATTCCCTTAATAGATGAATTGGCCTGCACTCAAGCATTAAGCATATTCCAAATCTAGGGAGCAGTGACTCTCTGTTGCAGTGTGGTTTGTGCACCAGTTATTATTTATATAGACGCACAGCCCTCCACCCTTGCTCTTACGAGAGGTCACTGACTTGTCGGCTCGATACACTGACCTGTTAGTTGGCTTTACATATCCATCTGGAACCAGGTTGTTTAACCACATCTCCATAAATATCAGCACACAGCAGTCCCTGATGAATAACTGCGAGTTAAGCAACAGCCTTAATTTGTTCAGTTTGTTGGTAAGTGGCCGGACATTTGATAGAAAGATGCTAGATAGTAATGATCTGCCTGGAACCTTACATAGCCTGTCTCCGCTTCTGCTTCCTTTCCTGATGCCACCTCTGTCTCCACCTCAGAGGGATTGTAATCCAGGGAACTGCTGGTATTAGGGCTATCTCCATTGGAATACTACTGAAGTTATAAGAATTGTGAAAAATGTGTTGACAGCTTTGTTCGATATTAGCCAACTTCATGTAACTACAGTGGTGTGAAAAACTATTTGCCCCCTTCCTGATTTCTTATTCTTTTGCATGTTTGTCACACAAAATGTTTCTAAACATCAAACACAATTAACCATTAGTCAAATATAACACAAGTAAACACAAAATGCAGTTTTTAAATGATGGTTTTTATTATTTAGGGAGAAAAAAATTCCAAACCTACATGGCCCTGTGTGAAAAAGTAATTGCCCCCTTGTTCAAAAATAACCTAACTGTGGTGTATCACACCTGAGTTCAATTTCTGTAGCCACCCCCAGGCCTGATTACTGCCACATCTGTTTCAATCAAGAAATCACTTAAATAGGAGCTGCCTGACACAGAGAAGTAGACCAAAAGCACCTCAAAAGCTAGACATCATGCCAAGATCCAAAGAAATTCAGGAACAAATGAGAACAGAAGTAACTGAGATCTATCAGTCTGGTAAAGGTTATAAAGCCATTTCTAAAGCTTTGGGACTCCAGCGAACCACAGTGAGAGCCATTATCCACAAATGGCAAAAACATGGAACAGTGGTGAACCTTCCCAGGAGTGGCCGGCCGACCAAAATTACCCCAAGAGCGCAGAGACGACTCATCCGAGAGGTCACAAAAGACCCCAGGACAACGTCTAAAGAACTGCAGGCCTCAATTGCCTCAATTAAGGTCAGTGTTCACGACTCCACCATAAGAAAGAGACTGGGCAAAACGGCCTGCATGGCAGATTTCCAAGACGCAAACAACTGTTAAGCAAAAGAACATCAGGGCTCGTCTCAATTTTGCTAAGAAACATCTCAATGATTGCCAAGACTTTTGGGAAAATACCTTGTGGACTGATGAGACAAAAGTTGAACTTTTTGGAAGGCAAATGTCCCGTTACATCTGGCGAAAAGAAACACAGCATTTCAGAAAAAGAACATCATACCAACAGTAAAATATGGTGGTGGTAGTGTGATGGTCTGGGGTTGTTTTGCTGCTTCAAGACCTGTAAGGCTTGCTGTGATAGATGGAACCATGAATACTACTGTCTACCAAAAAATCCTGAAGGAGAATGTCCGGCCATCTGTTCGTCAACTCAAGCTGAAGCGATCTTGGGTGCTGCAACAGGACAATGACCCAAAACACACCAGCAAATCCACCTCTGAATGGCTGAACAAAAACAAAATGAAGACTTTGGAGTGGCCTAGTCAAAGTCCTGACCTGAATCCAATTGAGATGCTATGGCATGACCTTAAAAAGGTGATTCATGCTAGAAAACCCTCAAATAAAGCTGAATTACAACAATTCTGCAAAGATGAGTGGGCCAAAATTCCTCCAGAGCGCTGTAAAAGACTCATTGCAAGTTATCGCAAACGCTTGATTGCAGTTATTGCTGCTAAGGGTGGCCCAACCAGTTATTAGGTTCAGGGGCAATTACTTTTTCACACAGGGCCATGTAGGTTTGGATTTTTTTTTCTCCCTAAATAATAAAAAACATCATTTAAAAACTGCATTTTGTGTTTACTTGTGTTATATTTGACTAATGGTTAAATGTGTTTGATGATCAGAAACATTTTGTGTGACAAACATGCAAAAGAATAAGAAATCAGGAAGGGGGCAAATAGTTTTTCACACCACTGTATATGAATGATTCACAGTAGTGGCCCATAACAGAATTAAAAGGACAGTTAAATAACAAAAGAAGTAACAAGGAGAGTGCAAAGCCACTAGTTCTGGACATGCCACCATGATAAAAAAAAAAAAAAATCCTAGTAGGAAATTTTGGAAGTATTTATGAGACTTACATGCTTTTGGGGTTCCCAGTTCACGACAGTTACTGCATTTCTTTAATAAATCATAAGATTATAAACTACTGGGCAAATTCAACAAAAGAAGAAAGTTTACTTTTTGTAAATTTGTACCATAACAGAAAACTCACCTTAAAACTAATTGCTTTGCATGTTTCCTTAACCATCTAATAACTAAAAGTACTCTTGGGTTAAATATAGCATAGTATTTTTTCGGCAAAGTGATTTCACAGTTTAATATTTAAAAATATTCCTATGTTAAATGTACTGTGATTATTTCCACAGTTCGATGATACAATTTAGTAAATACTGCATACTACAGTATATCGGCTCATGACATTACAGTTTTAAAAATAACGTTTTAAGTTTGGCAACTTAATATTTTCGTGATACATGTTCAATGAAAAATCAAGAAATGAAGCAGCTAAAGCTAACAGGAAAAAAATGTTACATTCTGTTTGCAGACCCCTTTATGTCTGTTCCAGACTCAGGACTCTTGCATCCTTTTGTGGAAGTATTATAGTATTGTAGCATCCTACAGATTGTTCTGTAAATGGGGTTGGGTACTGTAGGTGCCTAATTGACAAAGAACTGTCACACAGGTACATGGAGTGCTGCACTCCATAAGTTTCAGGAAGGTTGTGTTACCTTTTTCAAGCCTGAGAGGATTCAATAATGAGATATTCAGAGGAGGGAATAAGGAGCAGCTGCATAAAGAAGAACATGATAGTTTTTGGTGGATCACACAAAGAAAGAGAGAGATGAGCAGAGATCCTAGCTGTGCTACATCACGGGAGACTGCATAACACCAGCATTATCTAGTACCAAGTGCGCATTTACTATTTTATGAGGCATGTCCTGAAAGTGCAACCAAGGACAATAGCTGTTACAAATACAGTGTATTTACCCACCCAGATCATACCCCAAAAAGAAACAAACAAAAGAAAAAGAGCTGTTGAAGAGAGAGAGAGAGAGAAAAGTACAGTAGGGTGATTCGTAGTTGTTAAATAAATGTACATGTTGTCAAGCTTAAATGTTTTTCAGTGTGTGTCTCACTCTTTCCATCTTGGTATTCATTACACTTTATTTAACATGAGTGTACTTTCAGATACAAGCTAATTAAACTTATAAGCAAAGTAATTAGTTTTAAGGAGGTTTCAGATAGATAGATAGATAGATAGATAGATAGATAGATAGATAGATAGATAGATAGAGAACTTTATTGTACAAATGTTAAAATAGTAAACAATCTTTAGTTATTTTATTAATTTATATTAGATTTTATTAGTGAAATTCAGTTATACTTATTTATTGTTTTACAATGTTTTACAATAGTCCTGGGGACCCAATTAATGGCACATTTTTAAGAGAGCTGTGTCCCAAACCTCTCCACACTTCCAACTGCAGATGCCAAATGACTTTACACGGTCTTGTGGTTGGCGGGGTCTGCTATTGGAGCTCTGCAGCTAAACCCTTCCTGTATTTTCTCTATAGAATTGACAGGAAACAGAACATTATCCCTTTAAATTTATTGCTGGGAATACTGTGTACAAAAATCTGATAAACATTTCCCTACCACAAAGTCTTTACTAATGACAACCCTCTACTAACATACTGTGTATTTACCCGCCCAGATTATACCCCCATTATTCTGCTTCAAATAGATAAAAGGAGTGCATCAGGGCCACTGCTTGTGAAGCTACAAATAAATGTTCATTTTGAGACCTACTAAGTTGTGAAATTAAATCTGTTTGATCTTCAACACATTTTGTAAAAAATATCAGCTAAACATATGATTTTAATTTAAACATAAAATAATTTTTAAATCCTAGAAATGTTTTTAAAATAATTTTTAAATCCTAGAAATGTTTTCTGTTGATTATATCCATCCATCCATCCATTTTCTAACCCGCTGAATCTGAATACAGGGTCACGGGGGTCTGCTGGAGCCAATCCCAGCCAACACAGGGCACAAGGCAGGAACCAATCCAGGGCAGGGTGCCAACCCACCGCAGTGTTGATTATATATAGAGTCCAAAATAAAGAATGCAAGGATTCACTTTGACAACAATAATAACTGTGAAGAAAGCACACACAATGAAGTACATAAATCTCACAAACATAAATTTGATTTCATACTCAGCAAATGTTATGATGCAAAATCAGAGAAAATTGAAAACATCCATCCATCCATCCATTATCCACCACGCTATATCCTAACTACAGGGTTACGGGGGTCTGCTGAAGCCAATCCCAGCCAACACAGGGATCAAAGCAGGAACAATTCCCAGGCAGGGCGCCAGCCCACTGCAGACTGTGAAACAAGTAATTTGAAATACTTTCAAATTTGAAATTTGAAAGCAGAGACAAAATAATTTAATAAAGTCTTACATATACTATCATTGAAGAATGCAGTCCATAGAAGACAAAGTAAATCAGAATCTGGTAAACCTGTAAGAAATGTGAGACAAGGATGCACAGACTCACTATCATTATATACCGGTAGTATAACTATATGTCTGAATTATAATTGTTGATGTGATGAGGAATGTTGCAGGAGAAGTGAGAATAGGAAGGACATAAAGTTCATGCTCAAGGATTTTGACTCTGCTGTAAAATTAAAATTGCGAATGAACACAATAAGCGTTGAAGGTAGGCAAAAGTCAGGCACATATGAAGAATGGGTAGCAAATGATAAAATTGAAATGAGTATCTCATTAAATTGTGATAGAACTGAACTGAGCTGGTGGAGTATTTTTAATTGTATTTACTTCACACAACTGAATGTGTAAAGACCATTGTAAGTGTAAAACTGCAGTGGTTATATTTGTATTCAACATGAGAAGAGAAAGTGTGTTATTAAAGTTTATAAACTAGATTCTGAAGAAAATGGGGGTGATTAAGGAACAAAAGAAAAAGCAGTACAGCCACATGAAAATGGTGAAACATGAGAACACACAGGGAATTGGAATTCAATAACATAAGGTGAAAAACAGTGGGTACAGATACAGAGCTGCCATATACTATAGTAGATCAAAGGTGGGATTGATAGGACAGATTAGAATGTCTGAAGATAGAAGTACTTGAGTGTAGATCAGATGAAAAGTGACCAAGAAAAAAACAAGTGAAATAAAATGAACTAAAGGACTTTAACATTATGCAAACAAAACAAAACAAAAAATAGGGACAGAATGGTCAGGAGAAAATTAATGCACTCAGGCATCTCTTTAGGCAGTGATAAAATAAAAACGCATAAAAATACAATATGCAGGAAAGTACAGTATTGCTATATGTAGAAAACATGGAATAGACAAAAACAATAATAAAATGGACTACAATTGCAAAGTTAGACGCAGATAATGCTGATCAGAAAATCCATGTTTTAACAAAAAAAAAAGTGACAGATTATATTTACAGTAAATCCTGAAACATGAGGACACAGGCAGGCAGAAGAAAGGCCGTGTTATAAAGATAAATGGATGTTCACTGAGACCAGCAGAAACATTTATGGGAATAGTGAGAAAGTATGTTCCTGTTTATAATTTATAATGGTGATAAAACATATAAAAGATTTTTTTTCAGATATTAATAATTGAGTAGGGTCTTCAAAAGAGGTTGGAAAACTACTGTATTTTTATCTCCTCAGGTATTATGTGGCCATGGTACATTGTTTATAACAACATTCTGGAAGCAGCATTTTGACATTTCTGCAGTGTGACTAATCACTAAATAAAACTAAAGTAATTAACAGTATTTATGGTTTAAATAATCCGGATTACGCTTGTTGAGCTATTGTGGAGAAGAAAAAGCAGTTTCATCTTACAGGTGTATCACCCATGACTGCACATGAGAGAACTGCAAAGTTTGACTGTGAATTTAAGATAAATCCTTTTTAAAAATTGTATTATATGCTAGTTATATTATGTGTGGAGAATAGTGTGTTTATAGCTAAGGAAAGTAAGTAAGTAAGAAGGCTATGGACATGTATTTTATTCATGACTTTGCTCTGTTCTCAGATTGTAAATGAGCCTATCATTCATTACACATTAATGTCTTATCACCTTGTTTAGTAATTTATTTTAATCTGTTTCATTAATTATCCATTGTATAATCACATTTTAATAATGCATTTGGATTGCCTTATCTTTTCATTTCTGAGTTAGCCTGCGGTGGGCTGGTGCCTTGCTCGGGGTTTGTTTCCTGCTTTGTGCCCTGTGTTGGCTGGAATTAGCTACAGCAGACCCCTGTGACCCTGTCGTTAGGATATAGCTGGTTGGATAATGGATGGATGGATGGATAGCGCTGGTATAATCTTCATATCATAATTTCAATGCAATTAATTAATATATGTTATCTGTAACCAAAAAGATATTTTAGTAATCAAATACAATATGGATGACTATAAAACATCTAAGCAGGATACAGATATTGAAACATTTTTAATTTATTTTGAACATGTATTCTTTTGTTATATGCTGTATTAATGGAGTTTACATGTGTATTAGAAAGAGCAGTTTGTTAAATGAAACAAGGCTGACAGAGTTTCAAATACAAAGAGTAAGAGAAAAATCAATAAAACAATGAAGCAAAAAATAATTTAATTAAAAGCACAGATGAAGCAACTAGATACTGACTTTGAACAGGAAAGACTATACGTTGCGCTTCTCTAATACAACCTTTATTTAAATTAGTTGGCAATGTTATAGCTTTTGTTAGTAATGATTGAATTAAATATTTAAAAAAGTATCTTTAACTCAAGCTTTTCATTTTGTAAATTTAGTCTTAAGTGTTTTTAAGCCACAACAACATTGCTGCAGCCTTTAATTCCAAATTTGGTGAATAAATGACATCTGATCAAACTGTTTAGAGATAAAACTGGAACTGCTAACATACAAACACTCACATAAGAATCCTCATTATTAGATTTACACCCATATTGTGCTTAAATTAATTAATTTAAATATCTGAATGTTTTTGTTGCCTTCTCTTCCAAACAATATACTTTAAGTCTGGGGCACAGGGAAAATGATGCTCTTTATGTTAATGCACAATTTGTTTTCTTAGTCTACAATCAGAATAATATGCATATAAGTATAATTATACATATTTATTCCTCCTCACTCCATCCCGTTATTTTATGATTTTATAGCATACTCTTTTACATTCATTTGAATACTCAGGTGCAGATCTATTCATTATTACAAATGGTTTAAACAGAGTAAAATGATACCTTCAGCTTTTTAAATCAATCATATATGTGCTATAAAGGGTTATCTAGATTACAGGACATTGCCAGGGTCAAATACTTTAGCAGAGTGACACAATAAAGACGTTACTGTATAAACAACAGGAAAAATAGAAAGAAATGGGCAACATTATATCTACTTTGTAACATCCTGAAAGAAACCCATGCCAGATGGAAAAAGATGCCACGACAATAACTTGAGCACTGAAGATCATTAAGGAGTTATTGGAATTTTTGCTGGCTACTGAGAGGAGGACAGCACTCAGCCCAGGACAGGCAAATGTATCTAAACTATTATAAAACCTTTAATATCTTTCAGTTTTGTGTCTTGCAAGTGGGCTTTCTGAGTGTCTTACAGGGGCAGATATATCTGGGCACTAAAGGGACTGGACAGTTGGTTACATTGCACCTTATATTTCTCTATCACAAATCAACAAAATTACAATTAAAAAGGGATTACCACTGGGACGCGAACTCTTTTCTCTCTTATTGTTTCTGTTGTTACAGTTGGAACCAAGTATTTAAGCTTGTGAGCTTTTCCAATATGTGATATGTGTATTCCCATCTGATTGTAAAAAAACTGGTAGATGGTTGTCCATCTGAGCACAGATTTTTCTTCATGCCTCCACTGCATTGCTGGTGCTCTCTATACCACTACAGTGCAATAAACACATTGTGTCTCTCATCTAATATGTGCGTTACTAAGAAAGTTAAAAGAATACACACATGCAGCAGAGATGGCAAAGGAAGCAGCTTTCTGAAGCCTGTCACTGAGACTAATAGGCACATGCTTCATTTAACACCAGATTCTTCTTAATAAAAGGATAAGCGTGTATGTGTGTCTGTTCACTTGATGTATCTGTCATTCCAAAAGATGACGCATCACAAACATTAACATTGCTTTTATGAATTCAATACCAAATGGCATACAGTAGAGACATATGCATTGCATGATATACTGCAAATATAAACACTCCAGTCTACGTTGATTTCATAGATTTCAACACGTCTTGCAAGGGTAGCACAGCTAGTTTTGTGGTAAATGAACAATTCAGTTTACAACAAAAAAGGATAGGAACCTACTGTCAAAGGTCAATCAGAAGTATAGGCATTAAGAATACACAAAAACATGTTTCATAAGTAACATATTCTGAAGTTTCATATTTCATGCCTAACCCACTAACAGTAGCTGTCTGTATTATTCTGCTCAGAATGATTGTTTTGTGTTCCTCTGAAGATGAATAATGAATTTTGGTAACAATCTTTTCTTTGCAGGTTACCTCAAATAACATACGTAAAATATTTCAGGAAGACATGAATAGGCAGTTGCTACTTTTTTCACTTTATTTATTTGTCTTCTGTCAGATCTGCCAGTAGGTGCTGGGTGATTAACTATGGGTATTAAAGCTATACAGCAAATGACAGTATAGGCCAAAGTCAGATTGCATATGGAGGTTAAGCATTCACACTACAACTATTCATATTAAGTGATTTTCTTTACATGCCCTCAAAATGCTGTTCATTTTATCAACTTCAGGTAGCCATATCATTAGTGAATTCATTGTGGACTGACTATCTTTCAGTTCAGGCAGGTGTTTTCACACCACACTGAGTTAAGGTTCAGGGCTGTGGAATCGAAGTCAGAGTAAGAAGCAATTACTGGGTTACTGGATTCAGAGTCAATTAAAATGAACCGACTCCGACTTTGACTCAACTCTGACTAAATATAAATTGTAATGTGTTAAAATTTCCATTTTCACATATACTGATTTGATTAAACTATTTTTTTCTTCTATACCTTTCATAAAAATATAGCTTCTTTTTTTAATTTTGTAAATTTAGTCCTAAGTGTTTGTAAGCCACAACAATATTGCGGCAGCCTTTAATTCCAAACTTTAACAGGTCAGAGTGCTAAAAAGTAGCCTGATGATTCATGCTGGCAGTGATGAAGTGCCTTGTATTTTGTATATCATGTGCCTTCAGTCAATATAGTAAATACATTAGTGTAATTACAGACAGAGAAGTCAGAAGTCGGTGGTACCAGAAATTGAAGAGTCAGGGTCGGAGCTGAAGTCAGTTATACCATAAAGGGAGGATTCTAGGAGTTGGAAGTCAAAGGTTTTGAGTGCCGAGACCACAGCCATGTTACAGTTTGGATTGAAGTGCTGCTGTTTCAAAGGCTTAAGATGTTTTTCCAATTGCACCAACAGCAGTCTGAGCTGTACTAATCATTAAACCTCCTGTCAAATGTAAAGAAACACTTTTTTCAGTGCTTCTGGTGGCTTATTTTACAGTCTTGTTAGATGTAATTATTGGCAACAAGACAGTTTTACATCAGTTTTACACAAATACGGTGGAAATCCTGACTTGTCACTGCCTGTGTTTATGTTTGCTCATTCTGCCCAGTTAAATCCCACAATTCAGACTGGCATTTCTAGGAGTGTTCTGTGAACAAGCACGATACTCAACAGCCTTGTACCAAATCCTGCTGGGATGGCTCTGAGAATAAATTGGATTTTACAGGCTCATGAAAAGGATGGGATTCCAAGTCTGCATAAACAAACAACAATGAAATGGACTGTGGATTAAATACAAGCAGTACAACTGAAAATAATGATTAAAATGAGAATTGCGGGGCACATACCACTGCTCCAAGTGTAACCAAGTCAAACTTGCACTACAACCTCTGCCTTCAATGCCACTTACAGCAAATAACCGTTCATTCATAGTTTTACTGTGTATTTTGAAATAATACACATTCAATAATCTAAAAGCAATTATTTGGAAATACAAAAACATACAAAGTTAAGGAATAACAATATACATAGAAATCAATATTTAACTACCAAAACCTCTGTTTGATTCCAAAGCTGCCGTTGGTAATAATGTTTACCTTTACTATGCAAGTGAACATATGATTTTTAAATCCACAAAGGTAACGTACCTGCCCGGATGCCGGGACTCCATACCACTCGCTTCAGTCTTGCCCAACGCGCTCCTTCTGAAGTTCTCAGGTATGCCAAGTAAGGCTCGCCCGCCGCTCTGGATAGCGGCCGTTGGACACGGAGGGTTCGATTTGATCGTGTTTAAGGTGACAAGGCATGAGCTTGGAGCTGGACGGACCAATATCCGATTAACGGTTGGCTCTGAGAATTTCAAACCTGTAACCAAGGCAAGGGGACTGGCGTTGCTCTTGACTGTTCGTGGGCTGTTAGGAACTGAGCTGCCGTTCTTGAAGGATGAAGATATGAGAGGCATAGTCTTGTGAACTGAAGGCAAAGTGAGCGCAGCAGGTTCATCTTGGCAGCCAACGGAAGGTGACGGTGCGGCAGGAATTTGGGGCGGTATAGACGATTTAAAGATTTTAGCAAATATAGTGCCCAAGTCCAGCACTGCGATCTTCATCATGGAAGCGGAGAGGATAACTACAGAGTCTTACAAGATGTACACTAAACGGACTGATTCCAGGCTTCCTCTGGTGGAACTGCAGCAGCCGGTGTTGTAACAGGTTTGCATATTTTCTTTTAAAATAAATGGAAACAGTCACTGAGGAAGTAGTATTTCCTGCTTATCATGTGTCTCCTTTACTATATCCATCCATTTAGAAAACAAGCCGTGCACGCCAAGATTTTTTATTACATTCCGCACTTACTGTACGTCAAATAAGGAAGTAACTTCAGTATCCTTGAACAGAGTAAACTAACCAGGGTCTTTCAGTAGTCTACCAACAGACTGGATTCATAAACAGCGCTGGCGTAGCACCGCGCGCCTGACAGGTGACGGGTGGTGCACTCGTTACTATGCAAAACAAAAAGGCAACTTCTGATTGGCTGTAGTCGAGCTAAGCCCTTGGTGCACCGAAGCCTCTTACAGTTTAGCTGTCGCGAACCTGGGGACTTCAACATCAAAACTGCATAAATACTGCGATGATCTAATATAATATCTGGGTGCATGCAACTTACACATTGAAACTGTGTTTAAATGACAAGGGCAAATGCTTTAGCAATAATAATAACAGATATATTCATATTAAATTACTCCATCTTTAAAAGAAAACATCGTGCTGCTGAAAATAACTTCAAAAGAAACTAAGCATAAAAAGAAAACAAGCTGTATGTACACAAACAGCAACCTTCAGGAAGCACTACGATTTAACGTACTGATGCAATTAAGAATTAAACTTTTAGAGTTCAATTTAAAAAACAAAAAAAAACATTGTACTGTACTGTTAATGAAAATGCATTTCATGCAATATCAGGATTTGAGCATAACAAAGACAGAGAATCCATTCATTCTATTTTAGAGCTGTTAACCGGACTCATGGGATGCAGGAGCCTCTGCAGCTTCGGACACACTACAAGATCTCTCTCCAATAGGGAATCCTGTCCATCGAAACCGTTTATTATTGCCGCAATAATGACAAGAAGCTTTTAAAATTGCAATGCTCTCATAAATACACGAGAAGCGTGCAGGTATGAAAGTTTATAGCAGTGCTTACCACAGTAATTAGGTCCCATATATTCATTTGTGTAATACTTTATGAATGTTTGTGCATACCAGGCTAAATTACTACACTGGTATGCAGTATTTACGGATATATAATTAAAACATGGTTTACGTGAAAATGTGTTACTGCTCATGTATGTACCATTCGGAGACGGAATGGTGGCTCTGAGGCTAGGGATCTGCACCGGTTGCCGGTTCAAATCCCGTAAATGCCAATAGGTACTCTGCTCTGATGGGCCCCCGAGCAAGGCCCTTAACCTACAATTGCTGAGCGCTTTGAGTAATGAGGAAAGAGCTATATAAATGCAAATAAATATTATTAATATTAAAATATCTCATCGTGCCACCACTTACTTAAAATCAATAAAACAGGATCTTAGTGCCACCACATACTTAAAGTTAATCAATAAAACAGGATCTCAGTGCCACTACTTACTTAAAATCAATTAACAAAACAGGTGCTCAACACTGTATTATAGATATACTGCTTTCAAAAAGTGAACCCTGTTCACTGTTATGTAACTGGACAATTCTTTAAATAGACTTGAACGTTAAGCAGAGCTGAATGCTGCTTTGTTCCTTATTGGTCTCGCTCTCAGCTTTCGTGGTACAAGAATAGAACAGAAAACTGTCACCTGGAAACAAAAGAAGACGTGAAAGACGAGAGGAAAGCGACACATTGTGACTTAGCAGCTAACTGTGCTCTGAATGCCGAACGTTTGTCGTGTCAGAATTCACAACACATTCGTTGCAATGTCGTGATGGATGCTCGTTTTATTCAATATTGTTATCTCTGTTCAACATTATTTGTTAAATAGACAGGACTGCTTGTTTATGCTATACATTATACATTTTAAACTACATTATATAGTTTATATACTATTCATATATCTATTACTAATATTGCAAAATGTTTATATCCTTTTATTCTTTTTCCAAAACCTAGTAAAATGTTATAGTAATTAATATCCAAACAACAGGAAACTTATTTACAAAATTAAATCCAAAGGCAAATAATGGCAACATGCAAAATAAAATGCATTAGTAGTAATATGGTGCTTGTCCACCTCAACTCTTTGTCTAGGTGCCCAAGTCCATTAAATAATAAATGCTGGAGTCTATGGAAGCAGTAGTCCTCCAACTCAGTCCTGGGGACATCATGTGGCTGCATGTTTTTGTTCCATCCAACTTCTCATTAATTAAGCAAGTTGTTATTTCTGAGCGTATGTGTTTTGGGGCCAGTGTAAAAATAAAACTAGAATGTATAAAGTGTTTATGTATGTACATACAGTACTGCCCCTGTATAGCCTAACTTCCCACAGTAGAATTTTACTGCTCAAAGGTTGATCTTTGATAGCTCATTAGACTTTAAAGAGATTCTCATTTATGTCTCATTTAAGAATCAACTCTGAGAAAAGATTAAGGCAAAAAGAAGAAATGAGATACAACTGAGTTAAAAGAAGTCAAAATGGAGAATCTGGTTTGAAAAGCCTGTTATATTTTGCAAGATCTCTTCTAGTCTTGTTTTCATCTCTTTCAAGACTTCATATGTTTTTAATTATTAGAATGATACCTTTCTCCAAGGTGACTTACAACATTTGATATGAGATCAGTTCAATTTCTTTTGCTTTTCCAATTGGAGCAC